>NC_137612.1:3930545-4370545 GCF_963280865.1 Gymnoscopelus braueri | reverse complement strand
ATTACCTTCAATTTGAACAAATTAATGTTAATTAAATGTTAAATGACAATAATGTGATCTTCTTCTACTTCTTCTCCTTCACGCCATATTTGTGGTTCCGTGTATTTCAACTACTTCAATGAAACAGTTCTAAGCAGTGGGTAGGTTTAGTTAATGTAGCCTGTCCACGACATTATCTTTTTGCAGCCAGTCTTTATACAAGCTGCCTTATCGCTATAATAGGTTTTTGGAGCTTTAATTGACTCCATGAAGATTGTTACGCATATTTTTTGCATGACCTTACCAGGAGCCCAACAGGTGAAATGTGAGATTAATTAACCACTTTCAAACTGGTGTCACTATATTTTGGTCATGCAAAATGTTACAAAAAAAATTCTATATAATTCAAAAACCTTTAAAAAATTGCAAAATTTGCAACTTTTGCTATTCACTACAGCAATGTATATAGGGCCCAAGTGGGTAAGCATCAATGTAAGTTTTAAATAGATCTGTGTTGCACTATTGTGTGTCCTCAAAGGTTCAGCTCACAGACGTGTATTTGTTTGTTTTTCAGATGAAGGACCATATTGAAAAGATTGCCTTTGAAATTTTGTTATCCTTAATTAAAAAATAATTCATCATGTGAATGTGTTTTTTTTGTGATTGTCATATTGTCATATGCTAAGAAACAATGTGCTGTTTTTAAGCCTTGACGAGTCATTGCAGAGACTTCAGACAGACTGTGTGTGTGGAATGGACTGACATGATAGATTGAAGAGCATCTATGAAAAGAGTCAGATGTGACATGTTGTTTTTTACTAATACCACACTGCTCACTCCTGTCCATAATGAAACAAATACCCTTTCTTCACAGTGTGTGACAGCTGGAGATGAGTGCTCAGTTGAGTGGAAGAAAATGAATCAAACCACTTGCATCTTTTTGTGATGATTTCTCTAATTCTTGTCTGGTATGTTCAGAGGGGTGGAGAGAAAGAGAGGACGTGTGCGTCTGTGTGTGTGACTGTGTGTGTGTGTGTGTGTGTGTGTGTGTGTGTGTGTGTGTGTGTGTGGACCAGCTGCACAGCAAATCTGTTTATTCTGCACAATTTGGCATCAAACACAACAGACTGCTGAGTGCCGTCTACTGCTGTGGTGCCCCATTAAAATGAAATGTATTGCTGCCTTAAGAGCAAGCACGAATTACACATTTCCCTCCCTATCTATCCACTCACTGTCTCCTCCCTCCGTCTCATTTGCACTTTTCCCTCTTTCTCAACTGTGGTGATGGTCGCAACGTTTTTTTTTCTCCTCTTCTCTTGGTGCCCTCCTCGCAGCAGCTGTCAGACAGGACATGGGGATGGCTCATTATAGGCCCAAATGGGCAGGCAGAGTAGGCAGAGAACGCCGGCATGTGCCCGCCTACCTCGTCAGGCATCCGTGGCACCACCGCCACCGCCGACCTCCCTTGTCACCTGAGAAAATGCCGCTCAAATGTCTAATTGAAAAGCGTCTGCCATCCACACTCCAGTCCGGTGCCAGTTGCCATGTTTGTCTGCCATCACACTGTGGCTTCGGGTTGACACATCTATCATTCAGAGTCAGTGTATGAGGTGGAAATACACCACAGAGACCCTAAATAGCCTTTTGGTTAAACAATGTAGCTACTATGCATTCAGTACACTCTACTGGGGGACTTGTGGACTGAAGGGGATATTATGAGTGCGATCCGCTGATCAGGACAGACAATGGATATGGCACTTTCCAGAACACACCCTCCTTATCCCGGCATTGTAAAAGTTCCATTTTAAGTTTAGGGCACAGCATTGGGACACATAATGTCCTCTATTTGACAAATGCTTGCTCATCAGCTTCCACTTACAACCGGTTAACGCCTTGGAGCTCACACTGGAAAGAGAGCATGCACTCAGGCAGGCCTATACAACTGGCTTCATAACTCTCTTCAGCCAATGATAAATTCATATTTAATGGCCATGGCTATTGCCTGGGAGGGAGGGGCATTCTTTCATTATTGCCTCTTTCCCCTGCTGCTTGGCCGAGATAATTGATTTCTCTGTGGTAACAAGGTATCGACCATGCACAGGAGCCGACGAAGACGGGGATTCAATTCAAAGGAGGGGTGGAGAGGCAGCGGGGGAGAAGATGAGGGAAGGAGGGATGGAGAGGGAGAACAAATAGAAAGAGGGACATAGGAGGCCAAATTGCCATATCATTATTTGCAAGTGACTGTAGGTGGGTGTATAGAGCGCAGATGCCTGCCCCATGGGTTCATGGGTTTGGCTCTATGGTGATTTCTCTTTTTTTATACTGCTAAACAATAACATCGAAATGGAGCATATTTCAGTAGTCGTGTCCCTAATGTCACAAGTTTAAGACACCTCTTGGAAAGGATATTGATCTGAAAGACTGTCACATAATTCAACGGTCTCATAAGGCAACGGTGTCAAAAAAACGTGGAATACCAATGGACTCTTTTTTACAGGCGTGTCATAGTATGGCTATAAGACAGCTGCAGCTGTAATTATGTTTGATTTGGGTAAGCCAAAGAGCAAACACTGACAATAGTCAATAGTACTGTAAATGTTTGCGAACTGGTATACATAAATCAAATGTAACCAACCATTAATTATGTTATAAGATGCAGCTGTGTTAACCCTGTTATGACACGTCTGTGAAAAGGGTCAATACTGTAGCTATAGCATACATATTGAATCTGTTTTAAAGCTCAGGGACTGCTCAATCTTCCAACCTCATGTTCTAGACTTCAGAGCTGACAGTGACACTTACAAATGATAAAATATGTGGACAGTATTCATATAAGAAATGTAATTATGGGGTGCGGGTGCGTCTTGGCTCATTCTGTCATGGGCACACCACATACCTCATTGTAACATCCCCAGTTTGATTCCCAGCTCAGGGACCTGTGTTGCACCATAAAGTGCCTACTCTCTACTCTCTTCACTCTCCTGTATACACAGAACACACACGCAATGAATATGTTTTGTTCTCATGGTTAACATGACAGAAATTTACAAATGCACTGATTGATATACAATATGTGTATTGATTAAATGGGTTTAATTGGCTAGTGTTGGAGTCAGGTATTGACTTGAGCTGCTGACATTATTGAACACAACCTAAAGCAAGTAATATTCCAGTCACCATTCAGTCACATGACTACAGCTACAGTACCTATTGACTTAACATTAATCAATAAAGAGCAATAACTGCATGCATATGAATTGTATTCAGCTTCCAGGGATGCTGATAACTGTTTGTTTTTTTCTTGTCGTTACCGCCTGCAGTTCACCATATAAAGAGAGGAATTAAATTGCGATGTTGTTGTGTGTTTACGAGCTTACATTGTAATTTATTTAAGAGCTCTTAATTGGACTAGTTACTCATTTGGCCCTTGTAGTCCCACAGCTTGGCTGAGATCTATCAATGCACACTGGGGCCTGGTGGAATACAGAGCTGTACACAGCCAGCTGTTTGATGTCTGCAGCCGCTGACTGGATGCTACTCCACCATACAGTATAAATAAACACTAAATCCCCCAGTGAGAGGACAGATTTATACTCAGGAGACCTTATTGCAGGCTAATGAACTATTAATGTTGATTTGAAATTCAAACATTCTTTGAAGGGCCTTTTCTGAGCCATGCATGGTGTGCATCTGTGCGTGCGCACGTGTGTGTGTGTGTGTGTGTGTGTGTGTGTGTGTGTGTGTGTGTGTGTGTGTGTGTGTGTGTGTGTGTGTGTGTGCGTGCGCGTGAGGGAGAGAGGCAAAGAATAAGCTAATTTCGTAGAAGGCTTCACTATACCATATTCTCATTTCTCCTCCAACCAGCCAGGCTCACATCTCAAAGGGCCTTTTGTGTTGCTGAAGCACTGTGTTGAATGAAGCTGTATAAAATGTATGTCAATGAGTTCAGGCTGACTTGGTTCTCTCTCCACAGCTACTGTTAATGGAATAACTGTAAGAAGTATAAATGATCCCTTCTTTAATTCATAATACCGGACCTCATCGCCTGCCCACTCAGCCAATAGATTATGGAGATAGCTGTAATGACTGTTGGAACAATGAGCCAAATTCCATTATCATTCAACTCCACGTCTGCCTGTCTATGGGATAACTGCTATAGTATGTTCTGATCCTTTCACTGAAGTATATCTTGCATAACAATGGGAAACATTTAATTTACAAGAAGGAAAATTAAGATGAAGTATGTTCAACATTAGGTTACATGAATATAACAACTTACATGACACATTTGCGCTTACTGTAATGGGGTAATAATTTTACTTTGAAAGTGTAAAAAATTACACATATTTTGCATCCCTGAGTGTTTAAATTTGTATTAGTAAAAGTCAATTTGCCTTTGGCTTAGTTTCATTGCGTATACTCATATAGGGTGCGTTCGGAAATATAGCACCGAGCGCACTGGCCAATACAAACTAATAGGCGAGTGCGCTCCCGGTGCGCATTTCCGAACGCACCCAAAGTGTGCAAAAATAACACACCCAAAAAGTCTTCTGATGTTTTATTTTTAGTTCAACCCTAGCTTTGTATGATACAATTTGAGCTTAAACAATGAATATATTTTATCAGTCAACACAATCATCAATGCATTCAGGAGTCAGCTACAGTCAGTAGCTATAGACTTGATAGTTGACTATGTGCGCAGCAAAAAGAGAAAGGTGTCCGGACTCCGGGGGGAACAGGGTACAGGGTGGTTCAACATGCAATAGTGCAAGACACAATCCCAAGTCCCAACACAGCAAAATACAATACTTACATTCAAGAGAATCCGTAAACATTCTGTTTAAATCACTGTATTTTGTAGTTGACTGGCCATCCCTGGTAATACAAAGGATGAAACACTGGCATGTTTTTTATTCTTAACGTTATCCTTGGTAAACTGCCAAAGTACATAAAATCATGCATGGTAGTGACAATGTCAAAAGTGGTTGTATTGTATATAATATGGTACCTGCTGTCTGAAATGAGGCAGCCAAGATGAGCATCTTCTAATCTACAGTACTAAGGCCCATGGTCATGCAACAATTTGCAGCTAAAGAAAGACATTTGACCATCTCTCACTTCTGCATCCTAAAAGGCAATAATGAATACCCATATTTACCTACAATATATATATATGTTTGTATTTGATCATTTTAGTTTGTTTAATTGTTGTTGTGTACTTCTGCTGTTATTGTTGCTGTGTTTGTCTGTTGTTATCTCCGCCAGGCCGAAGGCATAGCGAGAGAGTATGTTTTCCGTCCGTCCGTCCGTCCGTCCGTCCGTGTGTGTGTGTGTGTGTGTCCGTCCGCCACCAGCTAATCTCCGGCACCGTTGGCCCGGTTGCTCCGAAACTGTGCACACACTCTCTCCCTGGATGCCAATTCAGAACCTCTGCCCCAAATCTTTCACATGGGCCTGTTATAGCGCCACCAGGAGGCCGATTTGTGCAAAACCCATTTTTTTATATTACTCCTACAAATTTTATCCAAACGTCATGCAAATCGGTACACAGTATCTCTATAGTCATGCGATCAACACGGATCTATCAGATTTCCCATATTCCATCCTCATTGGCTAAGGTTGGCTTCCAAAGTTTGCAGGATTGGTCCGTTTTGAACAAAAAGCCTCAAAGTATACACACGCACATTCCCACTAGGCCGAGGAAGAAATGCCACCCTTCTCACATTGGCCTGTTATAGCGCCACCAGCAGGTCTAATTTAGCAAAACACATTTTTGGAACAAAATGCCTCAAATCATGAATGCAGTGTCAATGCAAGAATAAATGGCACGGTTGGCACCCTTTTCACATTGGCCTATTATAGCGCCACCAGGAGGCCAGAATAACGTACCTGACCTGGCGGAGACCTGTGCTCCGAGGAGCACTTTTTCTAGTTTTGTTCTGCTTTGGTCCTATCTTGGCTAGGTCTCACTTGTAAAAGAGATGTTCACTCTCAATGTGACTTCCTAGTCAAATAAAGGTTTTATATACACAGTATACTACACACACAAACATGTGAATTTTATATCAGTGTGACAGCCCTCCAGGAGGGCCGTGATCTATGGTTCTTGGCCTTATGTTAAAGTTGTACATACAGTATGCAAATGGACTGTATTTATATAGCACCTTTTTCTCCAAAGCTCTTTACGATGTATTTTCACACCCCTGGCATGTTACATGTAGAGATGGCTGAGCACTATCACATACTGTAATGAGAGTAAATTGACTGTGCTTGTATGCTCTTGTTGTTACATCTCTTGTTGCACTTAGTCTCTGCTTTCTGCCTTCTTAATTTGATCCTAGCATCTGGCTTTCTGAGGTGGAAACTCAACTGTTACACTTGGAGGTCAGGAGCTGTTTTTCCGACCGACCGACCGACAATCTTAAAATATTGTTTATGTAGAAATCTTATTTACAGGGGTCTTGTACACCTGCTTTTGGAATGGTGTTTCTTTAGCTGAATTATGCTTTTGCATATTTTTTGTTTCATAGAATTATCAGACTGCTGTCAGTGTCAGTCTTCCTAACTGTTGTGTTCTCCTACTCTTTTCCAATCAGAAGGGGAGAGTTCCTATGAGACGGTTCCCCCGGAGGAGATTTAGGCGGGATCCTCTAGCTCTGACTCTTCTACAGTGTCTACCATTTTGTTTGGTTTTGGGTGTGTTGCTTTTGCTACCGTAACCCCTACACCATACTCTCCACTTCTACATACTATTGATTTAATTAATGTGTCGCCTTCCTACTCGTCAAGTTCAATGAGGGCAGTGAAAAGTGGTTATCCTTTTTTATTATGATTGTTGATCATACAAAAAAAAAGGAGTGTCAGAAATGACTGGCTCTTTACAGTGAAGAAATCATTTTTACATGCTAGCATGTCAAAAATGATGCAATGGCAACCTCTTGTGGTACAGTGTGCATCTTCAGGCAATACCTTTACATGGCTGGCTCCACAGATACAGTGCAAAATGTAATACAATCCCTCAGCAATACAAAGTCAATGCCACTTTACATTCAATCGTTTAAAAAAAAAGACTAAAGTTTAGTTTCATGCGACAAAGACATAGAGCAAGCTATAATATAAAAACAATTAGTGGAAGTTTTACAGCAATCAAAAACGCTTAGAGTTAAACCCAGCCGTATGTGCTAGAGCACCTGCCTCTGCGGTTAAAACCACAGGTTGCATGATGCATCAACACATTAAATGAATGCATATCTCATAAAAGGTATAGCAGACAATGGCACTTATATAGTTCAGGAGTTGTTTCATCATTAAAACAGTTACTATATGTTAATCAACATTAAAAGATATAAAAGATATATTATGTATAGATTTCTTTTTTCATAGCAAGAAAGGGTTAGTGTTAAGAAATAAAATTTACATTGCACAGTAGTTTTTCCCATATGATTGTGTGAATAATACAGTTATTGCAGTAGATAAGATAACCCAGTGATACAATATGGGTACTTTTCTACTTTTCTCCCGATAACCTTCACTTCAGTTGTGGAGAGGCAAAGTAGCCATTCTGTCGAGTAGACTGATGCCGACTAGAGGGAGTCGACGCTTTACTCTTGCTCCCGAATCTACGGAGGGGTGATGACAAAAAGTCAGTCCAATTCATAATATTTTCTTCTCTTTTAGGCAGTTTTTACAGAAAAATATGGAACACAGATCTCCAGACAGAATGAAAGTGGGGACGTTGTGATTACGTTGGCAATCAGGTCAGCTACTGGCATGCCCCTAATTCATAATATTGATCCACTACACATACTATACAATGCCAGCAACTAAAACCGTGATGATTGAGCAGTACAGTATATAATCAGAGTATGCATGGGTGTGTACTTACAAGGTGGTGCTGGAGAGGGTCTGCTTCATGCGCTGGGAGAGCGAGCTGGAGGACGGTGTTTTAGTCATCGCATGATGCTCTGGAGTGGTCACTGGTCCCAATATGCTCACTGCAGCAAATAACCATGAATACATCTTAAAATTGGATTGTCTCTTTCTTCTCTGTTATCCGTGTTTTATATAAGATTTTTCCCCCTATTTGTTATTTCATTTTTGATTGAATTGAATCTTGATTGAATTTTGTTGTACCGTTTTCTTGTGTTACAAAGCACTTTGTATCCATGTTTTAAAAAGTGCTATACAAAAACATTCATAATTATGATCAAAATCAGTGTCAAAAACATTCATAATTATGATCAAAATCAGTGTCAAACAGTCCCATCGATAAGTAGTCACTGAAACATCTAGGCCTGGTTTCTCACACTTATTCTAGAGATATTATATCAGAATATGTTTTTATGTTATATATGCACATACGAGGTGCGTCAGAAAAGTAACAGGACTGTGGAAGCCACGCCCTGTTACTTTTTTTTGTTCAGAATCAGAGTATATGAGGATATGGGCTGTAGAACGGTCTACCATTCGTTACAACAAATGTATTCTATTTTATGCCCATGTCTATCTCGTTCCTCCCAAACAGCAGATCTCTCATCGGTCAGTATACTCTGCCATCCATTAAGATCATTTACCTTGGAGATCAGGCGTGTGCATGTCTTCACCATTGTCCGTGTTATCTGGATGGGCAAAATGACTCCAGTACTCTGCTGGGATACTCAGCAAGCGCTCGATCACCTGGGTACAGGAGCAGTTCATCGGTCAGATACTTTTCTGAGGGAGTATTGGCTCATAGGTCAAGTCATGTGGTAAATTATTAACATTAACGTTCATTGGAAGGCAAAGCAGGAAACGGGCTGGATCAGTGCTCACATTTTGTACATGGGGAAAACACTAGTCACATCCACAGTGCATTGAGCTCAGTCATCTCTACTTACCCGTGGCTGTCTGCTGGTGTCATGTAAAATAGTCATTGGGTCTGGGTCAGGGACAGCATGGCCCACCAGGGTGGGGCCAAACACCCTGGCTAGGTTGTTCACGTCCATCTTGTTTTCCACAAATTTGGACACCCTAGGAAAAACAAACAGGAAGGAGTGGGGTCATCAAGTTAATGGGCCTTTATCGATATTACACAGTTGAGGGAGACAGGAAACCGGGAGAGAGAGACGGGAGCAGTGGTGGAAAAAGTACTCAAATGTTTTACTTAAGTAAAAGTATCAATACTGCACTGTAGAAGTACTCTGTTACAAGTAAAAGTCCGGAATTCTAAATTTACTTGAGTAAAAGTACAGAAGTACTGGAATCAAAATGTACTTAAAGTACCAAAAGTAAAAGTAAAATTTTTTTTGAAAATAGCCGATCTACAAGCTCACAACGCGTCGCAAAGCGACGCGTTGTGAGCTTGTAGATCTGCTATTTTCAAATAGCCTAGGTATAAAACAGGTCTAAAGTGGTTAATGTATGTTTCGTAATATCATAATTTATATCTGAAAAGTAACTAGTAACTAAAGTTTTCAAGTAATTGTAGTGGAGTAAAAGTACAATATTTGCCTCTGAGATGTAGTGGAGTAGAAGTAAAAGTATTGGAAATTGGAAATACTCAAGTAAAGTACAAATACCTCAAAATTGTACTTAAGTACAGTACTTGAGTAAATGTACTTAGTTACTTTCCACCACTGGACGGGAGTGACACACAGCGAAGGTCGTCGGGAACGGGATTCGCATTAGAGCCTATATGTGATATGCGCCTGGACCGCTAGGCCAGGAGGCGCCCCCAAGTTAATGTTATTATGAAAAGTATATTTTCTTTAGATAGGAGACTCCGGAATAATAATTTCGTGAATCATTGCTTCCTATAAGCCACTCACTCCTATCACAAATGTGAAGCAACTGAACACAACTTCTCCTGGTTATGTGTGTTGTTATTTAGCCACGTTTGCAGTGGTGGAAAGTAACTAAGTACATTTACTTAAGTACTGTACTTAAGTACAATTTTGAGGTATTTGTACTTTACTTGAGTATTTCCAATTTTCAGTACTTTTACTTCTACTCCACTACATCTCAGAGGCAAATATTGTACTTTTTACTCCACTACAATTATTTGAAAACTTTAGTTACTAGTTACTATTCAGATATAAACTATGATATAATGAAACATACATTAACCACTTTAACCCTATTTTATACATAGGCTATTTGAAAATAGCAGATCTACAAGATGCGACGCGTTGTGAGCTTGTAGATTTTTTTTATTCTGGACTTTTACTTGTAACAGAGTATTTTTATATTGCAGTATTGGTACTTTTACTTAAGTAAAGAATTTGAGTACTTTTTCCACCACTGCACGTTTGGTACAGAGTCAATAGGAGTGCATGAGACTGAGACTAGTAGGGAGACAGTTTTCACACCGTTTCTCAACGTCGGGTCCAAGGACCACCAAGGGTCCAAATGGATCCTTACGGTACACTTTTAGAGTTAAATAAACACTGAGGATTTTCCAGTGTAGATACAGAGAGGACTCAGAGATAAAGAATGGTATCAAAAGGGGGTCCGTGGACTAACGATGCATATCAATCTGGGGGTCCTTGAAGAAATTAAAAAGCTGATTGAAAGCATCTGGGAGTGTCAGTGCTTTAAAAAAGGACTTACTTCTGCAGATGAATCATCATACAGGCCAGGGTGTCACGGTTTGGGTATGGCAGCTCGCTGACCGTCTGGTAAAACATGGCGAGGCTGTTGCCCTCATCCTGGATTTCTGGGGGCAAAACAAGACTAATGATTGACAGCTGGGTTCTGCCCTCTGCTGCAGCAAGAGGTCCTTTATTACTACCTAAGGCAACACTAAGTTTTAACTGTGTGACTGTGTGTTTCAGAAGGTTACATTGAAGATATTTTAAAAACTATATTTCAAGCAAGGCCTCGAGTAAATTAAAAACTCAATTTAACCGTGTATAGCAGAAATTAACTGTGTATTGTAGACATTCTAAATATAACTGTAAGACCTTGTAAGGCTTGTTGGAAATTATAAAACACAATTTAAGATACTTTAATCTGGATCTTTACACGCCAACGCTGTATTACTATGAGCAATATTCACACAAAGACCGTCACATTCAGAAGAGAAATAATTGTGTAATTGTGTAAAAAATAGCGTCTCAGGAACTGACCTGCAGCGTCCATGAAGGCTTTGTTGAGGCGGCAGGTTAGCAGGGGTTCTGGAAGGTTCCTAAGGAAGTCTTTGAGAACCCCCGTGATGACATTAATGTCGTCTATTTTGTTGAGGGAAGGCAAAGTCTTCCCTCTCATGAACTTCTCCTTCAGCTCTTTGACTGTGCGATCAGTGCCAGAAAGGCGGTACAGGCCGACCTGTGGGAAGGAAAAAACGATCCAAGAAAAGCAGTGGTCATCGTTTGACCCTTTCACATTTGGCACAGGTGCATTAAATGACTAATAATAGAACATATCTCCTACAATACAGACAGGGAAAATTAGGACTGTAGAAGGATAATGAAGGCCTGGAGCCATCCTCACCTCACGCATTCCCCTACGCTCAATCTCCCTGATGCACATGATCACCAAGATGGGGATCATGGGAGCGGTGGGCGGAGCAAAGTCAGCCAGGGTCGCCTGCACACAGGATACATGGACGTGAGTATTAGTGAAGAAACATTGACACATGAGGGAATGGAATGCGTGCCAATGTGGGTAAAAAAGCAATGCAGTACCTCTGTGTTCCTCACGGGGGTGCTAACAGCAGTAGGGTTACAGGGCAAGGGGCAGCGGTCACGACACTCTGGATGGGTCACCATCCTGCAATCCTGGCACCGCAGGTACATCTTACCAAACTTGGTTCTCCTTCCACATGGTACACAGAACTCAGACTTGATAACCTTGGTGCAAGAGATGAGTGCATGACAGTTTAGATTTCAGTTCACTAGCTGCAACTAACACGCTATTTTTGATTAATTTAGACCACAAAATGACAGTAAAATACGTCCATAAAACTGAAAATATTAATCAGTTTGATGTCGGCCACAGACAATATGGACACGATAGGCTGGTGCTTGCCTGTGAAATGCATCAAGGGATTTGAACAAAATAGACAGAAAGGGGGATTTCCTCCGTCAAACTGGTTGTATGATAGATGATGTCTCTATAGACAATAATAACCATCGACAATTAACTGAAATGCATATTAACAGCATTATAGCGTCCCTTTTGTTTCACCCCATAAATACAGCACTGCACTTCAGTGGCAATGCTGGACTTCCCTCCCATCTCATAGCCATAACAGGTCAGTGAAATATGGGCTCATACCGTTTTAGGGATCAACTGGTGTTTCTTTCCTCCGACATTGGCTCTGGGAGTTCTGGGTGGAGGTGGGACCTTTGCTCTCGGCGTACAGGGAGCCTCACTGGCTGTCTCAGACTGATCTGTAGTGGTCGTATCTGCCCATGCTGGACCTATAGAGAGATCATGTGTCACACTTCAAAACCACCAAACTTCACTTGCATGACAATAAAGGAACAATGAAAGCAGTCAGACTGGTTTAACAACAGAACTAACAGAAAATGTTTCCTTAAAACCTAGGTTTCAGTGAGATCAAGATCATTCTCCAGGCTCAAATGAAGATGGGTTAAAAGGTTCTTACCAGTCCTTCTACTGCGTAAGTAGTAAGGCACCGTCTCAATGGTGGAGACGGTCTCAACAGGCCCACCATTGGCCACGACAGTGATGGTGGTTTTGGCTACCACAGACTCATTAATCTGAATAATGAGACATACATTTCATACGATTGTCAACAAACACAGTTCCACTTCAACTGATTATAAAAAACAAAACAACAACAACAATCAAACAAACAGCAGTTGTGGATTTTTCTCCATCTTGCTATTTGTTAGGTTGATCTTCTAATGAGGCTAGGCAACACATTCACAGCAGAGATGAGTTATTATTATGGATACTTTAAAAAATAAAATCTATGCCACAGCTATTGAGCATGTTAGTGCCAGAGGTCATCATTACCCTCTCTCGCCCTGTGGAACGGGGTTTCTTCACTGCCTGTGGAGGAGCATCACAGAGTTTTCTGGAGGAACGCTGAGAATGAAAAAAGGACATAAAATCTCTTTACCATCAACTGAACTTGACATCCTTTAAGTGTCTAGCAAGCCACTGTCAATGTTTGGATGACCATCAGAACCTACAGGCTGCATGTATTACGGTAAAATGACAGCTCAATAGGCTTTGTGGACAAATCTTACTGAAATGTGACACATCACTCACTCTTTTCTGCCGCTTGCGTAATCTCACATGCTTCATCACAGAGGAATCCCAGTCCTGGAGAGAGAGATGTTGATAAATAAAAACATACAAGTAATTTTAATTATAATAGACAATTATAAGGGATCTTGTACATAAGCTATAAAATTCCAATCATTTATGGTAGTAATAAGTAGTGTGAATACAGCCACGTTGCATTTCCCCAAATTTTGACTGGGAAGTGTATTTTGGGTGCATCCCTGAATGCCTCTCTAACTACTTAATGCCTGTACTTCGCACACACTTCGCTGGGTCTATACTTACTAAGTATAGACCCAGCGAAGTGTGTGCGATTTGGTGTAGAAGGGGAAAAAGTAGGAGACTAAGTATTACTTAGTCTCCTACTTTTTCCCCTTCTACACCATATCTCTTCACCGAAAATAGCCCATCTACAAGCTAAGCATGGGTTAGCACCAAACGGGTTGTCAGCTTGGAGTATAGGGGTCATAGGGTTGAATCAGTGGATTACTACCATTATTATACAATGCATAACAAAAAGACAAGATATATAAAAGGGGTAACCATACCACAGAGTCATCTGTTTGGTCATAACTAATGTCTGACAGCAAGGAGGCCGATTGGCCCGATTCATCAATGCGAGTTAACCTGTACAAAAAAAATTGAGAAAGCACATAATCAGGATATAATCTTTTATAATTTGTAAAACATTAAGTTGCATGTAGTTTGCAGGATTCTATTAACTGAAGTTCAGAATTCAAGATTTCAGTGTTATGGGGTAGACTAATATGATATATAGATTAAATTGAATCGCTTGATAAAGTTCTTGTACTTGGTATCTAGGAGGGCTACAGACCCTAATAAATTGAGTATGAAGACCTGAAGCTAATATTAATATTAAAAAGGAGCCTAAATTCATGTCTACTATTTTGATTAATGTTTATTCTACATGCATGTATTTTCCCCTTCAGGTTGGGTATGTGGGTCATCATCATAACTGTATTTCTTCAGGAAAACATTACAAAAATGATGGAGCTGACAGAAAAGGTTATGATGCTCACCTGCGGCTGTTGTTGAGGTTTGCCCTCGCTACCTGGGAGTGAGCGCTGAGGAAGGCCAGGGCAGAGCGCTGCTCCTCACTCAGGTGAACACTGTTGCTGTTGTTCTCTGAGATCAACAGGTCCTTGATCAGCTGCAGCTGACGCTCCTGGACCCACAAACAAGCAGATTCATGGATTAAAAGCTAAATAAAATCTCACGACTGGAAAAATGTGTACGTCCCGTTATGCGATTTGAAACATTATTGTAGTGATTATTATTAGTATTAATGAGCATTAGTGAACAAAAAGTAATGCATTGGCTTATAAAGCAGTGGCCTATCTTCATCAAAGTAAGGTATGAACAATTATAACTAAGAAGACCAACTGCCAACTTCAAATGTCTTATTTTTTTCTCCCTTCCAGGTATTGGCAATAGTACTGTGGAAAGTTCAGAAAAAGCACCCACACACTTGTAGCCTCAATGCATAAGTTATAGATCAGGACAGTTATTATTAATTAGCACAAAAGCTCCAACAATTCGACCTGACAGTCTTAAGGGCATTGTGAAAATCGACATGAAACCCATTTCGATTTTATACGACATAGAAGCTTTAATATACCAACCAGCTTTTCATATTCTGCCTCAGCCTTCTGCCGCCGGCGTATTTCAACGTCCACCTGGTTTCGAGCGTGCTTCAATTTGACCTCCAGGGACCCGTTCTCAGATTCTGCCTTAGCCAGCCCCTCCTTACAGGAACCCAGGTCGACATCCGCCTGCAGCCACTTCTTGCGGCACTCATCGAAGTTCACCGCTAACTGGATGAACTCTGGATTGGACGCAGGAGAAGAATAGTTTTACTCTGATCTGTTTATAAATTATTCAATGGAGCTTTATTGGCATGAGAAAACATACGCTTACATTGCCAAAGCAAGTGTCAACATATAATAAAACCAGTTTAAGAAAATGGGTAAAGTAAAGTATATATAGTTGGAGGGGGTACAGCATTGTGTCAAACAGAGGTATGTCACATTGCGTTGTTTTATATATGTTATATATACAGGGCATATATATACAGACAAAATGTGTCTGCTAAATTCAAGCATTTAGTGAGAATGAAAAGAATACATAGAATTGGCCTTCAGAAAGGGGACATAAAGGAAAAAGTTACCCAATCTAATGCAAAGAGAAGAACAATAGTACTCCTTTCATTATTCAGATGGAAATGTTGAAAAGCCACTTCCAACCCCCGCCACAATGACTCTCCCAGCCGTCTTGGGCTGCACCAGAGTAGACTACAGATGTGGTACATGTTTGTATGCAAAGACCGCACAGTTAATCTAGCCAGTGTAGCCTGATTGCTTTATTTATCACAATGAACCTACAGTATATTATAATTAATTCCATAATCAGCAACATTCATTTTCCTTTCAGGGACTCTGATGGTACATTTGCTCTTAACAGCCACAATGTTCAGACCCAATCAGTGAACAAATGTAAAAAGACAAGTAGCCCCACCACCACCATCCAGACAGACCATGAGACATGTTTTTATTCTCTATGACTATGTGATTGAGTCAACAAACAGTAAGAAATTATTTCTAAACTGTATTTAAGCATTGTTGGGCTGTTCTTTTACATTTGTAAACATTGGATTAAAACTGGGCAACATTTTGATTTATAGGGTGTGTGTTTGTCAAACCAAACCCTATAGAAAGTGATGAATATAATCAGAGTTTATAAGATCAAAACCAGTGGTGTAAAGTAACTGAGTACATTTACTCAAGTACTGTACTTCAGTACAATTTTGAGGTATTTTTTTAACTTTACTGGAGTATTTCCAGTTTTCAGTGCTTTTACTCCACTACATCTCAGAGGCATATTGTACTTTTACTCCACCACAATTATTTGAAAACATTAGTTACTATTAGTTAGTTTCTTTATAGATTTTGATTGTTATTACAAAACATTCGCTAGGGCACCTCGATGTAAAATTGGCTAGTTTGTCCAAAATGTTAAAAAATATATATATTTGAAAAATGGTATTAAGTAAAGTAAAGTATACATGATGTGAACGTGCATGGTACATCATTATCAGACTTAAATGCATCCTTCAACTTCTTGTTGATGCCCTAAAATGACTGGATATACAGGTTTTGTAGCAATTGTAGAAATATTAGACCTTAATTGTCAAATGTTTAAGCATGTTCTAATCATGTGTAATTTACTTCAAAACATTTTCCAAATATTACATTTTAGATTTTTTAACATTGATGTTGGACAAGATAGCCTATTTTACATCAAGGTGCCCAGATGTCCCTAGTGCCCACCTATCCTGTTGGACCTGTTACCATCAAAACAATGCAGGACTGTTTTGGAAGTCCTCCTGAAGCACACATTGAGGTGTCACATACCAGAGCCTCAACCTACAGTGAGACCAGTGGTGCCAGATTTTGAGAGAGATGAGTGGAATTGTCCATTTTAATAGCTTATGTTCAGTTAGTATGTCTATATATGTCACCCGATTTCACGCATTATGTACAATAAGACGTTAAGTTTGGCTCAATACATTTTTAAAGATTCCCATCTCATCTGTGTTTGATATGACTGGAGGGTCGCTATGATCCTAGTTTTAAGCGGTCGTTGGGTTTTGTGAGAGAAATAAGCAACCAGGTCAATGAAAACAAGCCCAAAAGAAGCAACTAGGCCGCATGAACACTGTAAAACTATATGTATGCCTGGGCTATTTGAAAATAGCAGATCTACAAGCTCACAGTTCATTGCGGCTCGACGCGTTGTGAGTTTGTAGGTCTGCTATTTTCAAAAGAATCTTGGAAAAGAAATTGGAACATTTTAACAAAAATCTGGTACACAGGGTCCTCCTGGCACAAAATATTTTCAGTCCGCTGACAAATACATATTAATTTGGGGGTGCCTGACATGAAAATGTTTGAGAACCACTGGTTTGACAACATTTAGGAAACAAGCCCAAATACGCAACTACACTATAGAAACAAGCCCTAAGTCGCTTATAATAAGCCGACATGGCAACGCTGGCCTACAGTGGTTAACTACTCACGTGGTTCGATGCCTTCATTCAGGACGTCCACATGGGCCAGCAGCTTGTTAAACAGGTTGTGCAGGTTGACACCAGACGACTGAGGCTCCATCATCATCATCATGTCTGTAGCCTAGAGATCAGAGATCAGTTCGCATTAGCACAGAGAAATGATGTTACATTGAGACATACTAATAATAAAGTTATATAAACTATCTATCAGCAGCTTGTGGAACTGGTTGTGCAGGTTGACACCAGACGACGACTCCACCATTACGTCTATAGACTATATTCTAGTACAGTGGTTCTCAACCAACCAGTGGTCTGGGGACCACCAGTTGTCCTTGAAGGGGTTCCAGGTGGTCCCCAGCTAAATCAATGGAGAGTTGGTAACCAAATGGACCCTTATTAGATCTTTAACTCTTGAGAGTATGAACTATGAAACCTGTAAACCAGTAAACCTGGTTTAAACCAGGTTTAAACCTGTAAACCAAATGGACCCTTACGGGTCCACTCTCAAGAGTTAAATTATTGTTAAACATCTGCATTACTTAATTTACAAGAAGGCTCCACTGAGAATGTAGAAGATTTTTTATTTTGATCAACGTTTGCCTGTTATCCTATGGTACCAACATCAATACAGCATGGAATTGTGGACAAAATCTTATCCAACAACAACATATTCAAAGTTTTGGGTCTGAGAGTCTCAAATGGTGGTCTGTGCCGTGGCTCAAATGCCGAATAAATAATCGACCTTGATATGAAAATGGTTGAAACCCACTGTCCTAGTAGATCAGCCAATGAACGTTAACATTAGCACAGAGAAATGGCTGAGTTGAGTAGTGGCAGATGATGTTACATTGAGACTAGCTCTGGTCCATAGCGTTAGAAGGAGTTCTCCTTTAACGCCATGTTACTTTTCAGCCGTTGCCCGCACACCCGCGGTATCGCAGCCGTTTGTCTCTAGTAAATAAATAAAACATACTTTCGCTACTCACCAAAACAAATACGGGTTTTAAGACGTTGAAAGCCTACTCTACTTAGTGGGAACACTCTGAGCCCCCCACCTCACGTCTAAAATACACTTTTTTAGCCAGAAAAGAAAATATTCCACCGGATGGAAAACGTCTTTTAGTTGCTCCACTGCGCCCCCTACAGATTTGGTCAATGGAATGTTTCTATTGACAACGGTAACATAGCGCTATGGACCAGAGCTACACTGAGGCATAATAAAGTTATATAAACTTTTATAAATAAATAAAAGTAACGTTACTCGGGGTGAAAAGACCCGACAACACCGTCGTGTATTAACATGTAGCGATCTGATCGTCACAACATGCCATTTAGTGTGAATAGCTTAGCAGTTAGCATAACTTCTCCCATCAGGTAATGTGTCGGTTAGTCAAGTAGAAAAGAACAGAAACTCACCGGTTCTCCTTTGTAATGATGTTGTAAACATGTAATGCTGCCCGGGTTCCACAAGTTAAAAAACTAAGATTAGATGACTAAATTGTACGAGAGTTAGCCTGTAAAAGCCACACCTATGTGTGTGATACTGAACTAAGTAACTCCACACATTCCACAACTTCTGTTATCAGTTCTGCTTTGAAAGTTCGAAAAACGGCGCCCCTCCTTCTTCGTCTTCTTCTTCCGGAAGAGAGTCGAGTGCACTCTGTCGCCCCCACCAGTGCGGGGTTGTAACGGCAATGAGTCCACATCAGTTTTAAATTCCTTTAGCCTATTGAATATTGTATAATATATATTATATATGTACAGTGGTGGGAAAAAGTACTTAAATTCTTTACTGAAGTAAAAGTACCAATACTGCAATATAAAAACACTCTGTTACAAGTAAAAGTCCAGAATAAAAAAAACACTTGAGTAAAAGTACAAAAGTATTGGCATCAAAGTGTACTTAAAGTACCAAAAGTAAAAGTACTAAATATTTGAAAATAGCCGATCTACAAGCTCACAACGCGTCGCGTTGTGAGCTTGTAGATCGGCTATTTTCAAATAGCCTATGTATTAAATAGGGCTAAAGTGGTTAATGTATGTTTCATTGTATCATAATTTATATCTCAAAAGTAACTTGTAACTAAAGTTTTCAAATAAATGTAGTGGAGTAAAAGTACAATATTTGCCTCTGAGATGTAGTGGAGTAGAAGTAAAAGTATTGGAAATTGGAAATACTCAAGTAAAGTACAAATACCTCAAAATGTTACTTAAGTACAGTACTTAAGTAAATGTACTTAGTTACTTTACACCACTGTATATCCAAATTCCAATTATATCAACATTAATAATGTATTTCTGTAAGTCCACATTTAATCAAATTTAGTGTGCAATCTAATAATAGTATGTCTTTTGAAGTAATTAAAGCACAATTTGGACACTTTAAGGACTGATGTCTGATGTAATTTACACATCCTACGTGGGTCACGGTTATTTTTCCCATTCTAAATTCCCATAGACTTGTTTAATATCGCATCAAATAAGAACTGTGTTAAATTGGCTGTTAAAAAAATGACTGCATGCTTTGGAAAATGGTCGGAAATATTGTAAAGTATACATGACTTGAACATGCACGGTACATCATTATTATCACTTTATCAGACCTAAATTTACCCTTCAACTTATTGGGGAGATATCTTCAATAATTGCTCAATTGATTAGAAATGGATATATTCTTCTCATGTGCATTGCACAGTGAAACAGCTCTCAGAGTCACTCTTTTGGCACATAAATGAATGCAAACAAAGCAGATTCTGCCAATATATAACATACCATTTTATTGTATCTTATTGTATTTTTTTATTTAAAAAAAATGTGTGTGTGTGTGTGTGTGTGTGTGTGTGTGTGTGTGTGTGTGTGTGTGTGTGTGTGTGTGTGTGTGTGTGTGTGTGTGTGTGTGCGCGTGCGTGCGTGCGTGCGTGCGTGCGTGTGTGTGTGTGTGATGGTGCACAGTCAAATATAGGCGCAGTTTGCTGTCACTACCGGGAATCAAGATAAGATAAAGTAACATTATGTGTGAAAACCTTACATCATGTGAACTAGACAATGGCTGTGTGTGTCCTCTTTAGAACGCCTGGCACAAGGAATATGTCCCATAGCATCATTAATCATTTCCAGTTGGCATATCTAGGTGCAGTGCAGCAGCTGTGTAAGACTTAATGATCGGAACACAGACATTCAAAGACAAAATGAGTATATTTCAAGTAAATAACTTATCATTTATGTAACACTAACATATAAACATATTTGACAATCAATATTGTATCTTATTTGTGTGCTATTAGACACAAATATTTGGAGCATTAAAAATATTCAACGAACTGGTCTGACTACTTCTCCTCAACAGTGTGTGTGTGCGTGCGTGCGTGCGTGTGTGTGTGTGTGTGTGTGTGTGTGTGTGTGTGTGTGTGTGTGTGTGTGTGTGTGTGTGTGTGTGTGTGTGTGTGTGTGTCGTGTGTGTGTGTGTGTGTGTCGTGTGTCGTGTGTGTGTGTGTGTGTGTGTGTGTGTGTGTGTGTGTGTGTGTGTGTGTGTGTGTGTGTGTGTGTGTGAGTGTGAGAGAGAGAGAGAGAGAGAGAGAGAGAGAGTGCACAAGGATGTCACTCTGCTGCCAGTTAACCTGTCATTGAAAACGTCCTTATTCTTTGAAGGCATGTAATTTTTTAATGCAAAGGGAGGCCTGGCCATACATCTCCTCCTCCTGTCATATAGGGGAAGATGGAGTTCATATTAACACTCCAACTCATAAAAAGGAGTCCCCATCAATTTTGTGTGTATGTGTGTGTGTGTGTGTGTGTGTGTGTGTGTGTGTGTGTGTGTGTGTGTGTGTGTGTGTGTGTGTGTGTGTGTGTGTGTGTGTGTGTGTGTGTGTGTGTGTGTGTGTGTGTGTGTGTGTGTGTGTGTGTGTGTGTGTGTGTGTGTGTGTGTGTGTGTGTGCCAGCGTTGGTTAGTGTGTTTTGTTTTCACAATGCCTCTCAGTGACTGCAAGTCCATTAGAGTTTATTTGAGATAATAGGTTGCCAGTCAATATGGGCTCTCCGTCTTTATCAATTATTCAACTCTATATATGCCCATTATTTAACTACCTGACATTTCTTTTTGCACCAACATGCCTTCTCTTGGACTGACAACACTCTCTCTCTCTTATCTCTCTCTACAAGTATACTTTGGCATCAAGAGTTAGAATGTGCTGCCAAAAGTAATCCAGTAAATCATTATTGTTGCGAAATGGAGCAGTTCCTCTCAGAAGATAATTGTTTTATACCTAAATGTTTCTGGTGGCCCCATACAATTAGCTTTTAATTCATTATTAATGAGGCCAAATAATTGGAACATGTCCACCTGACAAATCTATTTTTTCAGACTATTAAAGGACCACGTCACCCATTTTCAACCTGTCTTCATATAATTGGTCCTCACTCGCTTATTATAAGATGCCATTTTATTTCTGCCTACTTGCCCTGTCTCAGAGGAGGGCTGAGTGAGTGTGGACAGTTCAGTAACTTGCTTACCAGTGACATCATCGTTAGGCCGGTTTGGTCATTTCAAACACAATATAAAAGTTATTTTTTATTTATACAAGAACAGCGGCTTCTATTATAGCATTCTAGCTTTCCAGGAAGAGAAAGACTGTAGTTTCTAACACCTTGGAATTCGCATCGGTGATGATGTCACTGGTAGGCAGCTTTCTGAACTGTACATAATGAGATGCAGAGTTTGTAGACAAAAACTGTGCCATCTTGTAATGACGATTAGTAAAGACAAATTATATGAAGATAAGGTTGAAAATGGGTGAAGTGCTCCTTTAACAGCCACATATTGGATATTTCTTCACCTTCACTATAACATTTGCATTATGCTCAAGAGGCTTGCACATTATTTTCTAGCGCACTTTTCTAGGTTTGTACGTTATGCTGGTCACACAAAACAATGTACTACAATACTCAAACTAGGGGGGGGGAATAATTTCCAGGACAGAAGAATGTTTAGTAAGCCCTCATAAGTAAGTTTCAGAAACAAGCACCACTGAATTGTGCTGACTTTAAGGTTAGGGTTTCCCCTTTGCACCATCAGAACGGTAATGGATCCACAAGCAGCCTCATGGGGACCACTTGGCAAACATACCTCTACAGTACTTAGGAAAATGCATCATAAGACCCTCTCTCTATCTGGACATCCTGTGGATGTTTGTATAAATAAAGTATGGGTGAAGTTTGCTCGTCTAAATAAACCACAATTTAAACAAGCATTGTGATCTTTCAATAGAGATGATCCTATCCTCCACTTCAGTGTACACCTCATTCATGTTCATAACATGTTTATCTACAGTAAAGAAACAAAACAAAACCACTGAAAAAGTCAACGTCTGTTTGGCATGTAAATTGCTGACTCATAAATAGTGTAAAATTATAATGCAGCCAGAACAGGTCAAAATATGGAGCTAAACCCCAGTTAAACTATAATTTGACAGGATGCCAAATGGGAACGTTACACCACTGACCAAACTACATTCAGCACCTCTCTGACTGTCTGTTGATACTGAGTGAGTCTATAGTTATGTGATGGCATTATGTGTGCAGGCCATCGAAATAACCTGATTACACATTGAATCAGCCACTCAGAGTGCTTCTTGGAAAAGGCTCCTTTCCCACAATGCTTCAGAGCAAAAACATCAATGGAACTTTTTACCTTCCATTTCATGAAATGTGATGCTTGGAGAGTACTCTTTACCATTTACCCCCAATGCAATTAGGAGTAAACTAAAGAAAGCGTAGCGTGTGTGTCCAGTCTCACTGAGGGAGGAAATTCTCTATAAAATATTATAATTTTTTATTAATGTAAGTTTTAGCTGTGCAGCATGTTGCTTAAATGAGTCACAGAAACATTCAAACTAAAACCAGGAAAAAATACATTTGAGGGCATTTGTTGAAAACTAGCTTTAAATTTCTTATAAAACAAGTATACACAGAGGACAACAATAAGCTTGTTAGTGTTGACAAGGCAACGGGCTAAGTCTGAGTTTGAAGAGTCAGGCAGTGCTCATAACTGTAGCTTATTCACAATGTATTTGCACCAGTGTTATTTTTCATAAACAAGCATCAGAATGAGCATTTCTGTACTGGCTCAGTAAATCTGTTTTTGCTTTCAGAGTGATATCACAGTTATTGAATTTTAGTAACTAAATTTGCAAGAACATAACTGTTTACGGTCAAATAAGAGAAAATATAGGAGTGAACAAACTGAGATCACTTTTTGTGCATTAGGTGTTGAGGCAAACATCATGGTAATGTGAACACTGGCCAAATTCTTCACGTTTTTGCAAAACAGTCATAGGCTACCTGATGGTGCTGCATGTGGAGTGGCAGGAAATGCATCAAATCATCAATTAATCATTATATTGATTCATTGCTTTGGGGTCACAGTTTCTTGTATGTCTTATAGTCTTATGCACTAATCTCTCTGGGTATAAGTGCATAGAAATTGTGTCCCTGGGTACAGCACTCATATGCTTGCAGATGCGAGTGGAAGGTAAACATTTCAAAAAGAAGCATAGACAATTGCGCGACAATCAGAGCACTGAGTGAGGACCTTTATGAGCGCATGGTGCAGATGGGAACGACAATGACGAGGATAATGGCCACTGCGGTGGCAATAAGCGCACCCAGCTTGCAGAACTTGACCCGACGTTGGCTGGCCTCCTTGCGCCTGAGTAGAGCATCGTATCCTGGAGTATAGATGTCTTCCATCCAGAACTCCATGTTGTTGGGGTTTAGGGACTCCTGAGTCTGAGGGACAGAACACATAACAGCAATCTTACAATTATTGTTAATGCAGTTTGTAATTTTTTTTAAATAGATAAGACAGTGTAGAATCAATCGAGCAAGGGCAGAGAAGGGAAAGAAATGCAACAAAGGTCTGCAGTCGGAGCTGTTGACATTATGTGGTTGATGCACTGTCTGGTCAGGTATGGGCGTGCCCTGGCCTGAACACAAGGCTCTTAAAAGGTTGCCAAAGGAGAAACATTGATTCACAGAGATTGACTTCTTGCCTACATTTTCTGTCCAAGAGAGATCTCCACCGAGAGATACGGTATGTCTTAGACTAAGGCTAGACTTGAGGCCTCTTTTAGAAAGAAGAAAATAGAGTAAAGCTGAAAAGAACATTACTATGAAGCATTGTAAGTTTGTAAATCCGCTATTTTCCACATATGACACCGACACGCAACAAAGTAAAAATTTGCTATGAATTCAATTGTCTGTCTTACAGAGCTACTGTAAATTACCGTAATAAGATAACCTTAATAGTCTAGAGTAAAGAGATTCAACTTTATAAATCTCCAAAACGTGAATAAGGGCACAAAGCATCACAACGCAAGCGAGTCAACGATTGTATGCAGTCAAGAAAAAAGGTTATGCAAATATAATGTTTAATACATACCTCTACCTAACTCCACAAACAACAAAGATTCGTGGAAGATTTCTGTCAAAATTAAAAAGTCCAGATAGGATGTTCAAGACCAAGCTACTGTAAAATAGTTGTGAGTGGGGGAAGGAAGCCCTCTGGTCTTACTGTACGTACAGAACTCCACACGCTGCAGATCTAGCCTGGCATGTCCAGACTAATATCACTGCGTAGACATTAGTCTGGAATCTCTGTGTGGAACCTGCATTTCTAAGGGGCAAAAAAAAAAAAGATGCCTCTGCTGATAAACCCGCCCCATATTTGCATACTGGGCCCTGATTGGTCCCTCACTACTTCGGAGGGAGTGAAATCCAATCACAACTGAGCGAGACCAAATCTGCCGATTTTTTTGTAATGGCAGATTGGTCTGGTTTCCAGGCTACTGCAGATCCGTCATCATATCCATATCCCCATGAAGGCAACACCACCCAAACAAACCCACATACTTTGGACTGTAGTCAGGGGATATTAGCAGAAAGATTTCCAATCTTGGAATAAATTCCTTACCAAAAAAAATCTTCACCAATGTGTTTGTAAAGGTGTCTAGTAACACATCTCACAAAGACTGAAATTCAGTTTCCCTAGGAGAATTTTTGACAGCTGCTGAAAGTTGGGGTACCCACCATTTCGCTGCATTTCCATGCAGGGCAAAAGAAATCCAATTTTAATTCTGTTTTAAGTAGCATGTGAGGGGTCAAACTAGGGTGTTTTTATGATTCTGAATCCATTGCAAGCATTTGTTTTGCACCAAAACCACTCCTTGGGCTAAAAACGGCCATAGCCATCCTTGTCCAGGTATACTTTTTGTGTAAAAAGCCCATTGAGATTGGGCTGTTTTTAGCCCAAGGAGTGGTTTTGGTGCAAAACAAATGATGATATTCCAAGATTGGAAATCTTTCTGCTAATATCCCCTGACTACTGGTGACATGAACAATACTAGTGTTTAAATACGTATAATATTTAATATAAACTTTAGATGGGCTTTTGGAACAAAAGTATTAACTACATATGAAATATGAAGACAATAGGAAACATGCTGTACGTGTATGTGTATGTGTATGTATTTGTGTATTTTGGGGGGGAAAATGACGAATTTCCAGTAATACCTGAAGATTCATAGGGGAAATTCGTGACTCTCTCTCATCTACGGTCCAGACTTGTCTCCCCCTTCCCTCTGCCAGTCTGGGGTCCATGATCTTCCCAGAGGTCATCCCCCCCATCAGACTGCTCTCCTTCTGTCCAAACAGGGCGGAGTTAAACACTTGGTCCATCAAGCTCTTGGGCTTCTGGGAGAGCAGGTTAGTGGTGCTGTTTGACTGGTCCATCTAGAAAGGAGTGTGTATTATAATAATCAAGCTAATGAATGTTTAATTAACCAGAAACATTTTATTTAAAGAAAAAGAAAATAGCTATAACATGAGCTACAACCAGTTATAGGCTACAGTGGTGGAAAAAGTTTAAAAAAAATGTTTTACTTAGTAAAAGTGTCAATACTGAAATACTCAGAGGTAAAAGTCCGGAATTCAAAATTTACTTGAGTAAAAGTACAAAAGCATTGGTATCAAAATGTACATAAAGTACCACAAGTATAAAGTACTCATTATGCAGAATGTCCCATTTCACAAGTTTTCAAATGTGAAAATAGCAGATCTACAAGCTCTCAATGCGTCGCATCACGACGCATTGTGAGCTTGTAGATCGGCTATTTTATAATAGCCGTAATGTATATAGGGCTGAAGTGGGTAATGTATGTTTTGTAATAATATCAAAATCTACAAAGTAACTAGTAACTAAAGTTTTCAAATAATTGTAGTGGAGTAAAAGTATAATATTTGCCTCTGAGAAGTACAGTACTTGAGTAAATGCACTTAGTTACACCACTGCAATTATACACCAGCCCCTCACAGCAGTGATATTAAACAACTGCATAGTAGTGTTACTGAGGTACTGCTTCTCTGCAAACCAGTCAAAACAACAATTATTTCTAACAGAATATGCCACGGCGGTCTAACCACATAATCACAAATGTCTGCTGCAGTGGACTAATTACGCATCTGACATATTTAGTGGTTTGAGCCATTCCCATATGAACATAAGGTCAGTGGAATCAGTTATTGTACTGTACATCATTCATAATTTTCTCTGATACCCTATCATCTATCCTGATACCTATCCAATCTTTTTGGATGTACACATGAGGATACACAGGCATGCACACAATTGGTACACCCACACAATCATATTTGCTTTGCCCTCTTATTAAAGTCAAATATAAAATGCATTTCACAGAATAGAAGGAAAATACCTGTCGTGTTTTCCCTTGAGAATCTTTGCTGTCTGTACTTTTTGAAAACGATACTGGCCAGTCTCGTGCAGAGGTTGACACGCTTGGTCGTTGGTAATCCATACTACTACTCTTCTCCTTGGACTGGGATTTGGCCGCCCGACGCAGCGATGCATCCCTCTTGCCCTCCTTAACGCCTTTAGACTCAATCTGACCCTTGCTGCTGTGATCTGTTTGAACCCCAGAAGCGTTCCATCGGCTCCACTCCAGACTACTAGTGCTGGTTGCTGGGTACAGATGCCCAGACACGGACAGAGGTTGAGGGTCTGATATCTCTGATCCAGGGGTCACGGGGTGGCTGCTAAAGGAAGAAGCACCAGCACTGAGAGGCTCCAGCCACCGGCCCCCTGAGTGTTCTCCTACACCAGGACCTACCCCGATGGGCTGCGGGGGGATCTTGTCATCCAGCCGCTGTAGGGTGGAAAGCACCCGGCCGATCTCCGTCTTGACATCGGTCAGTGACTCCAGCTGCCGTTCAATCTGGCTCATCCGGAGCAGCAGCTTGCAGACGCTGGCCTTAATGCCGTCATCACTGCTCTCCAGTGAGTGGAAGAGCCGTTGGAGCTGGCCGAGGCGGCCGCGCCGGGCCTCAGGAGTGTCCTGGTTGATAGGCGCAGTGCCATCGTTGTGGTGCAGGACACCGGTAGAGCCGCACATGCTCATATCGTCCAAGAAACGGAAGATGGCACTGATGTCGTCCTCGCCAAACTCGGGGTCGTCCAATGAGGTCATAAAGGAGAGGCGGTCAGCCTGGACAATGCTCCGGAGAAGCCGGGGGTCCGGAGGGTCTGTTTGGGTTCCCATAGCCCTGACCTGTCCATCAAGTCCTATAAACAATCCAGTACCCTCCCATCCCGTGGAAGCCCCCAATTTGCTGATGGCTGGGGATGATCGCCTTGGGGGCTGGTTCCCTGGTGACTCCATTCCTAGCCCCATTGTTCCCAAAATGCGGTCTTCCAGACTGTGACTCTTGCTGTTCCAGATGGACTTTGGGGTTTTAGAGGGTTGAAGATGGTGGGGAGAACTTTCTGGGAGTGATCCTGGCCCAAAGTAGGTAGAGTCCAGGTGCAGACCATCTAGGCTCTCATGTTTGGCCCGGTGCTCTGGTGGAGTGTGGCCAGGTGTGGGTGAAGGATAAGGGTTGTGGAGCATCTCAAAGCTGTGACTGTCAAAGGAATTCGGCCCTATGCCAGGACTAGGAGACTCACTACTAACAGTCACCTGTGGTATGAGTGGCGGCTGGTTATGGAAGTCCTTCTTGAAGATGTTTCTCTTCTGAGCAGAGGATCCCTGTTCAGGTTCAAAAACCTCCATCTGTGCAGAATCTCCACTAGACTCACTGTCCGTCTCCAAAGGCAGGTAGATATTCTTCATAGCCTGGCTGGGGATCTGACCACCAGGGAACAGTGGTGTGTTGTGAGGCCAATCAAAAGACACAGCCCTGGCCCTGGTCGTGGTCGGAGGGGTGGAGGAGAGATCGGATAAGAGAGAGATCGGATCAGGAGGAAGACTTCCTCGCTTGCGACTCGAGTAACTTGACGCGGGGTAGAGCAACTCCTGATCAGTGGGCCGGCTGTCAGAGTCTGAGAGGGTACGTGCCTTTTCCCGTCCGACGTAGCTCTGGTGATTGACTCCACGCAGGGAGCGCCCTAGGGATTGGTTGCCGGGGAAGATTACCTGGGTTCTCATTGGCTGGCTTTCATCGAGAGCCACGCCCGTCATCTGAATGAGATTGAACATGGTTACAATATCGGCGGCCACGCCTATGGGGGATAACCCCAGGCCTCTGCTTGTAACCCTGTCTCTGAAGAGAGTGGCAGGAAAACAAGGGTCTTGGCTGGCAGCAGCAAACAACAGGCTTCTTAGCTCTACGAGGTGCGCCAGATCAAAGCGGGTGCTGACCATACGGCAGAGGTCCTGGAAAGAGAGCCAATGCCGCATGTTGGACAGCTCCTCCAAAATCCCTAGAAGTACCAAGGGGTATTCCTGTTGCAGGCTGGCCATGGCTGCTCTCCTGGAAAGGGAACACAAACTGTTGTCAGGTGGAAAGGAAGAGTATGTTATTCAGTCTCAGACTGAATAGTCTGAGACTAGTTATTCTCCTGTTGTCCAAAGTAAATAAAAAATAAATCATCATCATTTTAATGGACTGTCACTGCACATAAGGGATATATTTTTAAACAGGCTACATTTAGTCCTCTTCATCAAAATTCTGTAGGATAGAAGTGCTGAATAATGATGGCATAAAATATAAATTTTGTGTCAAAAACATATGTAATTTTCAAGGCCTCATTCTATATATTGACAAATACTATGAATAACCAGTTTGAGTGGGTGACAATTATTGATTGACTGATGTACTTTATTTAGTAAGACATGAGAACAGTAGGCTACATGACAGTACATAGAAGTACAAATTCACAATACAAGATACATACAAATAAATAATAAATAAAATAAATAAATAATAAATACAATTACAACATTCATCCTCAGTCATGCACATTTAAACAGTTTTTACACGCAGCTCTACATCATCACAACCAGACAAAACGTATGAAAACCAGCCAGGACTCGTTCATCTCGAACGGAAAAAGCCCTTTGAGTCAGAATTCTGAGCGCGACCTTATTTTGGAACCTTAAAATAACTGACCATCTGATCTGGTGACGGTGTTCCTATGCGCACCTCCTCGCTGCGTCACTCACTCACAAGTTCAACACAGAAGAACTTTAAATTGGGTCCATTTACAAAACCCCCACATTCCATCATTTGTGGAACATACGGATACGGGGGAATTAAATCAAAGACGGATCCAGGATAGGTGGGCACTAGCGACATCTGGGCACCTCGATGTAAAATTGTCCATTTTGTCCAAAATGTTAAAACATTTAATATTTGAAAATGTGTTTTAAGTAAAGTAAAGTATACATGATGTGAACATGCACGGTAGCCTACATCATTTATCGGACTTAATTGTATCCTTCAACTTCTTGTTTATGCCCCAAAATGACTGGATATACAGGTTTTGTAGCAATTTGTAGAAATAGTAGAAATATTAGACCTTAATTGTTGAATGTTTAAGCAGGTTCTAATCATGAATACTGTACTTTACTTTAAAACATTATTCAAATATTTTATTTTTTTGGACAAAATAGCCAATTTTACATGGAGGTGCCCAGATGTCCTACTGCCCACCTATCCTGTTACCGATATCAAGACGCAACTCGGTGCTACGTGCGCCTTCAGCGCTCGTGGCTCTGGTGCTGATATAAAACATAATGGCACCCGATGGGAATCAGTCAATCTATCTGTGTCAGCTAGCAACTGGATTGCAGGACGCCTCTAATCAGCTGTAGTAGAATTAAACTCACTTACCTGAGAGAGTTAAGACTCCAACAGATCCTTAAAGATTAAAGATTGAATCCTGTGTTCTATATTAATATCGAGACCATATTCCGCCAGATAGATCGAGTCCGGAGCATCTTGTGTTTCTAATGGGCTTCTCTGTTTGAAGCAGCTACTAGCCTACAGCCCAGGCAGAGAGGAGAAAATTAGAAACGAGGTCATCTTCCCACAAGTCCCTGCAGTCTCCTAAGGGACAGCTAACTACATGTACATCCAAACGGTTTCCCTCACTATCTTCAACTACACTTGCAAAGTCAACACATAGAAGGCCTATCTAATTTATAAATTAGATTTTAGAGAGACAATCATCGCCAGACATCACATTTTCTGCAGGAGTGGTATGTCCGAATTGCACAATTGGCATTAAGTTTGCATATGGAGAAAGGGAAGTTTAAAAATGAATGCTTTGAGGCTCCTAAATCATCACTGCACTGACAGTAAACCATAAGGCCTGTTACTTTGGTGCCTGCACACCGTCAACTGTCCGCCAGTCTGTTCTGCCCAGAGCTGTCAACCATTACCCTGCATTATCATCCATAAAAGACATACTTAAAACCCCATTAGAGGAAGAGAAAGGCAAGGCTTTCATCCCTGAGTAGTAGCACTCTGGCACAATCAGACTGGACATCAACAAATCACCCGACAGCTCAGAGAGGAGCGCATCCATCAGGCATGTACTGGGGAATCACTGGGAATCAATACAGTGAGTGAGCCGTGGCATGGAGAACAAAGTGGGTGTATAGGAGAAGAATTATGATATGTTACTGTCTAGCAATCCATATGGTGTCAACACTGACTTAAACTGACTAATGCATCCTGGGAGATAATCAAGTTTGTAGGTGAAACCTCAAAGTACATTTATGTTGCACAATTTGTCATAATGTCATTTCTATTATACCAATTATACATTACAAATATTTTCTTATCAGCAAAAAAAAAGATTGTTAAGTAAAAAGTATTTTATTTAATAAAAAAGAGAAACATGCATCATGGTGTGAAATAACAGAGATGGGATGGTTCATAAAACAAACAGATACTGTAGATTCATGTTGCTAAACCAAAACACAACTACAGATACATCTTTCATACACTAGCTTCACCAACAAACAAACATCAATATCAGGCGTTAAAGATGTCCTTTACATTCCACACACAACGTTATTTACACACAAACGCGCATGCACGCACGTGCAACCACACACACACACACACACACACACACACACACACACACACACACACACACACACACACACACACACACACACACACACACACACACACACACACACACACACACACACACACACACACACACAGCTTTAAACACTTCATTTCAGCTGAGATTCCCGCTCTCTTTTTCTCTTCTGCATTGGTTTTACAGCTGGAGTCACAATGGTTGGAGTCAGTGATGGATTCAGGGCAGGGTCCAACGCTGGATTCAGGGCCAGCAGGTTCAATACATTAGGACTCTCATCACCTGTGGAATCACGGCACAAAACAAATTGAGGAGAGCATACAGATGGTTTCAATTCGCTATATATTATTTTGTTCTTTTGTCATTTCCCAGGGCAATGGTTACAAACAGCACGTTCACAAAGGTTGGAAAGTTCAGGACAACTGTATATAAAACTGTGCCTCAGCACATAACTTAAGCTTCCTTTACCGGTGTTGTTATCCTCCTGACTGCTGGGTTCTGGCTCTGGGCAGTGGAGAGGTACTCTGGCCAAGGCAGCCAACTCAGCCATAAAGGCTCCTTCTGCCTCCTGATGGACACAACACCACAATGGCAAAATCTGGGCATTACTATGGCTCTACTTCATATTATATTGATAAGATAAACGTGTATTGATCCCTGGGGGGAATTGCATATAGTGGCAACAGGTTAAGAGTAAGGAGAGGTGAGGTACAGGTAAGAGTAAAGGCCTGATTCTACTTGCCCCCCGCGAGGGTTAGCGGACAGCTGACACGACGTGGTTCTTATTATACTACAATTGGGTGCAACAGTTAACCAAACTGATCCATTTAGATTATAAAAATAAATAATCGCTAATTTAATAAAACTAGCATCTAGCATCTCACACCTACGTCGCACCGCCAATCCGAGCGATATGTCAGAGTCATAGTGTCATGTTTGTCAGAATATATCCGATGTACCCTACTGCCTGTGCCTGCCTTTTGTGCCCATATGGAGATCTCATCTGTCTGGTTACGTCTGAGTCAGAGTGACGTGGTCCGTCCGCCCGCCGATTAGCCAATTTTAATATAGGATAATTGCGTAATAATCTAACCTGATTTGGAGTATGTCATTATAGGTGGAGAATTCTTTAATTTTGTTCATATGAAAATGTAAAACAATAGTGAAAATAGCTGATCTGCTATGTTCACTATTTTTGCACGACACCTTTGTGTGACAAAGTATAAAACAGCTTATTCATTGAAAAAAGAATCTATCAATAAAATAATCTCTAAGAAGATAATCGATAGTTGCAGCCCTACTACAATTTTGTGTCTGCAGACGTGCACGTGTTTAGCAACACGAGCAACACAGGCTGCACCCAATACACAAGGTAATGACCTTCTTCCAGACAGCTGAAGGACTTGTGCCGTGACATAGTCATGCACTTGTCCCTGTGGACATGAGCAGGTGATGTAATCTACATCATATGATGCTAGCAATGCTTGTTCACACATGCACACACACAGTACTTACCACTAACTGTTCTTTAACTCTGTCCATGGCTTGATCCTGGGTGACCTTTTTTCGCCTCAACATCTCACACACCACTTCCTGTTCCAGCTCATACTGCTCCAACACCCTCCGTTTGTGGACTTCAACCCTTCAGGAAAAAAAAAAGAGTCTGCTCAGGTAACATATCGTTGCTGTTGGAGAGAAACCTTGTATCCCCATATTTCAACTTTTTGTTCTTCTTCCCCCGTAAAGTAATGCCCTACTTTGTCATACTATATGTATCACACAAAAGTAGCAAGAATAGCAGATCTACAAGCTTATAATGCACGTTCGTTGTGAGCTTGTAATCTGCTATTTTTTTATAAAAAAAATAAGAAAAACTTAAAATGGTTAAGCCATTTTGTACAAGGTTTCTGCCCAACAGCGATGATGTGTAGGAATTTCTGCATACAGAGGGCAATATAGGTTTGTTGTACCTCTGCTGAAACTCAGTGGACGTGGGCTTCCTGCCCCAGTTAGCCAGCTCTCTAAGCAGGGCCTTGTTGAGCTGATTGTTGCTCTCTTGTCTCTCAATCTCCTCTGGATAATGTCACACATATAGGCCAAGCATTATATATAGTAGCATTTGAAAGAATTTTGGAATTCTGTCTCCTCCAAATATTATCTGCATAATGCGCCTATTGCACAACAGTTGGCAGTAATAACGCAATGGCAACAGCATTGGATATAATACTATTATAGATGCTCAAAGGCAGTCTAATCATAGTTCAGCTTTCAAAGGCATTACCCCTTAAGGACCAAAACACAAATAACATACAAATAAAGAAAAGCTAGAGATGGATATATTGCAATATGTAAAGTGGTTACAATATATATTCGAATTAAATTTAAAAAGGATATGCTTCCATGGTATATTTATATCATAAACTACTTTTATCATGTGTTGATACAGAGCAATGTAAGGGCTTATATACAAGAGGTTTATGCAAATGGTTGCGCATGCATATCATTTTATTTGAGCTCAGTTATCATCTCACCTCTGCTTATATTTGACTGATCCTGTTGTAGTTTTCTGGTAGTGTCCTGCATATGGGAGTAGTAGCTTTGGACCAGTGCACAGAGGGAACCTTTGGTCACATACACACTCTCAGAGGCTACTTCTGTCAAGTGACGCTACAGTAAGGAGCATTCGGAGGGGAAAAAAGAAAACTTGTTTTCTAAAACACAAACAATCATTGGATGTTCGTATATTTCATGGGAGGTGAGTAAGATCATTATCAAGCAGGAAGATCATGGCATGATGGAAACTAGGACTCCTACCTTCCAGCCTTGGTCTTTTTGCGGGACAGTCTGTGACTTAGCTGCCATCAGCTGCCAGATGGCATAGCTGAGGGTGTGGCCTAACAGCAACTGGGCATGACTCTGTAGTAGCTCCACCCCTGTTTCCAATTCAGACAGAAACTCCTGCTGGAAGCTGTGGCCCACCAGTTGGCTCTCTGGGCCCAGGTGTCTCTCTGCTAGACTAGCAGTGCTGTCCTGTGGTCGGCACGAGGAAACATTACAGTATAGTATACCACGATTTTGAGATATAGAAAATAACAGTGATTAGAAAGCTAACATGTAACATCCATCCACTTTTCGAGTGTCTACATAACTCCCAATCACAACGAAAATGAGTGTTCAGTTGAAAGGACTGTATTTAGTATATTTTTACCCACCTTGTTCTGAGCTTTGGGACTTGAACTGGGAGTCAGCTGGCTTTTACTGTGATCCTCCAACAGCAGGGCTCTGAAATCGGCCCGTGAGAGCATCTTCAGCTTGGAGAGCCTCATCTCCTTCAGCACTTTCAGACAGAAGTGCCTGGTCACAAAGTGTCTTTGCACTGCCACGACCATGTGTTCATGTTTCTTCTCTATCAGCATACCCACTTGGCTGGAAAACACATTACAGTAGGCTATTACTGTCAACCGATAATACCTTGGAATAAAAATGCTGACAAATGTAAGGGGCTTTACACACCATGGGCCATTTATTTGTGCAATTCATTCGTACGTCAACACCATTTGTATACCTCATATCCAGTCAATGTAAACTTGCGTATCAGCAACGAGATTTCGTCAAGCAAAATTGGGACATCATTTTTTTTGTACAAGGTAAAAACTTCTCCTACGTTTTGCCACGATATAAACACATCTAACCAACATCTCCAATGATACTGATGATAGCCTACCATACAGTTGTTCACTTCTACAAATTGATCAATAAACTGCCCATTACAAAATTGCTATTTTGTGTGGTTTATGGTGTCACTCTTAAGTGTGTAACAGCTTTAAGAGGTATAGTGTGAACCTCTGCGTTGTGTTAGTCCTGCATCACCATGTGAGGGATTATTTTGAATTATTTCTGTTACATTATGCTGCTTATTACACAGCTACAATAATTTGAAAGTTCCATAGCAATGTAAACAGAGGCAGACCAGTCTGTTATTCAGAAATAGTCTGCAAAGTGCCTTGATTGACCAATCACAACCTATTCAACAAAGGCTAGCCATACAATAATCAGATTAGAGAAAACTGTGTGGTATATCTGTTACTGGTGCACATGTCATTCAATTTGTTACTTTTCCATTTATGGAGACAAATGATCTAAAGGAAAGCCAGTCAGTTCCAGTCATTCCAGACTAGACCAGGGGTCTAAAATTCATGAATCTAACAATTATCAGTTAGACTTGGATGTTAGAACTAACAGCACCATATGATACAAGAGGCCTCCCGAACTCACCTGTTGAGTGAGTAGCTCTGCCTGACTACCATGGCTTGGAGGATCTTCATTTGTTGTTCCCCTAGATGTCTAAGGCAAGACAGCACCAGAGCTGTCTCCTCACACCATACCTATCATCATAGGTTAGATACATGGGAGTTTTCCTTATCAATTACATGAATTTAACATGTTTCATCTATAAACTACATAACATGAAAGGAAAATATTTTCATGAAATGTTTAGAAATGAGATAGCTGGACTTTGGACTTTGAAGGTTTTGATAGTTAGTTGAAAATACAATAAGTTTACCTGTCCATCATGATCCAGGTGAACCCTCATGTCTTCCAGTTGCCGGCTGGTTGTGGACTCTGACTGCTGGAGCTGTGAAAGCAGCTCCTCCTCTAGATCCAACCACAGCTTCTCACAGCGCTCCACAGGGAGCTCTGACTGGGCTGGGAGAGCGTTGAGGAACACCTCCTTGGCTAGCTCCCCAAGTTTCTTTGACCAGGATGAGTGGAGCTTCTGGGGATACATAAGTGATACCTTTTTTTATAAGAATAATGCTAGACAGACAAGCACACACAATGCAAACACTCAGATACCACACCATTAAAAAGGTCATCATACCCTCCATAGGTCACAGAGAGCTTCAGCCACTCTGTCATCCTGTTGGAGCTCCAGGTCGTTGCTCTGCTGCTGATGTTTCAACATCAGCTCTTGGTAGACCTAGAGTACAGGTCCAGGTTCAATTCAGTGTACATTAATTGCACCATTACATTTCATTGCTTGGATACTCTTCAGATCAGGGGTCTTCAACTTTTTCAGGCCAGGGACCCCCAAACTGATGGGGAGATGGAGCAGGGACCCCCTACCTCAGGGATATTCAACTAGATTAGGCAGGGGGCCACAATTGTAAAATGACTTGAAGTCAGGGGCCGTTTTTTTCATTAGTTTTGAGCACCCAGGTGATAAGAGCACAAGCTCATATGATGTGTTTGAAGTGGATGAAGATGGAGAAGATGGAAGCTGGACAAAATCCACGCAAAACTAAAAGGAGCACATAAAGGATCATCACATCACATCACACAACACAGACCATCCATGTGTAACTATTTCTGAGTTTTGAGTCGTTTATTTACACCAAAGAAATTATTCTCCTAATGCATCCATTAGCGTGTATGTGTTAGTTTTGTGTGGACTTTGAAGTGGATGAAGATGGAGAAGATGGAAGATGGACAAACACATCATATGAGCTTGTGCTCTTATTACCTGGGTGCTGAAAACTAATGAAAAGACTTTCATTCATATGAGACGCTTCCATGCCAACCAAAATTCAAAATGTTCCTCCTGTACAACCAACTATCTAGTAAAAATTATTTGCATTTCATTTTACATTGGAACGTGGAATATGTTCCAGGGACCACAAGAAAGCTCCGCTGGGGCCGGATTTGGCCCGCGGGCCACCAGTTGAATAACACTGCCCTACCTCGTAGGGTGGGGGGGCTACAACATATATTGTATAATTATGTATAAAATTGTGTTTCATATGTATTAACATACCATGTTATTGTGCATTCAATACTAAGCTATTAAAATAATAGACAGATTAATATATTCATGCTTTTATTTTAAACATACATGTAGGTACAGTGAGTAGGGTGTCCGTACCACTGTCATTTATAAACATACCTTATTAACTGAGAACCAATGTTAATACTATCAACAATCTGTCAATTGCACAATAATCATGTATAGAAGCTATTAAAAATGGACAGAATCATGATTTATTTGAAACATAAATATTTAAAGACAAATGGACATTTTTTTTAAAGATTTTATTTAAAAAACATATATATTATATGTATTTTTCATCTAGAAACAATTTCGTGGACCCCCTGCAGTACCTCCACGGACCCCCTAGGGGTCGCGGACCCCCTGTTGAAGACCTCTGCTTTAGATAGAGGAAACTGAGGGAAGAGGCAACACAGGTCTCCTGCTGTTTTCGAACAGAGGGCGTGCAGTGGTGATTATGGTCGACACTAGGGGTGTGCCTAATTTCATGAAACGATACGATACGATATTGGGCTCACGACATCGATACGATACGATATATGGCACTTTTTTATTATGAAAATATATGGGGGGGGGGGAAGCAAATGCAAATAAATATTTCTGTTTTGCATTATTCAGACATGCAAACTTGTAGCTTTTCAGCTACAATAGCCGTTTTGAATCCAAATAGGGCAATAGTGTGACACCTGACCCGAAAAAAAATGTTGTCAAAAACGATACATATCGTCACGAAAACGTATCGCGATATATCGCGGGACGATATATCGGCACACCCCTAGTCGACACACTTTAATTACTCCGATCGACCTTTTTGTAAACGTAATTTGTGGCAGTGGTCTACAATCACAGACATGAAAAGGACCAGTAATTTAATAATAATCCCTGTTCGATGCTGTGATATGGAGGGAGAGGTACTTACCTTGAGGAAGTGTTGTGGGTTATTGTGGGTTGTTGAACCCAGGACACAGCTCTTTTCCTTCACCTGGCTCCTCTGAAGCTTCCTCCGCTTTGACTCCGTCTTCCTGCACTTGTCACTCACCAACTCTTTTGCCTTTCTTATGCACTCTGGGACAAAATAGAGCAAATTTATAGTGGGTAACTGGGTTTTATACATCAATTATTAAAGTGGCAGATTTACAGAAATGAAGCATTGTGATATTTAATGCATGGCACATAAGTCGTACGCCCCAGCTGTAATCAGATGTCAGTGATTGAATCAGCGTTTCTAATCAGCCACGCATCTACGTACCAATCAAACCCCTTCTCACAACATGGTGGTCCTTTTAATTATGGCTTCCTCCTACACTTGATCTCTGCTACGCCAATGCTGCCTCACATGCTGCTGCACCCCAGCCTCCTCCTTTCTAATATCTCAAGCTAATTCTTTTTTTTTTTGACGATGGGTTCCCAGATTGCCTCCTTTCTAGTTCAGAGTCTTGCGTGGCTCAAAGGTTAAACTGAAATTCAATGACTTGCTTTGGACCCATAATAAGTAATTAAAGTTCTGCATCTTATTTGCAATCAGGCATAGAGCCAGCCAGTGAGAAGTTCCACAGTAGATAATAGTAATAATATACAGTATTTGTATTTTGACTACCCCACCCCCAGTCTGCCTGCCTCGTCTTGCCTGGTGTGCGTAGACTGCCACCACACTAGGACATGTACACAAGCAGCCTGAACACTGCATTGTGATTAGTGCGGCCTTGTTCACAAATAACACACACGTTATGAATTGAATACCAAGGACCTCAATGGAAACAAGACCGCAAGGACTTTTTTGGACAGACCTTTTAGACAAAGTGTTTTAACTGTTACTTGTGCTGTTTTTAACATTTCTGCCTGATAAAATATTCAATAAAAATATAGTACACATAGTACCTTATTATCATAGCTAAAGATTGGATGTTTTAGTCATAGTAAGCTTTTGGTTTAAATTTGACAATGCGTTTTAATGACAGTGTGACTATGCATCCAATACGGCGCCACATTACTTTAAAAAAATGTTTAATTTAATTTTAAATTTGAGTAGCCAATAATTTTTTACCCCTTTTTCTCCCCAATTTAGTCGTTATGCCAATTGATTCCTCCCCACACACATCTCTGTGTCGTCACTGCTGTCGTATCCTACTGACTCACCTGCCAGTGAGGAGACCCTACCGGGAGGACGTAGAGCCTTCGTCCTACTCCTCCCGCCCAACACTCCCCGCTGACAGGTGCCGCCCCAGCCCGTAGGAATACGTGCAGTGACCGATATCACCCTCCCCGCCCGGCTTCCCTCCCCAGGGGCCAGAACACCACCTCACACTAAGTTCAAACTTAGCCTAGTTATAGCTTTAAACACATTCAATCCGGGAAAGTATCTCTGTCATTTTTAGATTTCTTTGGCTATTCAAAAATAGCAGATCTACAAGCTCATTTTTAAAATCGTGAAAATGAGTGCAAATCTTTGAATATATATTTTAAAAATATATATATTTAAAGATTTGCACAAATTTTCACATAAAAAACTAAAAATAGCAGATCTACAAGCTCATAGCGCGGCACTCGGTGCCGCGCTATGAGCTTGTATATCTGCTATTTTTGAATAGCCAAAGAAATCTAAAAATGACAGAGATACTTTCCCGGCTAAATGGGTTAAATGGCTTTTTTAAAAAGCCATTTAAGCTATAACTAGGCTAAGTTTGAACTTAGTGAGAGGTGGTGCAACTGGCACCAGAACACGGGCCAATTGTGTTTGTGTAGAGACGCTGGACAAAGCCGGATGCACGCGCCACATTACTATCGCCCTGTTTCTACACTGTGGTAGCTCTCTCTCTTCCACGGCCGTTTTTGGTTGCTATTGGTTTGGGTTTGTTATGTTTTGCACTTTACAACTTACCCATGCAAAATATCATGCACACACACACACCTCTGATCTAAAGCCCCATTCATTATACTTTGTTGAACGCAGGTGTCGTGCGCCGACAATAGCCGATCTACAACTCACAACACATTGCGATGCATGAGCATAATGGACCGACACACCTCTCATATACCATCATTTCGATTTTTAAACAATTTGCAACAATAGTATATTATTATTATTACATCAATATTATTATTTACAATCATCTTTTGGAAACAACGTCGTCTTATCTTTTGTTACAAACCCCTGAAAAGGCCAAAACGAACTAAAGGTAATGACTGGTGAGAGTTTAAATGTCAGTACAGGCATGGTGGTGTTCAGTGCAAACTTGACCTTATTTAGGGAACAAAAGAGGGTTCCCAGAAAACGGTCTATTTTCAGAAAGCAGCTCATTGAAGTTTGAGAACTAGGCTATTATACTTCTCACTTGAGACGCTGCCACAGCAGTTGGGAGTGTTGTTTTAAGAATTCTAGTCCAGTGGTTCTCAAAGTGGGGTTCAGGGACCCTCAGGGTGCCTTGAGGGGGTTCCAAAAGGACCTTTTACAGGTCTGTAACTCTGAGAGTGTACAAATGGAACCAAAGGGACCCTTGTGGCTCTATTTGGTTCCATTTGTACACTTTGAGTTATGGGGTCCTTGACATTGAAACGTTTGAGAACCACTGTTCTAGGCAAAATATTTTTAGATGGGAGGGGGTCCGCGGACAAATACATATTATTTTGGGGGTCCTTGACACAAAATTTTTTTTTTTAGGATTTACAAGAAATTTGTAAAATTGAGTTTTGTTTTTGTAAAAAGATTTGAGTTAAAAACTTTCGCTTTAAAAAAATATATATGTATTCAACCTAAAGATTTGCACAAATTTTCACAATTTGAAAAAAAAATAGCAGATATACAAGCTCATAGCGCGGCACTCGGTGCCGCGCTATGAGCTTGTATATCTGCTATTTTTATGTAGCCAAAGAAATCTTAAAATGACACAGATGCGTTCCCTGTCTTAACTCATTCAGTGCCACAGGACGTCTAAGACGTCCGACGTCTAAATAGCCCTGGGTGCCACAGGACGTCTAAGACGTCAAAAAAAATAAATATATATATATCATTTTTTTTTTTTGAAAAAAATGTTCAGAACCCAAGATATGATGATTTGAAGATTTGCTGCTCCATTCACTCTTTGTTTAACTACTTACTAAAAAAGGCTGTATCTCGGCTCCTAAGCACTTTTTTTTTACAATGAATTTTGGTTGTGGCACTCAAAATTCCATAAATAAGCATGGCACTGCCACTGAATGAGTTAAAGGGTTAAATTGACATCAAAGCTCTGTTCTCTTTGTTACCCTCATTGCACTGCTGAACGGCCCCAGTCAGCGCAGCATGCAGCTCCGATAGGGTCTTCTCCATGAAGACGAAGGTCAGGTGATCGTCACTCGTCAGCTGCTCCAGGGTCCTGGCTGCCAGGGCCTGCCTCAGAGACACTTCCTGTTTGAGCAGGGCAGGCTGGGACTGAAGCAGCCCCATCAACTGCTCCCACCACAGTAACCTCTGCTGGGTCCTCTGAGAGGAGGGGAAAACACAGACGTTATTGAAACTAAGTGTACAATGGAATCTAAAATAATGCAATAAACAAGGCCACCACATGCCACTTAGTGGTGGGAAAAAAGGTTCATTTCAGTGAACGAACGATTTCGTTACGTTCACGGCAATGATTCGTTCAAATGATTCGTTCACGTTCTCGTTCAGTACAAAGTTTACTCGAGTAAAAGTGCAAAAGTATTGGCATCAAAATATACACTTAAAGTACCAAAAGTAAAAGTACTAACATATTTGAAAATAGCCGATCTACAAGCTCACAACACGTCGCGATGCGACGCGTTGTGAGCTTGTAGATCTGCTATTTTCAAATAGCCTAGGTATAAAATAGGGCTAAAGTGGTTAGTGTATGTTTTATAATGTGTGTAAAACACCATGGCGGGAGCGTTTTTTTTTATGTCGCAAGTGAACGTAACAGTTTCAGAAAGTGAACGAGCTCGTTCACGTTCATGGCGAATGAACTAGTTCTTTTGAACGAATCGATCATGAACGACACGTCACTAATGCCACTGTGTGATCTGAATGGTATTTTCCACAGAATGGAGTGGGTTTACTCTTACGTGTGGCATCAGGTGACAGTAATTCAAACGATACACAAAAAAAATATACATTCACTTTTAAGTCTGCTTCTTGTGTGTCACTCAAGTGGTTTTCCATCAATAGAAGAGTATGGGTGAGAGAATGAATGATCTCTTGGGCCTCCTCTGTAGGCACAACACTGGTCCTCCTGTCCAGGAGATGTTTGCAGAGGGCCTCAACCTGCCTGCTGAATCCTTTGGTCTGTGAAAAGACAAACTTTGTTATGCAGTCAACAAAAAAGTGGAACACAATAATTCACTATTCTAAAAAGAACTTGGTCTGTGTGTGACCTAGAAGGCATTGTTTAATTTTGGATTTCTTTAATCCAAATGTTTCTGGTGTTTGGTACCATTTGAAGGCTCTGCTCTAGTTGATCTTTCTGGGCTCTCTCAATCTCCTCCAGGGTACAAGGAGCGTCTGCCTGTTGGTCCTCATTTCCATCACTACTATTCTGGGCTGTTGACACCTTTTTCTTCAATTCATCCAGTTCCTGGAATGACAACAAGTGATGAGAATTCATTGAAATTGAACTTCAAATATGTATTTAAAAAAAAAAGAAAAAAAGATGTTACTATATACTGTACATAGCAAAGGGAACCCCAAAAGGGGTTCCCGGCTTGAAAGGTATATTTACATAATGGGGTTCCACGAATGCAAACAAAGCTGATTCTACCAATAAATAATATGACAAAACCTGGTACGGCATTTTTTTAAAGTGCATTTCTTGTTGCTTTTAATAGTATTTGAAAATCCAGATCTGGATCTGTGTATCCAGTCCGGGTTTGCTTCCTAAACCAAATAGCTAAATAAACATCACAATGTTGCACTGGGTTTTGTGATGCTATATCTTGGCAGAATCTGCTTTGTTTGCGTTTGTTTCTGTGTTAAAAAAACTGTGTAATAAAACCAATGACTATGACAGTTCATTATTTCAAATAATAGATCAAATACAGTAAACTATTTGCCTTTTCTTGCATTTGAAGAATATTTGTGGAGAAGTCTGCATAGTTTTTGTCTTTGGGAAAACGATGACTGAATATTATCTTCATAATTTGGAGGAAGATCTGCAACAGAAAGACAAAAAGAGACCCCAAAAATTAAACACTATGAACTTGGATTCATTTTACATAATTTACTTGATATCTATTATGATTATGTAAAAAGTAAAGGATATGTACACTCACCTGACATTTTTCTTCTTGGAGCTGAGAGCAATGCTGCTGAATATCCTGAAGGGCCAAACAGTACAAGCTGATCCTACCTTCAAACCTGGAGAAACAAGACTCCATAAGACTGTGATTTTAAATCTAACTAACTAGTCTAACTAAATCTAGTCTAACTGTAATTGCTGTTACAGCAATAAGGCAACCTAAAGGTGTGAATAGTTGAGTTGCTTGAGTGCCCTCTGGTGGAAGATAGGAGACAGAATTACATAATTTACTGTATACTATACACAGAAAAACAAACAGACACCCTCAATACAATAATTTAGCAACATTTGGCAAGTTGGCAGCTCAACTAGTTATTGTAGGTTTGGTTTCTTTATCGCCGCCAGGTTGGACGGCCGAAGGCCAGAGGCTAGGCTTTTTTGTTTTTTTATATTCCATTTCAATTGGCTATGATTGACTTCCAAAGTTTGTGGGCCCTGGGTAGCCAACCTGGCCTGGCAGAGATCTGCTCTCAGAGGAGCGCACTTTTCTAGCTTCTTGTTTTTATTCTGTGCTCTTAATCTAATCTCCCATTGACAATATACTCTCAGATAATACACAAAATAATAATAATAATAAATAATGATAGGCTCATACCCAATCTGTGTCAGTGTGTGTGGGTAGTGGGAGACCCTGGTGAAGCTCTGGTTCTGTAGGCTCTTGGGGAGCAGTGAGGAGGAGATAAACTGACTGCTGTCGTCATTGTCTTGCTCCTGGCTCAGAGACTCCCCAGATGAGGAAGAGCAGGACTCATCATTGGGCATCGATGGCAGCTTGGCATGCTCGTGTAGGGAGGGGTTAGACGCTCCATCTGCTAGAGGCTGGAACAAGGGACATCTTTAAAGGCAGATCGTCACATTTGTAAACTTTGACTGGAAACTTAGGTGGTTCTTAACCTGGATCCGGTTATATTGCACTGGAACATCTCTGCTCATTTTACATAGAGTAGGTAAACCATATTGTTCCTCAGCAAAGTGATGAAACATGAACCTGCTAAATTGACTAAAGGGAAAAGTAATTTCTATTTTACTACAACATAAAAGAGACCATTACATACAGTATATGTTGTCATATAGTCTGAGACTGCAGGATCTATAGTGGGTTCAGTTGTATGGATAGTGTCTGACGTATGAATCCATAGCGGGTTCATTCATATGGATCTACGCTACGGTATAGTGTTTTCAGTAATATGGATCAATAGTGGTCTCAGTCATATGAATCTACACTGTGGATTCAGTAGTATAGTGGTTTCAGTCATATGGATCAATAGTGGTCTCAGTCATATGAATCTACACTGTGGATTCAGTAGTATGAAACCACTATACCACCGTATCCGTCACGTGGATCCATATTGGTTTCAGTCGTATGGCTCCATAGTGGGTTCAGTAAGTAGTATGGATCTATAGAGGGTTCAGTCGCATGGTTCAATAGGGGGTTCAGTCATATGGATCTATGGAGGGTTCAGTCATATGGATCTATAGGGGGTTCAGTCGCATGGTTCAATAGGGGGTTCAGTCATATGGATCTATGGAGGGTTCAGTCATATGGATCTATAGGGGGTTCAGTCATATGGATCTATAGGGGGTTCAGTCATATGGATCTATAGGGGGTTCAGTCATATGGATCTATAGGGGGTTCAGTCATATGGATCTATAGGGGGTTCAGTCATATGGATCTATAGGGGGTTCAGTCATATGGATATATGGAGGGTTCAATCGCATAGAGTCCGGTGGTTCTCAAACCTTTTGGGCTTAAGGCAACCCTAAACATCTTTTGAAGAGTTCAGTCATATGGGTCAATAGTGGGTTCAGTTGTATTGATCTAAAGTGGGTTCAGTCTTCTTACTCTGTATTTCTGGTTGATGGGGTAAACCACTTTTGCTCTGGATGCAAACGCAGCCACATCGCTGTTTATGGGCAGCTGCTGCTTCTTGTCCTGGAAGATGAATAAACAGAATGAAGAGCTTGTGAAACATTAACTAGGCTTCATCAAGACCCCTGAGACCTAATTTATGCAATTATATACACTTTAATGTTTATCAAATGGTGTATGTTATAAGCATTTTGTAGATGTTATACAATGGAAGTACAATTGTATCTTTCCTGCAAGTAGGCTATACACTGACTGACACTGTTGTTTCAAGCTACATTATACACTTACCACGTTGATTGTATTTAGGCCAAACTATTCCTTGTGATACTGGAGAATAATAATAGGCCTATACTTACTTTAACATTAATGGTGCCACTCTGAACCTCCTTTTTGCTGTTGCTGACACAGTCACTTTGGTTGTTGTTGTCGACTTCTGCATCCTCTGGTTCGAACAATCTCCTCGCATTGTAACCCTATTGCAACAACAATACAAATCCATGATTAACCAGGGGTTCTGTGTGCTTTTCATTGAACACAACAAATCTGTAAAAGCCACAGGTTAACAGATTTAAGGACGTCTGCTTATGTGTAGAAGGGTGTGGGGGTGGGGTATAGTTATTTGGGATACAGGATAGGTGGGCACTAGGGACATCTAGGCACCTCGATTTGAAATTGGCTATTTTGTCAAAAATCATAAAAAAAAAGAAGTCTTAAGTAATGTAGAGTACACATGATGTGAACATGCACGGGTGCATCATTATCAAATTTTATCCTTCAATTTCTTGTTTATGCCCCAAAATGACGAGGTTTTGTAGCAATTTGTAGCAATAGTAGAAATATTAGACTTGATTGATTTGCAAATTCGGTTTGCAAAAAAAGCACAGAGGTACAGTTCCATACAAAAGGATGCTAAAAGGATAAAACCAAGAAAGCACTATGGCTTGTTTCCATTGGGGTCCTGTAAGACCTTTGTCGAATGTTTAAGCATGTTCTAATCATGTATTCTTTACTTCACTTAAAAACATGTTATTTGTGAATGGGTAGGTTGTGGTTTGAACTCACTTGTCTGGTCAACAGCATAGGCTTCAGGCAGAAGACATACAGAAGACTAGAGGCTAAGAGCCCAGAGAACACTCCACACACAGTAGACACTGTAAGCAGTCCTGTGAATATATGCAGAGATTCAGTCAAACTGACCAATACATCCGTGGTGCATTCAGCTGTCCACTCCTGATCTGTCATGATGATCTAATATGTTACAGTATGGTCATGATCTAATATGCTACAGTATGGTCATGATCTAACAACTCCATCAAGCAGCGGGACGGCGTGGAAATAAAGGCAAAGTAGTTGCATTGTTGTCGTTTTGTGAATCTCCAAACGAAAACATCCACAATGTAGTCTCTACGAAAACACTGGAAGATCTGACAAAAGCAGGCAAAGCCTTTGGTGAAGATGTATCGCTGGATGTTTTCCTCATAGTATGAACTGAAGTCAATGCATTTCCTTTAACATCAAACGATCAAAACTAAAGTAACTTTTTACGGCATCAACAGCTTCCATGAAGATTGTAGCCAATGGAATCCTCGCGTCACCAGGCTTTCCTCTATGGATGGAAAAGGCTGGTTTCTATTTGCTGCCCAGAGCTCACATCCGGTCTAGAAGTCTTTACTGTATCCGGTAGTTCGAAAACACAGCGTTGCCAGGTTCAGCGAGATAAACAAGCACCCAGGTCTATGAAAACAAGCCCAAAAGAAGCAACTTTAGGCCACATGAGCACTTTAAAGTAAACATATTATGTTATCTCACAACCCGACGCGTTGTGAGCTTGTAGATCTGCTATTTTCAAAAACTCTTGAACTAAAATGTGGAATATTTTTTTAATGTGACATTTTCTTTGAAACATTCTAACAACACAATAAATGCTCCCTGGGCAAAAAACATTTTCATGAAAATATTTGAGAATCACTGGTTTGAATAATAATACAGAAACGTATAAGCAAGTACACTTTAGAAACAAGCCCAAAAAAAACGCAACCCGCAACTACCATTTTTTTCAAGCAACTTCACAGAAAAAGAAACCCAAAGTCGATTATGATAAGCCGACATGGCAACGCTGTGCACGCACCGTTTCCATATCCGCTATACTAGAGCCAGACCGGATACAGATCCTACTCTTCCAAATCCCAGTTACGCACATTTTGGAGGAGGAGCTCGTTCCTCTGAAAGTTTAGAAATGTCTGCAAAAGTTAGTTTTTTCCATTACCAGTGGATCTGGTATGTTGTGGGGTTTTTCTTTAACACCAACGGGCAGATGCTTTCAGATGTGATTACATCAACAAAATAACCAGGAAAATGTCCAGGTTGTGCTACATCAACGACAAGTTATTCCAATGTTTTCATCATAGGCGAGGAACAACAATGGAAGCCACTAAGTTAACGTGCGGCTCTCAGTAACTCTAATCGAATGCTTCAGGAGGTGATCACAGTATGTTCTTTCTTATTTCATCTGGAATTGGGACATTGTTTCCGACCCCCTTTATGTTGCAACAATGTAACCTACTCGGAGTTGATGATACCACGGCGATCCGCTACTTTGGAGGACATGGCTCTGAGGGCTGAGCATCTCCCTGGTGGTCAACCAGGTTCTCCTATGTTAGAGGACATGGCTCTGAGGGCTGAGCATCTCCCTGGTGGTCAACCAGGTTCTCCTATGTTAGAGGACATGGCTCTGAGGGCTGAGCATCTCCCTGGTGGTCAACCAGGTTCTCCTATGTTAGAGGACAGGGATCTGAGGGCTGATCATCTCTCTGGTTGTCGACCAGGTTATCCTCCTATGTTAGAGGACATGGCTCTGAGGGCTGAGCATCTCCCTGGTGGTCAACCAGGTTCTAATATGTTGGAGGACAGGGATCTGAGGGCTGAGCATCTCCCTGGTTTTCGACCAGGTTCTCCTATGTTGGAGGACAGGGATCTGAGGGCTGAGCATCTCCCTGGTTGTCGACCAGGTTCTAATATGTTGGAGGACAGGGATCTGAGGGCTGAGCATCTCCCTGGTTATCGACCAGGTTCTTCTATGTTGGAGGACAGGGATCTGAGGGCTGAGCATCTCCCTGGTGGTCAACCAGGTTCTAATATGTTGGAGGACAGGGATCTGAGGGCTGATCATCTCCCTGGTTTTCGACCAGGTTCTCCTATGTTGGAGGACAGGGATCTGAGGGCTGAGCATCTCCCTGGTTGTCGACCAGGTTCTAATATGTTGGAGGACAGGGATCTGAGGGCTGAGCATCTCCCTGGTTATCGACCAGGTTCTTCTATGTTGGAGGACAGGGATCTGAGGGCTGAGCATCTCCCTGGTTGTCAACCAGGTTCTTCTATGTTGGAGGACAGGAGGGATCTGAGGGCTGAGCATCTCCCTGGTTGTCGACCAGGTTCTTCTATGTTGGAGGACAGGAGGGATCTGAGGGCTGAGCATCTCCCTGGTTGTCGACCAGGTTCTCATATGTTGGAGAGGGCTGAGCATCTCCCTGGTTGTCGACCAGGTTCTTCTCAGGATGTGTCCAGCTCCATGTCTGCCTCAAACTGTACCTGGGAAGGACCCGAGGTGAGTGAGTTAAGTTGTGATTGATTGATCGAATTCTTTATTAACAGACCAAAAAAAAGCACAGGGGTACAGTTTCATACAAAATGATGCTAAAAGGATAAACCCAAGAAAGCACTATGGCTGGTTCCCATTGCGGTCCTGTGTATTCAATTAATCGAAAATTGTTTGAAAGAATGTTTGAATGTCAAACCTGCTATAAATAGCCTATATAATGTATATGTCCTAGTGCTAGGAGGGTATAATAACTGGGATACTATATGTCCAGGGAGAAGTGTCCCTATGTACTGTATATGTCCAGGACTTTTTGTTGTTATCCGTTTAGCCCAAATGTCTGACTGTACCTCTAGCTTTGACACAAGACTTGATCCAAGGCTAACTGTACCTCATACTGTTTACATTTCTGTCTAATAAAGTATTCGATCAATCAGTCTACTACAGCTAGCAGTCTGTCGTGTTCATGTATAGGATATACTGCTTTACATCAACATAACAATAACATCATTAAATAATGCATGCACTATTATGTGTTCATTTATTTTCACAGGGTCTTTCTTTTGCCCTTTGTACGAAATCATCTGAGCTGAGTTCCCAGAGGATGGATCATGGTTTGTTTATTTTTTCTAAAATACAACAAGACAGTCTGTTATTATTGGTCTGCTTGTCTGCAATCAATTGTAAATTCCATATTACTCTGTGAGAGGTAAATAATATGCAATTATTTGCTAATAACTGGTAGACAATTTAAGCAGAGTGTGTGTGTGTGTGTGTGTGTGTGTGTGTGTGTGTGTGTGTGTGTGTGTGTGTGTGTGTGTGTGTGTGTGTGTGTGTGTGTGTGTGTGTGTGTGTGTGTGTGTGTGTGTGTGTGTGTGTGTGTGTGTGTGTGTGTGTGTGTGTGTGTGTGTGTGTGTATAGAATTGCAGAGCTGCTACTCTCATTTGTTGCCATTCTCACCCCCCATCACATCACTTCACTAAGACTGCCCCAACAATAATATGTTAATGTAACTTCACAGGAGTAAAGGAAATGCGTGGGCCCATGATGTTCTCCAATGAGGAGGGACCCATCTTGTCCGCAGCTCCTGCCGGCCCATGGGGCCACTCCATTTACAGCTCATTTACTTACATGTTATCAGAGCTCATACACCGTAGAAGACGGAGAAGCACTCTCACCAGGTACAACCCTGGTCGTACTCTGCCTCAGGTATGCTTCTCTGTTTACTGGTACCTTTAGTTTAGATAGGCTACTTGTCAGTTGTCACAATTCTCTCAAATGCCCTGAAAATACTAGGGCTTAGCAATTAATCTATTGATGAATATTTCGATGAATGGAATAATCAAGAAGTATAGCCTATAGGCTTCAAATTAACTGAACATAAGTGTTATTTTGTACTTTGTCACACAACAGTGACATGCAAAAATTGTGAAAATAGCCCATCTACAAGCTCACAACGTGTCGCAAATCTCGCGATGCAATGCGCTGTGAGCTTTGTATATTGGCCATTTTCACTATTTTTTATTTTTTAACTTTTCGCTTATAATGTTATGCCCAAACTAGGGATTGATTTTTAATTGATTGTTGTATTCAATTATCAATTTATCGATAACATTTTAAAATCGCCTAAATCGATTAGTTTTAACTGTTACACCGGCAATAGTTTTTCCACAGCCTTGGGAAGTATTGTCATATTTCCATGTCCTCATCACAATAGGATTCAGATTAAAAGTCGAACGCTATTTTCACCAAAGAGAGAGGGACAAAATGAGGGGACCAAGTATAGAGCCCTGGGGGACCTCGATCAACAAAGTATATATAGGGTTTAAGTAGTTAACAGATTATAGACGTGGCTTGCTGGCTTTAACAGAATCGCTATGTGCCTTTTTAAAATAGATGACATAATTGTGCAACGATTTGTTGTTTGTAAGGAATGTATTAGTATGTATGTATTACAATGTCTTGCATTTGAATCGTCCTGTAGGTTCAGAGTGTAACAAACCCATCAGCATTTGGAGTCAAATTCTCCAAGTGTGCACAGGTAGGCTACACCAAGCATGATTGTTTGTATTTCTGCCTCAGTATGTGTTTTGTATTTCTATTCTCAATATGCCTATTACAGTTTTAATTGTGCTCCAGTCAATTGTACTATAAATGCAATCTGAGAACCCATTCGGTAAAACTAAAGGAAATAAAGATAGTTTTTACCTCTGATTAACGTACATTTTACAGTTCTTTGTCAAGGTTAAGCGGTGAGCTTTGTCAGTAGTCTGTCTATTATTCTATGTAATGTATGTTGAGATAGTATGTCCATGTTGAATCATACTTTTTCATGAAGTGTTTCTGATTCTTTTGTTTCGATTTCCATGGGACCAGGTGAAGTTTGGTACCGATCCCCCTCAGCTAACCTTCTTCCTGCGGGTTCACAACATTGGACCAGTGGGGGGCACCAACCTTACACAGGTGGCCATCCGGGACTCTATCTCTGGGATAGTACCTGTAAAGACTGAAGGCAAGGTGGTGGAAACAGGGTACCAGACCTTTGCCATCGACTTTCTGCCCGGTAGGAATATGTTTTTTATTATGTTTTATTTGCAAGTAACTGTGCCCATGTTGGGTTTTCAATAAATAACCATCTCTTTTGTCTTTTTAGCTGGGTCCCAACATGATGTGAATTATACAGCTCGTATCAAGGCCAATAAGAATGAAGTGTTAGACCTTCCAGCATTTCTCACCTTCTCTAATGCCTCTCAGGTACTGTCAGCTGCCATACTTCACATTATTGGAATTCTCTCTTCTAATAAGACCCTGACTAATTGTGGAGATGTATTTTCTCTGCCCCTCAGAATGATGTCAGCATGTTTGGTCCTCTAATGGCTAATCTAACCTTGAGGGTGAATTCTACTGACAGGGTAAGTGGTGAGCACTCAGCATATACAGTACATTTACACAGTCATTTAATGGAACGATCCACAGAATATGCAGTAGCAGGAGCTTTTGTTGTAAAGTTTGAATGATGTGTATCACTTTTCTTTCTAGATTTATCCTAACCACGGGGTCCATTTTGCTGGATTTGTCGGCGGGTTCTTTGTGACCTTGACACTGCTCTCTCTGGGATACTTGGCCATGAACATTTTATGTGTCAGAACTAGACTGAACCTTCTACAACAAAGGGTATTAAGAGACTAACTATAACTTCATTAAATGTTATCAAAATGATTCTTGTACATTACTACCTTATGCAATACTAGTTGATAATACATTTATAAAGCAATCAAACCTTTTAGCATGTTTTGTATTCTGATAAAAAATATGTACATTTATTATTCTTTTGAGTGAATATCATAATTTCACATGAGTATATATGCAGTCATTGTATTGTTGCCCTGCATAAACAATATGCACTCAGTTTATAGTGTTTTCTAATTGGTTTCCCTCAGAAGAGGAGGGGGGATTCAGACCCTGAGTATGCAGACTCCAACATGAGTGAGACGGCCAAAGACGAGGCAGCATTTGAAGACAAGATGGTGGACGTCATGGTTCTGGAGGACCCTCAAAACATGTCCCAGGCTCTGGAGAAGTGAGTAGATTTTGTTATATTGTATTTTATTGCATTTGTGTATTCTATGTATGAATTATGGGTTTTTATTGTTTTTATACTGGCTGCCAGTGTGCCAAAGGCAAATTTCCATTTTATGTAAGATTTAATGGACGATAAAGTGTTATATATCTTTAGATCAGCACAATTAAGTTAGCTTCAGCTACTTAGGATTCAGTGGTTACTTCCCTTGTTTTTCATCCCTCTCTGTTGCCTTTTAATGAATATTTTGAGTAAAATATAAAAAGCTGAATAGCCGTAATTACTATTTTTGAATGCTGCTATACATCAAAAATCATTTTAACCCATTAATACCTGGAACGCATCTGTGTCACTTTAGATTTCTTTGGCTATTCAAAAATAGCAGATATACAAGCTCGTAGCGTGGCACCGAGTGCCGCGCTACGAGCTTGTATATCTGCTATTTTTTGAAAAATCGCGAAAATATTGTTTTTGGATTTTTTTCAAAAAACTGTTAGGATTTAGAAGACATTTCTAGAATCTTCTCAGGTCTCAATGGGTTAATGTATCTTTGTGACTGCAGGTCTTTACTTTTTATGATAAATCATACACATTTGATATTTTCATTTTGACCTCTTGCTTTATCGTCTGTCCCTGTCAGTCTGGAGATGTCAAGCTTGCTGCGAGCCACCACCAACCTGGAGGCTACCCGGGTTCAGATCTACAAAGACGCGATGGCCGCCCTGCTGGGAAGCCTGCGCTCCCAGGGCAAGGCCAGCGCCCAGGCTCAACAGAGGCTGCTCAGTGTGCTCCATGGCCAACTGCTGGGCATGGAGGGCCGTCTGAAAGAGGAGCGGGGGGCCCGCATGGCCGCGCTGGCCGGCCAGTGCAACCTGGAGACGCGGGAGGAAATGGAGGTTGAGCACCACAGGGAAGCAGCGGAGAAGGCCAGAGCTGAATTGCTGTGTCAGCATGCAGACCAACAGGTACAGACAAGCAGTGGTGGAAAAAGTACTCAAATTCTTTACTTAAGTAAAAGTACCAATACTGCAATATAAAAATACTCTGTTACAAGTAAAAGTCCAGAATAAAAAATGTACTCGAGTAAAAGTACAAAAGTATTGGCATCAAAATGTACTTAAAGTATCAAAAGTAAAAGTACTAAATATTTGAAAATAGCCGATCTACAAGCTCACAACGCGTCGCGCTGCGACGCGTTGTGAGCTTGTAGATCTGCTATTTTCAAATAGCCTAGGTATAAAACAGGGCTAAAGTGGTTAATGTATGTTTTATAATATCATAATTTATATCTGAAAAGTAACTAGTAACTGAAGTTTTCAAATAATTGTAGTGGAGTAAAAGTACAATATTTGCCTCCGAGATGTAGTGGAGTAGAAGTAAAAGTATTGGAAATTGGAAATACTCAAGTAAAGTACAAATACCTCAAAATTTTACTTAAGTACAGTACTTAAGTAAATATACTTAGTTACTTTCCACCACTGCAGACAAGGGACTCGAGTTGTTCTCCCTTCTCTCTCTCTCTCTCTCTCTCTCTCTCCCCAGAGGATGATCTCTACAGATTTTGGTGATCCCATGGGCTTTCTTCCAGTGCCAAAATGTCCAATTTCACACAAGATAGTAAGATACGTATAAAAAAAATCTATTGGGTGGATTGCCATGAAACCAGCACATTTGCTGTATTCTCCCCAGAGGATAAACCCTGCTGGTAACCCATGGCCTTTCCTTTACTACCTTTCCTTTACTACCACCCTGATGCCTTTAGGCATGAGGGTGGTAGTAACTATTATTATAGTAACTATTATTATAGAACTTTTTCTTATTTTACATCTAAGCTTCAGCTATTGGTACCTTCTGTGAATATACGAGGCAAGATAGTTGTGGCCTACCTGAGGTAATACCAGCTTGTCTACCAGCTAGCGTTAACTATTTATAATCATCTCCTTTTCTAATAACAAAACTTTCTTAGGGTGAGTGAGACAGATTGCGTTCCAGATGTCCTTCTGATGGATTTTTATCGTTCATAAAATTGGTCTGAAAATGATCCAAATGATATCGTTTACGACTATCATTGTCGTTATTGTTGTGGTGTGAAATCTGTTATCCACTTCAGTTAGAAGTTAGACATTTTTATTGTCATCGCTATAGTTATCGTGCTTGATGTGAACGGCGCTTTAGTGTTGTTTCATTCTTGCAGTTTTATAACTTATAACTGCAAGTGAACAGTCAAGTATTTTGGCTAATGGAATTGTGGACATTAATTCCCTGCCATACTGTATATTTACACATTTTGTTCTCATTCAAGTGGAATATTATTAAGTTCAGCATTATAATAATGATAATAATCAGTATGCACGCATTGTCCTCTCTAAAGCCTGCAAGTTTGCATTGTAGCGAGTCCTCGTTTATGACCAATCTATAAACGTTTTCAGTATGTAAAGAACAACAACACTGTCCTGAATAATTCAACCTTTGTGAACTTGGACGAGAAGGCTTTCACACATCTCCAAACAACAACAACAACAATATAATGATGAATAAACTATCTATAATAATAATACTGTTAATGACATTCCTAAGGTAAGGTTTTTGTGCTGTTTTTCGGTGTGAGCACTTTCACTTTCTCATGCTTTTGCATTGAGTGAATGGACACTTTTTTGATTTGCATTGCACTGATAATTATTAGTATTTGTTTTATGACGAGATACGGTGAGACACTTATGAATCACTGACTGTAATGGACACTTTATTTGTTTTTTACTTCTGTATACCGTTGCTCTGTATTGTTGTTGATGATTCTTGGTTTTCTTTTTGCCTTGTATTGCTGTACACAACGGTACTTTTTCTTTTCCTTACTCTTTACCTATAACTCTGTAACGTTAACTGCTGTGCCGCCTCTGGGCGACTGAATTTAGGTAATAAAGGTATATCTATCTGTCTATCTATCTAATTTATCAGGAGCTTCTCCAGTGCAGTGTCCTGCTGGAGAGGCTACACAAGCTGACCCAGAGCCAGCTCCAGCGTGCCCTGCTGGTCCGCCACGAAGAGGCCTCCGCCAAGGTCCAGAGGCACATCGTAGAGTGGCGTCGGGTGGAGCTCCACAAGATCTTCTCTGAAGAGCTGGAGGAGGCCACCAGGATGGGCGAGTTGGACAAGAGCACCACCAAGAGCCTCCAGCACCAATACTTCACCTGCCAGGTGAGCACCACACGTTGATTTAACCCTTTAAGACCCTTCAGCACCAATACTTCACCTGCCAAGTGAGCACCACACGTTGATTTAACCCATTAAGAGCCTCCAGCACCAATACTTCACCTGCCAAGTGAGCACCACAAGCTGATTTAACCCATTAAGAGCCTCCAGCACCAATACTTCACCTGCCAAGTGAGCACCACACGTTGATTTAACCCATTAAGACCCTCCAGCACCAATACTTCACCTGCCAAGTGAGCACCACAAGTTGATTTAACCCATTAAGACCCTTCAGCACCAATACTTCACCTGCCAAGTGAGCACCACAAGTTGATTTAACCCATTAAGACCCTCCAGCACCAATACTTCACCTGCCAAGTGAGCACCACAAGTTGATTTAACCCATTAAGACCCTCCAGCACCAATACTTCACCTGCCAAGTGAGCACCACAAGTTGATTTAACCCATTAAGAGCCTTCAGCACCAATACTTCACCTGCCAAGTGATTTAACCCATTAAGAGCCTCCAGCACCAATACTTCACCTGCCAAGTGATTTAACCCATTAAGAGCCTTCAGCACCAATACTTCACCTGCCAAGTGATTTAACCCATTAAGAGCCTTCAGCACCAATACTTCACCTGCCAAGTGAGCACCACAAGTTGATTTAACCCATTAAGAGCCTTCAGCACCAATACTTCACCTGCCAAGTGATTTAACCCATTAAGAGCCTCCAGCACCAATACTTCACCTGCCAAGTGATTTAACCCATTAAGAGCCTTCAGCACCAATACTTCACCTGCCAAGTGAGCACCACAAGTTGATTTAACCCATTAAGACCGGGAAAGCATCCGTGTTATTTTAGATTTTAACCACTTTAACCATTATTTCATACTTTGGCTATTCAAAAATAGCAGATATACAAGCTCACAGTGTGTCACTTTGTGCCGCGCTGCGAGCTTGTAGATCTGCTATTTTTGGGCGGTGAAACCGCCCCTATATGTGAGGTTTGGACATCGACACCCATTGCACCCCCCCAACCCTGCGCTGTGATTGGCCACCATTGTACCCCCCTAACCCTGCACCGTGATTGGCCAATCACAGTCTATTCAGGACTGTGATTGGCTAGTGAAACATGACACATGTGCATAGCCCTATAAATAGGACTATGCACTTAAAAAAAACACATTTATGGGTTTTTTTAAGTTAGGGGTGTACAATGGTTGGTCCACAATATTACTTTTCTTTAAGTGAACTTCCATCACTGTGATGACCACTGTGACCACACCGCCCACTTCACACTGGGTGTGATTTTTTTTAAATCGTGAAAATTTGTGAACATTTCTGAATATATTTGTATTTTTTAAAGCGAACATTTTAACTCAAATATTTGCGTCTGGGGGTCCCTGGAACAAAATATTTGGAAATGGTGGGTCTGCGGCCAATTACATATAATTTTGGGGGTCCTTGACATGAAAAGGTTTGAGCACCACTGATATAGCAACACAGATTTTTCAGAAAACTGTTTTCTAAAAGAGGACAAATCGGCCTCAGGTCTTAAAAGCACCATTTCTCTGATTTGAACTTGAATCCTACTGTTCTATTGTGACAAGGATTGTGATGAAAATATGACAACACTTTCCAAGGCTGTGGAAAAGAGCATTTGAGAGTGAGCTCTGGAGACAGAGAACAGATCTGGAATGTCCTTTTAACATCCAGTATTGTTTGGTCAATGCACCAGTTTTGAGTGCAAGTGAATTGACCTTGAATAATGTTTCATTTGCCCAGGATCAACTGGAAGAGGTGCTAGACGTGGTCCTAGCCAATCAGCGTTGCATGCTGGCAGAACGCCACGCCCAGAGGAAGTTTCTGGTCCACAGCCTCCAGAGTCTCAAAGGCCTGATTTCGGACACCTTCTCCAACACCTCCAATAATCTGGATAACTGGTTCAACCACATCAAAAGGTCAGAGCATGCTTGTGAAAGAGTCACTGAAAGAGTGAAAGAGTCACATGAGTGTTAAAATAAATTAAAATAAAATAAAATCACGCTAAGAGCCAAATATTTACATCTATAGGTTGACATGTAAGCTTTGTAGATCAAGTTATGGAAAAAAATCTCAGAAATCTCAGTAAGAGTTTAGGCTAGATTGAGCGTGAGAATACTGAAACACAGGGGGTTTACTTAAGGATCCCATTTGAGACCATTTCTTGATTTTTCATAGAAAAGATTGTCTTCCTGACAATAAGTAAAAATGCACTTTAGGTGTTCTTGTTCTTATTATTATTTAACTCTGAAGCTTTTAGCTTTGAATAAAGCAGAATCACCAAATTTCTTCCCCTACTTAGCATACATTCATCTTTTCTCCCATATAACGGTCAATATTTCACATGTTTCTCATACATTTTAATGTATAGCAAGGAAGGTTTAAAGTCAGAACGGGATGTTTTATCCATCATCTATCCATCCATCCAGAATGTTTGACAGGATGTGGGCAAATACCTATGAGTTAATTATTTGCTTGCAAGACCAATAATGTAATAAAATGTAATACAAATGGTTCTAAACAGCAGAAATAAAAACCTATCATCTTTATCCAAACAATACAATGGTTGTTCTCTTCTTGTCCACCAGAGGGGGCAGTGTGCCCGCAGAGCAGATAGAGCAGCTTCAGGACAAGGCTCAGAAGGACCTGGTGCTGGTGAGACAGAGGTTGGAGGATGCTCTGAACCAGGAGAGGAGAGCCATGCACTGTGGGCTGGTCAAGAAGAGGAGGGAACTCATCTCTGACATGGTGAATATGCCACATTCTTTCAAAGAATTGAAAGCACTCGCCACCAGTGGCGTTTCTGGCCATCCCAGCACCCAAGGCAAAGATCACCAACCGGTGCCCTGATTGTATGCTATATCCCCTCAGGACCCCTGGGCGTCCCCAGGCCCCACTTTGAGAACCACCGGCTTAAAATAACATTTTATTCATTCAAGTTCCGGGTTTGCAGCTTTAACTGATCCTCTTTTTCAATCACCCGTCCCCCTCCATCCCTGAGGCAGCTGCAGAGTCACAAGCAGAGGCAGAGGGATCTGTCGGGCCTGTCTAAGAGCCTGGAGGAGACGGTGGACATCGCCCAGCACCTGCACTGCTGGCAGAGCCTGCTGACCTCTCAGAGCCTGGAGCTGGCTGAGCTCATCAACAACCTGGATGAAGAGGCTGCTGCAGACATCCGCAAGGTGACACACTTTTCAACATTCTGCTGTTGCTAACGTGTGAAAACACCCATGGCAACATCAAATAATCAGTGGTGGAAAAAGTACTCAAATGTTTTACTTAAGTAAAAGTATCAATACTGCAATGTAGAAGTACTCTGTTACAAGTGAAAGTCCGGAATTCAAAATTTACTTGAGTAAAAGTACAAAGGTATTGGTATCAAAATGTACTTAAAGTACCAAAAGTAAAAGTACAAAAATGTTTGAAAATAGCAGATCTACAAGCTCACAATGCGTCGCGATGCGACGCGTTGTGAGCTTGTAGATCGGCTATTTTCAAATAGCCTAGGTTTATATAAAAGTACAATATTTGCCTCCAAGATGTAGTGGAGTAGAAGTAGAAGTATTGGAAATTGGAAACACTCAAGTAAAGTACAAATATCTCAAAATTGTACTTAAGTACAGTACTTGAGTAAATGTACTTAGTTACTTTACACCACTGCAAATAATAATAATAATGATATTATAAAAATCCTCCCCTATCTCCATACTCCACCCTGTTCTCTAGGTGACCATGCGTGTGCTACAGACCGCCATGGCAGAGGTCAAATCCATCCAGCCTTCTGCAACCCAGGTTCTGCTGACCCTCTGGCCCCCTGGAACCCCGCGCTCCCTCCTCCAGCTCGAACCGGAGTCGGGCTCCGGACAGGGCCAGGGGGGGCAAGGGGGCAGCGCTCTCCTCCAGGCCCAGGAGAGGCTCCACCAGGAGGGCAAGTCGGCCGTGCACACCCTCAGGTGCACCAGGGAGGCCCTGCAGGAGGCCATGGAGAGAGAGTTACAGGAGCAGAAGGAGATCAGAGCCAAGGGCCGGGCGTTCTTCAGGTATGTACAGTATGACACACTGCTTGACTATATCACATTGTTCTATATAATAATAATATCTCAGATGTCTATAGCGCTTTTCTAAGTACCCAAAGACTCTTTACATGGGGGGCATGAGAAAACAACAAAGATAACAACTTTATTAGGGGGGTAAAAAACACTAAGAAAAGTCTAAGACATATGATAGATAGTATGTATACAACAGTTCTAACGTTAGCCTGTTAGTTATGCAACCATTCAGTCAGGGCTGACTGTGTTGCTAGCAACATTTTAATAAGTGGGAGACTTTGTTGTAATTATATGTATATATACATATTCTTTTTAGGTTTAACATTTTTAGGGGTGCTGGTGTGAAATTTAGGGGTGCTTGAGCACACCTTATTTCTGGAAGAACAAGACACTTGTGATATTGTTATTGACTATTAGAAATATATGATCTTGTTCTAAATATCCACAGGTTGACAAACTAGACATAGCTAATGTTCTGGACACTTTATTTTATACTGTGTAAATATCCATAGATAATAGGTATTCTACCGCGAAATACCCATTTGTTTGCAAACATTCTGATCTGGTCTGTAGAGATATCTATATCTGTCTGTCTGTCTGCCTGCCTGTCTGTCTGTCTGTCTGTCTGTCTGTCTGTCTGTCTGTCTGTCTGTCTGTCTGTCTGTCTGTCTGTCTGTCTGTCTGTCTGTCTGTCTGTCTGTCTGTCTGTCTGTCTGTCTGTCTGTGTGCCTTTTATGCCCATGTGGAGATATCACCAGGATATGCCCATACGTGGGCATATCGTCTGGATCAGTGGTTCTGGACTACCGGATCTCCATATATGCCTATATATGGGCATATTGGTCAGATCAGCGGTTCTGGACAACCGCCTAGCCAACCGACTTCATGCCAGGCATCGTGCTCTCTCAGGTCCTCTGCGATACACAGAGGACAGATACACATGCACACTCATACACACTCATACACACACAGGAAACACATCGATTTGGTTCCATTGGTACACTCAAAGTTAAATTCACTTCTAAAGTGAACATGCTACTGATGTGATGATGGTCTGTCCTCTTCGTATCGTTGTCATTTACAGCATTGGTTCTCAAAGTGGGGTCCGGGGACTTGAGGGGTTACCAGGGGGTCCCCAGCTAAATGATTTATAGGAACCAAATGGACCCTTATGGGTGTGTAACTCTGAGAGTGTACAAATGGAACCAAATGGACCATTTGGTTCCATTTGTACACTCTCAGAGTTAAATAAACATTGATTTTACAATATAAATTGGGGTCCCAGAGATAGAAATGCCATTAAATGGGGGTCCGTAGCCTAATGCATGTCAAACTGGGGGTCCTTGAAATTAAAATGGTTGAAAATCCCTGCTAGAGCCGTAAAAAAATAATCTTCTCTTATGGGGTCCCTGGCAAATATTTTCAAATGGGGGTCCGTGGGCTAGTAAGGGTCAATTTTGGGGTCCTTGACATGAAAAAGTTTGAGAACCACTGATTTACAGTATATGATGACAAACGGTCTGTCTGTCTGTCTGTCTGTCTGTCCATCCCAGGTGTCTGTGTTCCTCCCAGCTGACCCTGTCAGAGGACGACATGCTGAGGATGAAGCTGGAGTTCCAGAAGTGTTTGTCTGTGATGGACCGCTGCCTGGTGCTGCCTCACGCCGTCTCCAGAGCCAAGCTCCACAGCGCCCTCTCTGCCTGGAGGAAAGACATGCATGGGCAAACTGAAAAATCTCATACACAGGTGTGGAAAAACAACTTGTTAAATTCTTAAATTCTATTTGTATCTATTCTTTCTGGGGCCTGCTCTTTGATTACATTTTAAAGCCTAATATATACAAGCTCTTATACAAGATCTACATGCACACAACAAGAGTGCGAAGTGTTGTGAGAATTAAGTACCTGTTTATCAAGCCTTATATAGAGCACAGAAGTCCTGATGACACTCGTTCATCCCCTGGTTCGTAAAGTCATTTCTCTATGGAGAATAACATTGGGTCATCTTAGAATCGTCTCATATAAGAATTGTGGTCCAAAAATAAACAAACTGTCTTGGCGATATTGTCAGGGAGGAGGCTCTGTATCGTTTATGATAGTCAGTCACTTATGTTTGAAACAGTCTGTTTCTGGCGAAAATTTAACTAATTCGGCGGAAGTAACATTATCGTTTTCTCACCGTCAGTTGATGCTTCATATCCATAAGAGTCAAACCGCCGGGATAATTTGTTTATTTTTGGAACACAGTTCTTATTTGACGCGATATTAAAGACGTCTATGGGGATTCAGAACAGGGTTGGAAAACCGCGAACCAGGTAGGATGTGTAAATTACGCCAGACTTCGGTGCTCTATTGCACATAGCCACAGACAATACTAATTATAGTGGTGCCCTCTAGAGACAAACTTGATAAACTGGTGAGTGAGTGTACTGAAAAATGAAGACAACCTCTGTAATATTGTGTCACAGACAGCCCCTTTTGTCACCCCTTTTTATCACTGTCTCATAAAAACATATATTTTTTGCAAGTTTCCGTTCATGATTGACATTAATTGGTGAAGGGAGCTTTCATCTCAATTTACCTGAACACTGTTTCTTTGAAATACCAAGGGGTCATGATTTTTTTATAAATTGATGCATGTATAGTATTCTCTAATTAAATTAAATTAATGATCGGTTGATTGTGTGACAATTCAGTACTGTGAAAATAGATTTTATGTAAGTGTTCAAAGAGGTTATAAGAGTGTACCATCATGGGGCCAAAGTATACAATTAACTCTTTCACTGCCAGACTTATTTCTGACTGTGTGCACCCACTGCCAGCCATTTTTCGATTTTCTTACCTTTTGAAGTAGTCACAGAATATTTATCTCCATTCTCCAGTATGATCGATCCCCTGATGGTTGCTAATCACTGAGGGTTTCACTGTGCTGCTGCAAAAAGAAGAAAAAAATCATCGCGACCTCCCGTTCGCTTTTATACGCCTTTGAAAATAGTCTCGGCCAAAAATACATAGTAAAAAAAAAAGTACACAGGAGCCGAGATACAGGATTTTTAAGTAATAAGTTAACCAAGAAGTGAATGGAGCAGCAAATCTTCGGATCACGATATCTTGGGTTCTGTGTGAGAGAAAAAAAATGGCAGTGAATGAGTTAACGCTTTTTACTTGATCCATCTTTCCAGTTTGAGTTCGCCTAGTTTTGATTTAACTATACGGGTAGCTGTGCCTAATGCTTTGTGCCAAATTGCTAATGCTTTGATGCCAAAATATCATACCTCTTTTATAAATCATCAGTTTTTTACTTCAAAAATGCAAAGTATGTTATTTAGTTACAAGCCAGGGTCTATGTCTGTTTGCTATCCTAGTTACTAGTGTGCACTAGCACATACCGTACTTGTTTCCACCTGGGAGTGGTGGTTGGAACAATAGGAACCCCCAAGTTCTAGATCCACGGAAAGGAGAACTATCTACTGTATGTGCGTACACAGAATAGTTTTCTCAGAAACAGAAACTTATTTTCAACCTAGTATTTCCTCTCTCATTGTATTTTTGTTTTATCGCTCCTGTAGATAGTGGTGGGTATGCCTGCATTTATTTAGCTGTCTCTCTGTTGTCTCGCTATTGTTTACGATCACTTATGCAGATAATTGCAATGAAGTAAATTCACAGACCGCCACTTGAACTAAACCGCTGCGGGCAGTAATGTGAATACTAATGTTTTCTTTGATGTAGTAACAAGTGTGGGGAATAGCGGGCCAACAGTGTAACCAACAATGTGGTCCACATCAATTGTGAGGCTAAGGGATGACAGAACAATGTTGCTCGGAGATCATAATGGGCTCTGCAGCATTTTCAATTGTTAATCACATCATGGGAGTATGCTGTGGGCTCTTTTTCTGAACCACCTCAAACACATTGTGGCTTTTGCAGAAGAAGACGCACTCCAAGGGGAAATCCAGCGAGGCCAGACACAAAGCAGACCCATCTGAGCTGCTTGTCTTCCACCAGAGACTGGAGGACAGGATCCAACTGCTTGACAAGGAGAAGGAGATGGAGAGCAGTGTCATGGACAAGGTGAAGACAGGCTGGAGAGAACAGCACAGTGTCTTTCTCTCTCTAGTGAATTATCATCATAACCATAAATCCTTTTTGGTTAAAACTGCAGTGACTGAGTTATGATGTCTATGATGGGAGATGTATGATGCTGTTAGCTGATCTTTACTTGACATCAGACATCAGCACATGTCACTACTTCTAGACCCTCAGAGGTCATACCCAAGAGCAAATAGCTCTGTGTGAACTAGGGGAGCAGCTGTCCATTACAATTTTTTTTATATTCAGTAAATGTATGCAATTAATTCAGATCACAATTATCCAGTTTAACCGGCAGCCAAAAACACAACTTTTCATTTTATGTTATGATATACATCAAAAAGTTGTAAATTGCACATATATAAAAATATATATATATTTAAATAATATGAAAGTGCTCAACCATTGCATTTATCTAAATTATATTGACATTTTTATTTGTATAAATGTCTGTCAATCAACGAAACAATTATTTTTATTAATAACGCCATCCTTAACTCTTTGACTGCCAGAGTATTTTCATAAAGTACTCCCCCAGTGCCAGCAATTTTCGTGTTTTTTTATTTTTATATTTTGAAATTTTTCATGAAAATAATTTATCATTGTTTTTTAAAGACACAGCACAAATCCGCCACTAGAGAGCAGCACATGACAGCTTGATGAGCTCGTTGGCTCACTGGCACCCTTCTTGAGAGATTAAACAGTGAAATACATGAAAACGGATGTGACGTGGTCTCAGATTGTCCGATCGGCCAAAATTACGATGTGATACACGACGGCGATGACTGATCGTCACCCAGACCATAGATTATAGAAGAGAACCTGTCCGTTCGTTTGTTATACCGTGTGAAAAAACGTGTGTTTACCTATTCTTGACGAAAATGACCGGGGGAAAAAAATCAAAAACCGGAAACGGAACCCAGGTCATGAAACCGGATGCAGATGTGGGTGAAGTAAGTGGAACTCGAAAATAAGATTGAATATTAAGCAGCATAGCGCAATCAGAGATTAAACAATGAACGCGCATCCAACGCGTCTAACGAGTCGACGGCGTGGGTGGATTAAGTAGCAATTGACGCGTTTTCGAGTCAATGGCGTTTATAGAGTTAATCTGGACCAGAAGTCATTTTCTAAAGGGATGGGACTTTGAATTGTTACAATATGACGTGTTTGTCTTTCTGGTTCCAGGTCCTGGAGGAGATGCAGAAGGACAGAGACAGTGAGCTGCACTCACAGGCAGACGGCCTGGCCATGCAGATGGCAGCCATCTACTATCAGAAGGCAGAGAGGAGGACCAAGGTGTTAGAGACGTCCAAAGCCATGCTCACCCTGCACAGCGTGCTCCCCCAGCAGCTCAGAGAGGGAAAGCACCTGGAGACACAGGACCTGGCCCAGAGCATACAGAACCACTGTGCGGTAGGATTACCATCCCCTCCAGTTGGATGTGTTTGAAGGGCAAGCACAAGGACAGCGGGAATATTACCAACAACAAGCGTCTTGGCTTCTGGCACCGCTCTCACAAAGTTTTAGTTTTCATTGTTCTCACTCTGCTGTGCTTTCTCTTCAATTCACTCAAAGAAAAAATAACGCACGTCCTCTGTTTCTTGGTGCTGAGGCAAACTGCAAAAACCGAAACATGAAAAACAAGACGGGGGCTCGCAACTCACTTTTAAATGCTCCAAATGTTATTTACGGCAAACAGCAGCAGATACGACGTTTCGACCCTTGCGGTCTTTTTCAAGTATATGTATATATACTTGAGCATATGCTTGATTTATACTTCAAGTATATGTATATGTACTTGAAAAAGACCGCAAGGGTCGAAACGTTGTATCTGTAAATTTTATTTACGGCAAACAGCAGCAGATAGGACGTTTCCACCCTTGCGGTCTTTTTCAAGTATATGTATATATATATACTTGAAAAAGACCACAAGGGTCGAAACGTCCTATCTGCTCCTGTTTGCCATAAATAAAATTTGGAGCATTTAAAAGTGAGTTGTGAACTTGTGAGCGCCCATCTTGTTTTTCTCTTCAATTCACCCCATCCATCTATGAAGATTTTCCTTTGACTGCTCATTGTTTGGTTTGCTTTCCTCACATTGAAAACACTGTATTGTTCTGGTCAGACTTAGATGCGCTTTAGTCATGCCGTGCCAAGACACTCGCTTCTACAAGTTTTTCTAAATATCCAGACTCTGTATAAAACGCAGTTATACGCCACCATGAAAAAGAAGCTGTGTGACATTTTCACATCACACGGCTCATACAAAGTCTTACTGACCTCACATGTGAGTGTTAAGCAGTGGTGGAAAAAGTACTCAAATTCTTTACTTAAGTAAAAGTACCAATACTGCAATATAAAAATACTCTGTTACAAGTAAAATTCCAGAATAAAAAATGTACTTGAGTAAAAGTACAAAAGTATTGGCATAAAAATTTACTTAAAGTACCAAAAGTAAAAGTACTAAATATTTGAAAATAGCCGATCTACAAGCTCACAACGCGTCGCGATGCGACGCGTTGTGAGCTTGTAGATCTGCTATTTTCAAATAGCCTGTGTATAAAATAGGTCTAAAGTGGTTAATGTATGTTTCATTATATCATAATTTATATCTGCAAAGTAACTAGTAACTAAAGTTTTCAAATAATTGTAGTGGAGTAAAAGTACAATATTTGCCTCTGAGATGTAGTGGAGTAGAAGTAAAAAATATTGGAAATTGGAAATACTCAAGTAAAGTACAAATACCTCAAAATTGTACTTAAGTACAGTACTTAAGTAAATGTACTTAGTTACTTTCCACCACTGCTCACATGTGAGTGTTAAGTAGATTCATTTTCTCCTTTTTAATTTGCCTCTGGATGGGGGTACAGGGTCTAGAAGAAGCAGACCAGCAGCTTCAGAAGGAAAGGGCTGAACTGGATTGCCTGGAGAAAGCTCAGCCCAGAGAAAAGCAAGCTAGCAACAGTGATGAAGAGGGGGAGGAGGAGGAGGAGGAGGAGAGAGTGTTCCAGGTGCAGCAGGACTACAGGATGGCCACCATCCTCCAGGAGGCGCTGTACAAGTGTGACCAGGTCTTCTTGCTGTTGGCCGATAGGTGGGCTGTTGTGTCAGTGGTGCTTGGTACTTGGTGCTGTGCCGAACTGCAAAAACAGAATAATGAAAAACAAGATGGGGGCCAGTGGTGGAAAGTAACTAAGTACATTTACTTAAGTACTGTACTTAAGTACAATTTTGAGGTATTTGTACTTTACTTGAGTATTTCCAATTTCCAATATTTTTTACTTCTACTCCACTACATCTCAGAGGCAAATATTGTACTTTTACTCCACTACAATTATTTGAAAACTTTAGTTACTAGTTACTTTGCAGATATAAATTATGATATAATGAAACATACATTAACCACTTTAGACCTATTTTATACACAGGCTATTTGAAAATAGCAGATCTACAAGCTCACAACGCGTCGCATCGCGACGCGTTGTGAGCTTGTAGATTGGCTATTTTCAAATATTTAGTACTTTTACTTTTGGTACTTTAAGTAAATTTTTATGCCAATACTTTTGTACTTTTACTCAAGTACATTTTTTATTCTGGAATTTTACTTGTAACAGAGTATTTTTATATTGCAGTATTGGTACTTTTACTTAAGTAAAGAATTTGAGTACTTTTTCCACCACTGATGGGGGCTCACAACTCACTTTTAAATGCTCCAAATTTTATTTACAGCAGATATCTGCTGCTGTTTGCCGTAAATAAAAGTTGGAGCATTTAAAAGTGAGTTGCGAGCGCCCATATTGTTCTGTTCTGTTGTGTCAGTGGCACATCATCAAAGGCTGATTGCGAAACCTTTTTATTCATGCAGATGAATTTCCATCAATCGTCAATTCTATTCTGCAAATCGTTGCAATGTTTTAACTCTCTCCGACCGCCACTACCAGGTTGCAAGGGTTGACGACCCGGGGTCAAGCCACGGAGGATCTGAAGGAACAACTGGAACTCAAGAGGCTGTATGCAAACTGTGACCAGGTCAGTGGTGGAAAAAGTACTCAAATTCTTTACTTAAGTAAAAGTACCAATACTGCAATATAAAAATACTCTGTTACAAGTAAAAGTCCAGAATTAAAAATTTACTTTAGTAAAAGTACAAAAGTATTGGCATCAAAATGTACTTAAAGTACCAAAAGTAAAAGTACTAAATATTTGAAAATAGCCGATCTACAAGCTCACAACGCGTCGCGATGCGACGCGTTGTGAGCTTGTAGATCTGCTATTTTCAAATAGCCTAGGTTTAAAATAGGTTTAAAGTGGTTAATGTATGTTTCATTATATCATAATTTATATCTGAAAAGTAACTAGTAACTAAAGTTTTCAAGTAAATGTAGTGGAGTAAAAGTACAATATTTGCCTCTGAGATGTAGTGGAGTAGAAGTAAAAGTATTGGAAATTGGAAATACTCAAGTAAAGTACAAATACCTCAGAATTGTACTTAAGTACAGTACTTAAGTAAATGTACTTAGTTACTTTCCACCACTGGACCAGGTCTGACTCTCAATGACTCCTTCTATATAATAATGTATCATTTATTTTTGTATCCTGAATCCTGTCATTCTATCGTGAGGAGGACATGTGAACATTTTATCTTTCTATTTAGGCATTTAGCAGACGCTCTTATCCAGTTGTACAAACAACAGGCTAAGTGGTCAAGTAAATAAAGTGCCAAGAAAACAATTTAGTGCTACAATGTACAGTAACTAGAATACCAGGTCAACCTCAAAGCGTGCATGTGAATAAACAACTATCTAAATAAATAAATACTTAGCATCTGTAGATAAGCAAACAGTTTGCGTCTATCTGAGTGTGGGAACTGGAAGGTTGCCGGTTCGCCCAGACTATGTCGATGTGTCTCTGAGCAAGACGCTTAACCCCTAACAGCTCTGTATTGATAACACCCACTGCTCCTAATAGGTAGGATGAGTAAATGCAGACAATGCAGTCATTCCACAGCTTGAGAGCCAGGAGGGAGCAGAGTCTTGTTTGCTTTGAGCGTTGGCCAGGGTGTTGTAGGGAGGGACGGACAGACAGACAGACAGACAGACAGACAGACAGACAGACAGACAGACAGACAGACAGACAGACAGCCTGTGTTTGCTGTGTGGGAAAGGATGTAGGGGTGGATCATATCATCTTGTAGGTCATCACCAGTGTTTTTAATTTGATGCAACCAGCAACAGGAAGCAAGTGAAGGGAACACAGAAGTGGGGAGATATGAATATTTGTGGGAGGTTGAAGGCCAGGCAGGCATGATACAGCACTCTGGTTTAGTTGTAGGGATCTGAGAGAGCATGCCAGCAGACCACCAATAAAAAAAATAGCTTGTGTTCGGTGTCTCGTACTGTCTGTGCTGGAAAATCTCCTCCAGTCTATGTAAAATGTGTTAAATGCGCCGTTTTACGCAGGCTAGCTACAGCACGCATTGGGATGTTAGTTTTAGCCATTGCCACCTTCATGATAGAATGATAGGATTCTGGTTAAATAAGGTCACTCACTGCGTCTGTTCATGCAAGTGATGGAAACTGGTATTCATGTTACTGATGATGCTGTGTCTGTTTATTCATGGGTAGTTTGTCTGTTCCGTCTACTGTTGCCTAGTATGTCATGTTAGGATTGAGTCCTGTTTTCTTTTCATCTTAGGACTTAGATTTTGCATCGCAGCTGGTGAGGCAGAGTCAGCTATCTACAGATGTTCTCCTGGAGGCCCTGCGCCTTCTTCTCCCTACCCTGCCTGAATCTGAGCTCCTCTCCATCATAGATGCCCTCTGCCCCAAACAGCCTCCTGTTTCATGCTCCTCGGAGCAGGAGCCCTCTGGGTGAGAATCTGCTTTAGGAAAAATAGGGGCCTGAGTCTTACGTTTGCCACATTGTGAGATCCACACTCACTAGATACAAGAGTTTCAGCTACTGTATATTTACATTCATATACATTATACAATGCAGAACATTATTATGCTTTTTTTTTTTACCTTCAAAAGATAACCAGTACAAGAAGCATTACCATTGCTATAACCTTGGCAAACATCAGGGGGCTTGTTAGAGAAATAGCTAAACTCTGAAATCTTGTCTTATCCGTTTAGTAACCATGATACAGTATTTTGAATTTGGACCCAATTGAGGAAAATGGCCATTAGAGCAACCGTCTATTTTCCTATCATAACTTAATTTGGGACTTTTTGAAGGTTCTGTAACATGATGATGGAATATATGCATAAGCAGCATCTCACAGACAGTTCTGAGGAATATTGTAACAGAGTACTTTGCTGTCTCATCAGAATGCTTCTCATCAGAATGGCCATGAATAGACTCATCACAAATGTATTGTTTTCAGACTGGAAAATCAATAGATCTTCACCACACAGAACCATGTGTTACTGAAAAAGTACATTTTTAGATTCTTTTTTTTAAATGTCTCCACATGACAAGTCCAAACCCCCCACAGCTAGCAATTTTGGAGCCATATGCAGCCTACAACAGATGTTTGGCATTTAGTCTGTCAGTACGTGAGAGCTGTACTGGCATTTACCTGTAAAGGCTGACTGCTCTTTGTAGTGTATTTAAAACCCATAAACACACTGATTTACATTTCAATAGGACAATAATCACATATTTTGTACCTCAACTGCTGATGAACTGGTTAATGTATCCGTGTCCAAAATACTGTGGACAGATCCTGTCTCTCTTTCAGAGAAAAGGGGGAATTTATATCAAGCCACTGATCATCATACAAGATGTGGTTAGCTCTTCAAACTCTCCAGCCAAGTTTTTGTCTGCATAATACATTTCGTTTGAACTTGAATGAACACTAAGCAACTCTCTGAAAGCCATTGTCATCATGTGACAGTATCCACATTTTCCATTGTGGGCCTTTTCAAGTTTTCTTTTTTTACAGTTTAAAGAATAAATAAAAAAATTCTGGGAATAGCTTTATTTTTGTGTTTCGAAAGAAGAACATAGACTCCTAATAATTCAAAGTTCCACACCTTTTGAGTGATTTAATGTGAGCGCATAGTAAATTATGATATTATTCACTGCAGCTTGCTGTCATTTCATCCAACCCAAACTGCTGGTGTCTCTAACAACTCTCACCTGACTATGAGGTCCCACGGGGGACCTCTCCCCCACATTAGGCCAAATATCAAATCATATATCATCATTCTATTTCCATCTCCTCGTAATCCATTATTGGCTCCGTCTGTGGAATACGTACGGCTGTTGTCTGGCCCACACTGTGGTTGGGCTGTTTTTGAGATAATGCTCTATGAACAAAGTCCCCTGCTTGGACCCAGAGCTGTCTAGCCAAAGGACAAGGGAATAAAAATGGTTAGATTGGACCAAGATGTAACATCTCTGGTGTTTGGGTATTTGGTGTCTGCTAGGTGTAAGACATTTTCCTCCACATTATGTTGGGACTAATTAAAGTGTCATATATTCAAGCCATGAAGGGATTTCAACAGCTGCATCTTATTAACTCTCTCAGTGCCACGCCCCGAGATATCCCGAGTTTTTCCCGAGTACCCTCAGTGCCAGCACGAGAAATCCCGAGTTTTTACTTTTGACTGTGGTCGCGCTATTCTGTTTATTTTTCATGATCACTTTCGCTTCCTGACTCCTTCAGACTCATTGGGTTCCGGTTTCATGACGCAGTTTCCGTTTCCGGTTCTCATTTTTTTCCCGCTGTCATTTTCGGCCAGAATAGGGAAAGTCACGGTTTTTCACACGGTATAAAAAACGAACGGAGAGGTCCACGTCTACTCTCTTTGGTCTGGGTGACGATCAGTCATCGTAGTCGTGTATCACATCGTAATTTAGCCCGATCAACGATTGTCGAAAATTTCAACATCCGGTTATGACCGGATGTGACGCGAGCCTGTTTGGGAGGGGGCGAGTGAGCCAGCGAGGTCATCAATGTGTCGATTTGTTGCTCTCTACTGGTAGAACTGTATTATGGGTTTAAAAACCCAATCAGATTATTTATTTGAATGAAAAATTACAAAATTAAAAAAAAAAAAAAAAACGCAAATTGCTGGCACTGGGGGAGTACTTTATGAAAATACTCTTGGCAGTGAAAGAGTTAACTGTAAATCATAAAGCTTTTTTTGTGTACTGTTCAATAATGATATCAATTACAATTCACATGGGCACCTATATTTCTACATAGTTTATTTTTCAACAGTTCAACAGTTTTCAATATTAATCTTAACATTGATCGTCATCAATCCTTCACTAACCATGAGGGATTCTCTCCACAATTCACCTTGATTTATAGGCCACGGAGTCCTCACAGAACCAGAACGCATTATGGACGCCATCTGGAAAACTTTTACTTTTGCTGAAAGATTGCAGGCTCCTGGATTTGGAATGTGCTGTAGTACTAGTAATATTTGTTCTTGGTAACTTGTGGGTGCTTAACCCATTAAGACCTGGACCTGTGTCATTTTTTTATTTGAGCTAAAAAGCATTATTTTACACTTTGAGCTATTCAAAAATAGCAGATATACAAGCTCATAGCGCGGCACCGAGTGCCGCGCTACGAGCTTGTAGATCTGCTATTTTTGAAAAATCGTGAAAATATGTGCAAATCTTTGAATATATATATTTTTAAAGCGAACATTTTAAACTCAAATCTTTGCTTCTGGGGGTCCCTGGAACAAAATATTTTGATGGGGGTCCGCGGCCAAATACATATCATTTTGGGGGTCCTGGACATGAAAAAGATTGAGCACCACTGATATAGAAACATACGTTTTTCAGAAAACTGTTGAGATTTAGGAGACATGTAGAATCGGCTTCAGGTCTCAATGGGTTAATAGTAACTAAACTAAAATGTACAGTATTATGAGCAATGTTAAACAATATTCAAGGCACTGTGAACAATATTTAAGTGGTTTTACCTCAGCAGAAATGGTAGGCAAACAAAAACACAACATTCCATTCAAGAGACATGCTGCACTGTTAAATCAAAGCTGCCATTGTCTACTGAAGCTCACTATCAATGATTTCTTATCACCAGGTGTCCTGAAGGATCAAGTAGGACTATGCTGGTCAAACTAAGGAAAGACATAGTGGTCAGGAATATGCTGAGCCATAACATGGATAACAAGGACAGACACAGGTGAGCTCAATTACATAGCAAATTACTCTGTTACACTACAATCTGCTAGGCACAATACCATACCACTGAAAAATATTAGTTTTCTGTTTAAATCTCATGAGTTCAACCCACCACTTAAAACTCCTATAGCCTATATACTTCGTTGACTGGGGTCCCCAAAGGCTCGAGAAAAGGTCCCCTCCTTTTTCTCCCAGTCTACACCATCTCTCTGCCTAAAATAGTCGATCGAAAAGCTCACAACACGAACACGATGCAACTGTTGTGAGCTTATAGATCTGCTATTTTCGCCTGATTGTTAGCCTACTATGACATGCCCAGTATATGGGGGGGGGGGGCACTGGGGTTCATGTGGTTAAATGACCAAATGACACAGTTGTTTGACTAACAAACGTTCACTTGTCCTCCCAATCCCCCAGACTTCAAGAGAAGAGGCCAAATCTGATGGAAAAGCTATTCCACAGTCCTCGACTCGAGGCACTAAGAGATGTCATTCCAGTGTTGGTTGAGGAGAAGCAAAAGGACGGTGATCCTCCTGACATACAGCAGCCTGTTAACAAATCTTCTATACAGCAGCGCCAACACACCGTAACAGAAGGAGTAGTGGAGGCAGACGCTACTACTTCCACCAGGTCATCATCAACAATCCTAGGCATCCCTGCCACTGGCGAACGGGTGTTTGTGTTTCGAGATCCGCCAGAGTCACATGACCGCGTGGTTGCCCCCAGGAGAAAAAGGAAGAGGAACTTTCTCAATCTGAAGAAGGGCTCAGTAGCCCCAACAACATGCCTACACTGAGCTTTCCAAACGGCGCCTTAATTTTGCTGTATCGTCGCTGTTGGGCAGAAACCTTGTATCCCCATATATATATATATATATATATTATTATTTTTTCAATTATTGCCCTACTTCATCATGGTTAGGTACTACTTTATTATCCCTGACAGGAAATACAAGAGTGTCAACTCTTAGCTGACCTTGTATTGAACTGTATTCCTGTGCTTTTTTTGTTGCAAACTGCTAATAAAGTATTCAATCAATCAATCAATCAATCGCACAAAAGTGGTGAAAATAGCAGACCTACAAACACAACACGCTGCATCGTGTTCGTGTTATGAGCTTAGCTTGTCGATCAGCTATTTTCACTATTTTCACTATTTTGTATTGTTTTAAATAATAATAAAGAAAGGGAACAAAATAGGACATTATGTTGCAATATTAACATTTTGTTTAGTAATTGACTTTTTCCCCCTTTTTATAAGTAAAGGCAGCTGATTTTTATTTTGTACATTAACATTTTTCATATTTTTTAATCATTTATTATAGACTGTGTATGATATGTCAGGGCAGAAATGGTCATTTGACACAGTTTTTGTCACTAAACAGATATGACAAGTTCTCATAGTGATTGACTCTTCTGAGAATGCTGAATGCAGATACAAATAGGGCCTACAACACCACCTCAAACAAGGCCTTCCATTACATTTGCAACGGGTAAAAGTAGGCCTTGTGTCCAGTTATTTAAATGGTCTTCCTGTATCACAAAATAAAAAATATATATGCATATGCCTATTGTGTTTGTTAGATTTATCGTCAGTGTGTATGCAGTGGTGGAAAATAACTAAGTACTCAAGTACTGTACAATTTTGAGGTATCTGTACTTTACTTGAGTATTTCCAATATCCAATACTTTTACTTATATACTCCACTACATCTCAGAGGCAAATATTGTACTTTTACTCCACTACAATTATATGAAAACTTTAGTTACAAGTTACTTTGTAGATTTTGATTATTATTACAAAACAAACATTAACCACTTCAGCCCTATACATTTCGGCCATTTGAAAATAGCCGATCTACAAGCTCACAATGCCTCATGTGAGGCATTGTGAGCTTGTAAATCTGCTATTTTAAAAAGATTTTATATGTTTGAAAACGTGTGAAATGGGAGATTCTGCATAATGAGTAGGCTATACTTTTGCTACTTTTAAGTACATTTTCATACCAATACTTTTGTACTTTTACTCAAGTAGAATTCTGGACTTTTACTTGTAACAGAGTATTTCCAAATTGCAGTATTGATACTTTTACTTAAGTAAAAACATTTTGAGTACTTTTTCCACCACTGACTATGTGATATTGCATGTGAAAAATAACGTGATGTCCCAATTGCACTGAAAATTAAATGTTTTTGCTCTTGTCAACGTCATCGTCCTTTCCTTTTTTTCCCTCCCCTGCACACCGTCCTTAAAACAGTGATTCTCAAACTTTTTCATGTCAAGGACCCCCAAAATGATATGTATTTGGCCGCGGACCCCCATCTCAAATATCTTGTTCCAGGGACCAGAAACAAAGATTCTAGTCACAAATGTCAACTAAAAAGTATATATATATATATTCAAGGGTTTGCACAAATTAAAAAAATAGCAGATCTACAAGCTCATAGCACGGCACTCGGTGCCACGCTATGAGCTTGTAGATCTGCTATTTTTGAATAGCCAAAGTATAAAAAGTTACTATTATTGTGATGCTATTAACACATTTTGCTGTGGACCCCCTGGAACCCCCCCAAGGACCCCTGGGGGTCCCCGGACCCCACTTTGAGAACCAATGCCTTAAAACGTCAGCCAATTAAGCTTCTCTAGTCCGTCCCTTATTTTGTAACTCTATGGTCCGTCCACTCCACACACGCTCTCTAACTAACTAACGGTCAGTGATCACTGACCAGCCCTAAGCCTGTACAATGAAGGCTGGACTCGCTGTCTCTCTGTGTCTCCTCAGCTTGGTGCTGGAGTCACAATGTTCTCCACCGACCTGCTATTCTAGAGCGCTGGGTTTGAGCAAAGAGATCATGACTCTGCTCGATAGACTGCATACGTATCATCGCACGGTAAGAGTTGTGAATATATTACTTCGAAGGTAAAGAAACAGGGGTTACATACGTAACCTCTAGTTTCAGATCGACTCATTTATAATGTGCATGTTGTTGTTGGACAACTAACTTTTAATTGTCAAATGGTGATTTGCAGTGGTGGAAAAAAACTACTTACATTTTTTTTACTTAAGTAAAAGTATCAATACTGCATTGTAGAAATACTCTGTTACAAGTAAAAGTCCAGAATTTACTTGAGTAAAAGTACAAGAGTATTGGTATCAAAATGTGCTTAAAGTACCAAAAGTAGAAAGTAGGCTACTCATTATGAAGAATGTTCCGTTTCACAAGTTATCATTACGTCTAAAATGTATTTAAATCCTTTGAAAATAGCCAATCTACAAAAGCTTGTATTGTAGATCAGCTATTTTCATGATATAGGGCTGAAGTGGGTATGTATGTTTTGTAATAATAATCGAAATCTACAAAGTAACTAGTAGCCTAAGTAAAGTTTTCAAATAACTGTAGTGGAGTAAAAGTACAATATTTGCCTCTGAGATGTAGTTGAGTAGAAGTAAAAGTATTGGAAATTGGAAATACTCAATTAAAGTACAAATACCTCAAAATTATACTTAAGTACCTACAGTACTTTAGTACACGTACTTAGTTACTTTCCACCACTGCTAATTTATAATGTGCATGTTGGACAACTAACTTTTAATTGACAAATGATAATTTGCCTAATGATGCTGTTGGTTTTGATTACAGAAAACCTGTGCTGAGGCACTGCCCATCATCTTCCTTGATGTACATGTAAGTTACAGCATTTAAAGGCCAGAAATCTAAGTGTTTTTTGTTGGTTTGTTTGTTTTGATTTTTAAATAGTCCTATTGACTAGTTCAGAATCAAAAGTAGGGTAAGTGATATGTTTTTGATAAAATAAGTGTTAAATAGCTCTATATTCTGATAGTAATCATTGCTTTATAGACTGTTTGTTACCATGTCTCTCCAGCTCTTTATTAAACAGAAAATACATTTTCAGGTCAGGTTACCGATTGTATCCAATCAAGAGAGACAACTCACACAGGATACAGATTTAAACAAGTCAAATTGGAAGTGATGACACAAAGAAGCAGACACAATTGGAACTGGAACACTATAAAATTGAAGCTGATAAATGGTTAATCTCTTCTGATTGGGTGAAATTGGCAACCCACCTAAAAATGTATTTTCTGTTTATAAAAGAGAGATGGGGAGACCCCTGAACAAATACTCTATATTGGGCTTTAACCTTTTAACAAAATAACTTTCTTTTTTTTTACCAAAAAATATCATTTACCCTACCTTTTAACACAATCACAAGTGAAGAAGATTAATTTAATAATGAAAAACTAGCCAGCCAGTCACGAGACATCCAACTGCCAAGTGGGGGAAACACCTTGGATGAAATTCTTATATTGGCATGATCTCACTTTCTAAATAATATGATAATTATGTCACTCTAGAACGCCTGCATATCTGCCAAGCTCCGTGATTTTCTCTACGTGCTGCTAAACCATCCCAGCCAGTACTGCAAAGACCGTCCAAGAATGCTTCTGCTAAAACAGAAAATGCAGAACTTGTATGTCATCATAAACAAAGTTTGTTACCGGGTAAGATAAACATAAACGTACATAGCATTCATGTTCAGCATCTGACACTATTGAAACTGACATGAAGCTTGACTCCATGTGCTGTGTTTGCATGTGTGGATGCCCCCACAGGACCTTGTGTTTTTCACAGATGACTGCGAGGCCATCGATACTGGACATAGTGTCCCTCGCTATGGAGAAGACAGACTGCAGCTTCTGCAAGAAGACAGATGAGACGAGAGGCAGATATTCACTTCACTACTTTAATACAAAATAGCTTACACATATCAAGAACACAGAATGGTAGTATATACCACCATCAGACAGCCTATACGTCTTGTTTTACGTCAGTACAGCGTATGATGTTTAAAGGCTACAAAAACATGCAGTGCTCTTTCAACTCTTACCTACCTAGCTGAGCTTGTGTTATTGGCTTTACTGGAAGGCCTGTGTTAGTCAGCATGTGTGTGGCTACATTCCATCAAGGAGTGGAGAACTTTCCACAGGAAATTTGCTGAATGCCAGCCATGCCGATGAAAACCTTGAAATAATAAACCAATAAGAAATGTTTGTGAGCCAGACTTAGCGCTGCTTATGTACTAGGGACTGATCAAAGGTTCATGTATCGTTAAGAAAAATATCTTGTGTTGGCCTAACCCTTGGCGTGACTAAAATGTTTCTAATTGGTATACTATGTTGCCTTTTGTAAACATTTGAGTATTTGACATGATGTTTGAAGACATACTGTAAGAAATACCATAGATAGGGTAATGATAAGTCTAGCTTAGCATGTTTTAACATTATGTTTTATATATAATTTGAATGAATGTGAGAATTGATGAAAATATACCAGGGGATGATTTAGTCATAGTCATAGTCATTACCTCCAGCAAAGATGCAAATACAAGGCCTGGTCTCACTACCACATAGAGACCATTGGTTCTCAAAGTGGGGTCCGGGGACCCCCAGGGGTACTTGAGGGGGTTCCAGGGGGTCCCCAGCTAAATGATGGACAGGAACCAAATGGACCCTTATGGGTCTGTAACTCTGAGAGTGTCCAAATGGAACCAAATGGACCCTAACGGGTCCATTTGGTTCCATTTGTACACTCTCAGAGTTAAATTAACATTGATTTTACAATATGAATTGGGGTCCCAGAGGTATAAATACCATTAAATGGGGGTCCGTAGCCTAATGCATGTTAAACTGGGGGTCCTTGAAATTAAAATGGTTGAGAATCACTGCTAGAGAGCCGTAAAAACCTTCTCTTATGGGGGTCCCTGGCTTATCTTTTCAAATGGGGGTCCGCGGGGTAATAAGTGTCAATTTGGGGGTCCTTGACATGAAAAAGTTTGAGAACCACTGACATAGACTACATGTCAGACAGTTCAGCAATTCATCTTTGGTGAATAAAACATCCTGAAATAGTTTGTGACGATGTGCTTTTCATGTATGCCTTATTATTCTTCCATGTGTATCTTATATTAAGTAATAAATCCGTTTTCGTGTATCCCTGATTCCCTGTCTATCTATCTGTACATGTATCTATCTATCTATCTGTCTGTACATGATGTATCCATCTTTCTATCTGTCTGTACATGTATCTATCTATCTTTCTATCTGTCTGTACATGATGTATCCATCTTTCTATCTGTCTGTTACTGTACATGTAATGTATCTATCTAGCTTTCTTTCAGTCTATCTAGTAGTACAGTGACCCAGGAGGGTATGGCTAGTGGGCCCCCAAATAATTGGCAAAACACTACGATTTTAGTGATAATAAACTATAACATTCATATTTTTAAAGGATCATGTGAAAAAATGTGACACAATATTTTTTTTCTTCTTCTTTGAAACATTGTAAATAAGAACTGAATAAGAACTTAAAGTTTACTACGTTGGTTCTATTGATCGATTGGGCTCCTGTGTTAAGTGGTCAGATGGCTGGGCCCTGTTCCAGACAAGGTTAGGAACCACTGATGGATTCTAGTACACACTAAATAGTGGTTCTTCAATGGCTCTTTGTGGTTGAGGTGCCACAGTATACATCGTAGCACATAGAAATAACATGTTAAAGCCTCTGCATGCATAGTTCTTTTGAGGTTCTCTTCTGGTTCTTCAGCTGAGTTAAAGTTCTGTAGGACCATTTGATAACAATGCTTTATAGCAGTGGTCCTCTTTTTCATGTCAAGGGCCCCCAACTAGTATTTGGCCACGGATTCCCATCTGAAAACATGTGTGTGCCAGGGACCCCCATACAAGATTTGTGTTGTTCAAATGATGCAAAAATATCGAAAATAATCTACAAGGTTTACAAATGGTCACAGCATTGTGAGATTGAATAGGGTTAAAGTGGTTAAACTGATTTTGATGCTATACTAACTAATTTGTCTGGGGACCCACTGGAAATTAACAGTAATTTGGGGAACTACCTTATTTCTGTTTGTTTGTTTGTTTGTTTGTTTACCATATTTCTATGTGATAATTAATGTGTCTGCAATAAGTAGCAGGTCTCATGTAATGGTGAAGTGGTGTGAGATACAATCAGTAAAGACTAGCCACTAGGGACATGGTTGGTTTACCTGTACATTTGCAGTTTTATTTGTGGACTCTGGTGCCCTCTGTTGCATTTTCTGATGCATGCACAACAAATAGGCTACTTGTATTACTTTAATTGTCCAGGAGGTAAGACGTCACGACATCGATAAAGTCAAATTGTGTTCATTTATTAGGATAGAACAAATTTCATCTCTATATCTAGGAAAACAAGGCATGTTTACAGAAGATACATACACTATATACCACGTATATATATACCCTTCCTCCTGTTACATTTTGGAACAATGATGCAGGCAACAACAGGAAGTTAATAAAGGGAGTGCAGAAGGAGTTACATGTGAACATTTTGGGACGCTGCTGTAGACCATAACCACGACAATATGAAGGTTTTTGAACATGAGTTATAATATATCGGGTTAGAGTGAGCATGCAGGCAAACCAGCCAGGATGAGTTGTAAGTTGTAATAGTCAAGCCTGAGATGACGTTGGTTTAGTAGTTGATGAGTCCGGTCTGTCTCAGCCTGAGTTAGCCCTAGAATGTCTGTGATCTTACATACATTTCAAGTATTCCAAATACACAGTCATAGATCTCTCTCGGTCCCCCACTGTGTAGTGCCCATCTGCGCGGCCATAACAGTGCTCTAAACTCCGTCTGTACTCACCCAATAATTAATTCCTAAGACGTGTAGTCATATTTTGTCCTCTAGTTTCATATCCATGTGAAAGTTCTGCTAGAAAACGTGTGTTTAGTCAAATATCTCCACTTTTTCACGAGCTGCACACGGACTTCTTTCTGTACGACGCGAGGGGCCAGGAATGATTGCAGCACTGAATATACGTAACTTCCTTTAGGACGCACAAATGTTTGGGACACACAATTGGCAGGTGATGATTCATTACCCCGCAGCAATCGACGGAGTTTAGAGCACTGTTATGGCCGCGCAGATGGGCACTACACAGTGGGGGACCGAGAGAGATCTATGACTGTGTATTTGGAATACTTGAAATGTATGTAAGATCACAGACATTCTAGGGCTAAGCCTGAGTTCGCCTGTTGGAGCTCTTGTTTTCAACATCAACTGCTACTGCAGGTATGTTTATCCAACTTTGCAGTTTTTTTATTAACACTGCCATGTTTTAATTGTATGAAAGGGATACTTCACTTTCACATAAAATAAACATTTAAAAAATATATTAAAAATAAATGAAAAAAGTAATGGAAAAATCACGGCCCCCTCACGCATTAGAGTGTCCTGTGAGGGGGCCGTGATTTTGCCATAACTTCTTTAATTTTTTTTTAATATTTATTTTTAATGTTTATTTTATGTGAAAGTGAAGTATCCCTTGAACTTCCTGCCCCTATATGTGGTGGGTTCCCTGTTTGGCCATGCAGTGCTTAGTGGTTTAGAGGCCTTTCTGGCAATCAGAAAGTCAAGTGTGTCGAAGTGTTCCTGAGAACGATTTTGGTGAACCCATGGCCTTTCCTCTAGCGCCACCCTTGGGCCAAGATGTCCAATTGAACACAAGATATCTCAAAATCAAAAGGGTAGATTGCCAGCAAACTTCCTGTGCTCAATAATAACCAAAACGTAATCTTTACACAGCATATTTCATTATAGACAGATTGCAGGATGAACCCTACTGATTTCGATGGAGTGGCCCCATGGCAGAGCGACTCTATGTGAATATACATGATATGTCCCCTACTCAATTCTACTCTACTAGGCTACTGCAACTACTACTACTACTACTACTATTAATAATAATAATAAATATAGCTGCAAGCAGCAATACGGGGTCCAAGCAATGCAATATGCAAAGATTAATATGCAATATGCAATATGCACAATAAGCCATAGAAAGATGTTAGACTGAACTTGAGAGAAAGAAGACCATGCAATTAACACATGAGCATTGGAAACCGCTGAGCAGAGTTCTGAGGGATTGTGGATATTAAAATGCATGTCTCTATTAGGTTGCTTATAATGGTAGATTTCAAACTCGTGTTAAAAATTAAGTTATGAAGAAGTTTGCCAGTTTCTCTGCTTCATCTACACAACAATTGTAGCATTCTAATCTATCAGGCTATAGCTTTTCATCAGTATTCCTGGCCAGTCGGTTTAGCCGGGGCCCGGAATCAAACCTGTGATCTTCTGCTTCCCAGGCGTCCTCTCCACTTATTCAGCTACAACTGCCCTGTTTAGGTTTGATAAAAAGCATAAAGTTTTGCCTTCAGTCATGCACCATGCCCCTGTTTCACTAGGAAATACGTCTCAAAGTTGAAAATAAATACTGTCAAAATGGCATTAAATGATTTCTGTGCAGTAATTTAAATTAAGCGTGGATAAGTCAGGATTAGAACTTATTAGGAGGGGGGGCTCGAACCAGACCATCGAGCCCCCTCAGTCAAGACTGGCAGTTTTAAAAAAAAACTTCTGGTACTTTTTAATTAATAGCGTTTCGGTGTCAAGCCTTCCTCAGCGTGTTAAGAAAGTGGGCAGTGGTGTTGTGTGTACCAGGAAGGACTGATAAACAGACAGACATAACAAGGACTTCAGCTGCTGTCGGTAAAAATAAATCATTAAAAGAAATCCCCCCATACTTACGCCGATATAGATTAGCTATTGTTCCAAAATTTGAGTGTAGAATGTTTCGTGCAGATTGCTCAAAAATCCCAGGAGGAGATAGAATGTTAACGTTTTTTTTATATAATTCAAAATGGTGGAAAATCTAAGGGTCAGAGGTCATAGGTCAAAGAGGCAAAGTTGTTCCTCATGAGGAGATGCATATGTGTAAAGAAGTTTCATGGCTGTAGGTCAAACGGCTCAACAGTTATATAGGTTCAAAATTTCAAAATCTTTCAATTGAGTGCTGTAAGCCACTGGTAGTTTTTCATGACCCTGTACCATACTGCAAAGCATTGAAAAAAATATGATACTGCATTTATGTAGCTAGGAGCAGAATAATACTTTTCATAAAATTGCAATATTCATTGGCTCATGGTCATGGAGACCCATACAAACTTTTCACATACAAACTTCTCTCCAAGTGGGATTTTAGATATTGGTCCAAAGTTCATATGTAGAGACTTTCATGCAGATTGCTCAAAACTCCCAGGAGAAGTTCTAATTTAACGTTTTTTCATGTAATAAAAAATGGCAGAAAATCTAAAGGTCAAAGGTCAAAGTGACAAAGTTGTTCGTCATAAGGAGACGCTTATGTGTAATGAAGTTTCATGGCTGTAGCTTTATACCCTTTGGCCAATGGTTGTGAGTTTCATTTCTTGGCCGTGTGGCTTAGCCATGCCCTCTACCATGTTGCCAAGTTTGCTGCACGGTTAAGCCAGAACTGCAAAAAAACGGCGTACGAAGATTAAAACAAAAAACAAAAAAAAGTGTGCCTTCGCACTGATGTGCTTGGCCCCCTAATAATATGAATTATTTATTTTTCATGTGGAACGGATGGATGTAAGGAGCAGCACAGGCTCAAGGGCTAGCGGGACCTTTGAACTCTAGGTTGTCATGATGTAACTATAGTCCAATTGGCGTGATATTGCTCTGTTGTGCAGAAATGAATAGGCCTAATCCAAAAATAGTGAATCATTGACTTCCATATGGTCTGACTGGTCTCAAAGTCACTCTTTTAGCACATAAACGAATGCAAACAAAGCTTTAATATAAATATCAACTTCATGTTGATTTAGCCATTTTCTGTGGAAAAAGGAATGAAGAAGACCTGAAACTAGATCCGGGTCTTCAAATAATGAAATGAACAGGAAGTTTACAATTTTCTTCAAAACAAACTCCATACTGGGTTTTGTGTTTTGTTTTGATCTGTTATAGCCTATTGTATTCATTGTACAATGGAAGTCGGTCACTGACTGTCAGTGAGGCAATTTTGGGGGATTATTAATCAGCTGCGCAATGGAGTGAGCGATATATCTCGACAAGGTAAAGGCCTACCCTACACAACCCAAAACTCAGTAGTTTTGACTACTAAATGCACTATAATACACACAATTGACAGGACTAATTAGTCTCATAGAACATAATATAGGCTAAACGTGCAGCCTATCTTGTTTTTTCTATTAGGGTCAGGGTGATGAACTGCTAACTGCTATCTGTGGACAGAATCAGGACTGGAGATACAGATCGTGTCACACAGGTGAGATTATAACAGTGCTTAGTTGGAAGCATAATAGTGTTTTATATGCATGGGCATTGATTGGGACTCATTGAGATACAAGAAGTTAGCAGAGCTACATTAATGTATCATTTGAAAAGGTATGGAGACACATGGGAGACATAGGTACCACCAGCAGGACAGAAACAGGAGATGCAGATGGTGGACATCAGGTACTGATATAGCAGTGCAGTTAGACTCAGGTTTGAGCCCTTATTGTTTGAGGATTTGGTATGCTATAATAGTGGCCTATAGTTACAGTAACGGTAGTAGGCTAAGCATTAAGCCACGCCTACTTTGTGTGGCCTCCTGTGTGGGTTATGATTATGAAAGCCTTTATTATGCTCAGCATAACTTGAAGCCAAAATATTGTTGTCGTCCCCATCCTGATCTGCCTGTTGATGCCTTGCATGGACAAAAATATATTTAAAAATAAAAGAGATGTGTAGGGTGTAATATTATATAATATGCCTTTTGTATGTGTGCACAATGCGTCCTCCAAAGGAATGTAAAACAATTGGTCTCCTCAAGCCTCCTGTATTTACTTACTCCAAAGCAACTTCATTCATTATCCAGAACTTTATTTAGACATTGGATCATACATTTCCTAATTTTACCTCGTCTGGAATCACTCAAAACTGCCTTGGGTTCTATGGCCACTAGCCTACTTTGAAGCTCTGCTTTTCGTCAACCCCCTCAGCAACACTTACTCGGGAATGGAGATATTAAGAAATCACCTTACAGCGATGTTAACTGCAGATTCTGATTCATTCAGAACATGTCATCAGTAGGAGAATACACACAAAAACAAGCTTCTGTAAGTTTAGAATGCAGGTGCATACACCCTTTGATTGATTATCAGCTTACCTGTTAATTGACTGTGCTAGTGTCGATTTGTGTGTGCTGATAACGACATTGTAACACGTCACAGTAAAATTCAGGGAAAATACGACCTTCCTAAAAGAAAGAAAAAGTATTTCTTGTGAAACAGCGACAGGAGGCTTGTTTAGAAGTCAGGCCACACAGTTGTAAAGCGTAATTGCTTCGTTGATTGGTAATCATTAGATGCTGGAGGGAATGCAGGATCCAAGTTTAATTTTGTAGCATTAATCCAAAAAGAAAACACAACATTTAAACAGCAGGGGATCGGGTAATTTCACAACTTTATGTTCTGTGACATTGCACTAAAAAAATGTTAAGTGCTGCGTTGTAAAAAGCCTACTAATTTAGCCAAAGGGTGACAGAAATGATTCTCTGCTTTGCTGAAATAAATTGCCTTGTAAAAGACAGATCAGAAACGTATTTAAATTAAAGGCTCAGTGAAGCTGTATTTTGTGTGTTTTAATCATTTTGTTTATAGAGGTTTCAGGCAATTTTCCATCACATTTAATGTTTTTTTTATTGTATCTTAAAACAAATGCTGCCTCATTAGCCCACATAAGAAAATGTTTCCCTCTTAAATTCCCAATAGATGATTGGCACTATATCCACCAGTGGTGGTAATTATTATACACAATACATTTGGCTGGAGATGCCATTTGTATTTCACAGTATTTGAGCATCAACATTCTCAGATGAAAGTTGCCCCACCTATGGGCAGTAAATGTACCTTATAAATGTACAACTGTTTCATTGATTTAGTTACATGTTGAAGTAATTATCCAAGAGAGGGTCATTTGAGGACTCTTAATGTAGCAAAACGGTGTGAAGAAAGACAACAACTGTTGGATGAATAAATTAGGGGGGGTGGCAATGTTTCTTTCTTTCTTTCTTTTTTTCCTTCACTTTAAGACCAACTAATGGTTGTAAGTTATTTTTAAGAGACTCCTGGCAAAACAAAGTCAAATGGTTGCTATGTAGCATAATCTGAGCAAAGATAGGCCTACTAAGGCTCTAGCTGCCATCTAGTGGACCCAAGGAGAATAGACTATTCTGCAGGGGTCTTCAATGTTTTTCAGTCCACGGACCCCTTAGCTGAGAAAGAGATGAAGCAGGGACCCCCAGCCCGCAGCACATATACTTTTTCATAGATTTCATAGATAGCTTTATGAAATTGTTTGACACACATGATCTTTTCTATTATATGGATTCATGCTAATGTGTATCTTCAGTCAGACCTTTTGAACACTCAATATTTAGTCAACTGTTGGCTCTTGTGTATGTGTTTGTATCTTGTTTTTGTTGAAAAATTCGAAATGATTGTATTGTCGATATAATAATAAAAACAATTGATAACAAAAAAAATAACATTGGCTCTGTACTTGGTCTGCTATTTTTCCCCCTACATCAACTCTCAGAAAATAGCCGATTTTTGGCTATATTCAATTCAATTCAATTTTATTAAAGTGTCAAATCACAACAAGTTGTCTCAAAACATTTTACATGTAGAGCAGAGACCCCATCACTCAAAGATTTGGTGGACCCCCTGCAGTAACGCTGAGGACCCCCTTCCTAGGGGTCCTGGACCCCCTGTTGGAAGACCCCTGGTACTACTGTTTAAGGATTGTTTCATATTAGGCTACACAGCCTGATTTCACTGCTGTCGTCTTGACGGAACCGCAAAGTACCACTGGTCTCATCAATAATCAATAACAGTCACTGATGATGACCAGTGTGTGCAGAGGCTGTATAGGCCTACTGCTGGCTGGAAGGCTGGCTGGGCCATAGGCCACATCTTGTGGGGGCCCATTTTCAGTAGTGCAAGCTACACTGCAGGGATGGAAAAAGTACTCGCATTTTGTACTTTATTAAGTAAAAGTATCAATACTGTAATATATCAAAACTAATAAAGTATTGGCATCAAAATGTACTTAAAGTACCAAAAGTATATTATGCAGAATGTCCCATTTCAAGTTTTCAAATGTATACAAATCTTTTAAAAATAGCAGATCATATAGCTGAAATGTATATATAGGCTGAAGTGGTTAATGTATGTTTTGTAATAATAATCAAAATCTACAAAGTAACTAGTAACTAAAGTTTACACATAATTGTATAGTGGAGTAAAAGTACAATATTTGCCTCTGAGATGTAGTGGAGTAGAAGTAAAAGTATTGGAAATTGGAAATACTCCAGTAAAGTACAAATACCCAAGTATAGTATTTGAGTAGGCCTACATGTACGTAGTTACTTTCCACCACTGCACGACGCTATATGGATAGCGGAGCCGGGTCTATTTGAATGCATTTAAACATTAATGCATAACATAGGCTAATATAGCCTCTGTTTTTAACATTAATAATATACAAGCCAACTGTGGACGACGACCCATCTGAAGCAACCGATTTGATTAATTGATTAATTGATAGAGTATCTCACCTCCTTCCGAGATGCGTTGCAATTCTTGTTCAGAATCAGCACAAACAGGACCATGTGTGAACGTGCTCTACAAACAGGGATCGAGTGATTTTACTCAATGAGAATGAAGAGAAATAGCCTGCTACATGTGTTAGGATACAGGATAGGGGCACTATAGGGACATCTGGGCACCTCGATGTAAAATTGGCTATTTTGTCCAAAATGTTAAAACAAATATATATATTTGAAAGGTACTTAGGGCAAAATTGTACAAGTTCCCTAATAAATTGCATGCAAAACAGTAGAGCTTTACTCATCCATGTTTAATACGACAACTAACGAGAACAGTAATTAAGACATGGATAATGGCAATAGGCTGTTAATATTGCGATGAATATGTTTTAGGTCGTACTAGTCTATACGCATATTGACCATAAACCTATATGTTTTCACAAGTAAGACCTGCCTAACATTCAGTTGCAGTAGGTCTATACGCTTTGCTCAGCAGTTCTTTTGCACAAATCTCAGTCCTGAAAGAGGCACCATTACGCGGGTGCCGAGTAGCAGTCTATTGAATCAGTCCTGGCATGTAAATGGCGATGTCAAGCAGTTAGACGACTTAAAATTGCAACATGTTAAATATTAATTTATAACATAGAAATAAAACATTCTACAGGCTCTCCACATTTAAAAGTGTAATATGTGTAGTTACAAACTTTTCCCCAATGTCGTTGGTCCATTTTAATTTGCGCCCATACATTTGGACAGAGGATGAGAAAAAAATTGCTTATAAATAATTATTAGTGATTTTTTTAGTGAAAGTTGTTGGAGTCTATCTATAGATTGAGCTGCTGTTTGGGTGACCGGCTTCAGGACAATCAGTAGCTCTATGCTACCCCGACTTTAAACGGAAGGTGGTAGTGTGGTATTTGAAACGATGCGGAAAGATCACATGAATTCCCATGGTTTATGATGGGCCTTACTGGCAACGTGAAAATATCAGTTCTATTTCAATTAAGTCAGTTCCGAATGTTTAATTTTATTATTTATGATGGGCCTACAACTACAACATATTTTTTCATTAGATTATTATGTATTCATTTCTGCATGATGTTCCTTCCCCGTTGAATTGAAGTGAAATACATTTACGTTTTCTATGAAAGCAGCATAAGCAATTTTTATCCTCTCTAGTCCAGCAGTAGCATATTATCAAGTCAGCTTTGAGTCTATTTCTAAATTACATAACAGAACTCAGACCCATGAGGACAACATGATTGGGAACAACTTTAAAACGACAAGGTTTGCAACTTCAAAAGTTATCTTCATTTTATAGAATATAAAATTCAGTGACTTGAAGGGTAAAACAAGGAATTTGCGCATGGCTTTAATAATATTCAGTTTATAGCTAAGATTAGGTAGCGTGTCTTCATGTTTACCGTAGCCTATACGTTCATTGCTACTAGTGTTGATTATGTCTTGTTTATTATTGTCTATTATTGTATGTCTTTAAATGTCTTAATGAATTGAATACACAGGACCACAATGGAAACAAGCCCCCAGGGCTTTTCGTGTTATCCTTTTAACAATCATTGTAAATTGTATCTCTGTACTAATTGCAAACTGTTCATAAAGTATTCAATCAATCAAGCTGGTCTACTAACACGTTAGAAACATGAAGGACTAATCCTGATTAGACTGGTGACATTCATTCACACTCCTATAGTTATAATAAATATAACCAGATTAAATTAGTGGGCGAAATCTATTTGCGGACCTATATCACGAAAATAACTCAATTAGCAATTTAGCCTAAATTAATCCATTATTTCACTTATAAACTTTGTCTGCGTAGAATCAACTTAAAGCATGAGACTGGATATTTAATTTACAGAGCGGCATATCTATGGTTGCAACATAAAACACCTGTGCAGGCCTCTCAAAAAAACAAAATTAGGCTCGTTTTCTATTTTCTTCTCAGACTTCAAGGTCTGTGAAAGGACAGCGAAATAAGTAGCATGTATATCTATGATCTTTGATGATAGCATAGCAGCCCCTTTGGCTTTTGTTTCTTTTTGGCTTCTGTCAAGATAGCAGGGAACTAGAGAAAGGGAGAATTGAAAGGACCGATGGATGGATGCCATTTGGTTCCTTTGTTTAAAGTTTCTCTCCTTTCAGACAGAGCGTTCATCCGTGTGATTTCTAACTTGTAGTTACGTATTATTAATTGATCCTGAAACTGAGCTGCGAGTCCGTGAGCCTGTCCTGGAGGGAGGGCGATATATATATCGTGGGAAATATTTAGTGTGGCAACGTAAAATACAAATAAAAATAAAACTGTGAAATCGTTTTTCTATGACTTCACGATGATAAACTGTGGCTCTCAACCTTTTCAGGCCGTGACCCCCCAAAATAATCATATTTGAACTGGGGACCCCCCGAAAAAAGTCATATTTGAACTGGGGACCCCTCACAAGCACTTGGAATTGTAGGAATCATATTTAGCTTGACTCGGTTCCACAGATAAATATTGTGAAAATAGCAGATCTACAAGCTCACAACGCCTATAGCTTCGCAAGGCGTTGTGAGATCGGCTATTTTCAAAACGATTGCCTCTGTCTCATATTATTTGACAATTTGGCCAATGTTTGACCAGTTTTTAGAGTAGGCTATGGTTTGTTGGTTACTTTTGATGCAGTAATGGTCTTTGTCTTTTCTTTCTTTTTGTTGTTGTTGAGGCATATTAACATTTGTCACTTCACTGTCGTCTGTGGACCCCCCCAAAAAAATCATGTGGGGGTCCCGACCCACAGGTTGAGAAGCACTGGCTATATAGCCTACTGAATGTGTCAGTGTCTTTGTAAACAGCAGCAGTTGGTTGGTGGGTGCTTATAGGTTGAGGTTGCTCGTCCCAGTCAGTCCCCCGTTGACATTTTAGGAATGATAAAAGTTCCGCCTCGCCTGGAGCTACAGCCTCGCTGGAGCCGCGTTCCGTCTGCGGCAGATTGCCTGCCTTTGCTCATTATAGCAATTATTTTACTCCAATTTAACCCCTGCCTGAAAGGAAGGAACGCCAAGAGAAAAGCCTTCAAAACTGCCGTAGAGTGGCCTGTAATTCCTCATATTATCTCATATAACCTGTTTTGTTATTTAAGTCTTAAACCCATAAAGACCGGGCTGTGCATTTTCACATTTCTTCGGCTATTCAAACATAGCAGATATACAAACTCATAGCGCGGCACCGAGTGCCAGCTATGAGCTTGTAGATCTGCTATTTTCGGAAAATCGTGAAAATGTGTGCAAATCTTTCAATATATATATTTTTTTAAGCGAACATTTGTAACTCAAATCATTGCTTCTGGGGAGGTCCCTGGAACAAATTATTTTGAGATGGGGGGGTCCGTGGCTAAATACATATCATTTGGGGGTCCTCCTTGACATTCAAAAGTTTGAGATATATAGCAGCAGATTTTTTTTTTAAAACTGTTATGATTTAGAAGAGATTTGTAAAATCGCCTCAGGACGGTCTTAATGGTTAAGTCTTCTTGATAGCAGCAATTGACTGAACATTTATTAAGCTCCTCTGCAGCTCCCAGGAATGTCAAGTGCTCTGCATTTATGTGTTCGAATGACATGCATGCTTCTCAGTGTCATCTGGTTCATTTTACACTCGAAATACTACATAATGACACACTAGCGAATCGTTTACAAGCAATTTAGCTCTAGAACCAATCTGTGCATTTATCATGAGTGTTTTGAAGTTGTCGATACTGGTCTCCCTCCCCGCCCCTTGAGCTCTTCTGGCGCCAACAAAATCTGGGTTGGTTATTTCAAAGCAATGGGCAACAGCTGTAGAAATACATTCCACGTTTTGCTTAGTGCAATGACACTTGACAAGTTTAAATTCATGGTCTTCTATAGGCCTATCCTATAGCACGCACTGTCTGCGACATATGGGATATACACGTGTTGCCCAGAATGAACATATCAATGTGAGACCTTAATGCAAGTTATGAAAGGTATATATATTACAACAATTCTTTTACAGAATTCAGTTGTATAAGAAGGTAATATTCACAAGGTTTTGTGGACTATAGGCCTACTTGGAGGCATGCATGTTTATTTTGGGTCACATGTTCAAGTCTACACACTAACCTGCTGCGGACACCCTAGGAAAAATAATATAGCTACACTATTACTATTGTAATATAAAATCAATCCAACCATCAGAAATGTTAACAGTAGGACTGATTGCCATTCTTATTTTCTGTGTAATTAACAGTCAAAGGTTTTATGTTTAGACACTAACCAATATCCCATTGTGCAGAAGCACCCACCTCTCAACTGTATAGGCCCAAAGTCAGAGGATCTCTTTAAGCCATCGATCATTACTCAAAATATATACAATTATGAAATATTTAATTTATCAACTAAAATAATGGTTGTTCTCTTCTGTTTAATAACCCTAGTCAACGTATATTGCTAAGTGAAAGTGTCAGTCAAAACGAACAACTGCTTAATGAAAAAGAATAAACAATTTATTGTTAATTTATGTCACAAATATATTCATAATATAAATGAGGATATTCTTCAAATATACATTATTTTACAGTACACAAATCCCTTCCGAAGGGAATCATTCCAACAACAGACAGTGCTGTTGTAAAAAAAAAAGAAAAAGAAAATGCTGTGGTTCTCCAATTTAGCAAAGAGCATTCATTGACAGACACACTGGAATCAGTATGGATTCAAACACACTACTTAACGCATTGATATGAATGCAAACATGTATGGTGTGTGTATGCAGTGTGACAGCAGTCCACATTAAGTGATGAGAGCCCAACCTACCTGGGGTTCTTATGTTTGTTGGTGCAAAACGTCAGGGGTGTGCGTAAAAAGTCTGTTATTGGTATACCTTTGCATAAATAGCCCTTGTAGGTGACTCGACTGTATACTCTAACTCAGTGGGTCTCAAAAGTGTGGTCCAGGTACCCTCATGGTTCCTTGAGGGGGTTCTAAATAGCCTCTTACGGCTGTGTAACTCTAGAGAGTGTACAAATGGAACCAAATCGCCCCGTATACGAGTCCATTTGGTTCCATTTGTACACTCTCAAGAGTTATGGGGCTCCTTGAAATTAAAAAAGTTTTGAGAACCGCTGGTCTAACATGGCCATGGACCGTGGCGAGTGACGGGGCTATTATGTTTGACACACTGTCTGTGTGGCAAAATAGCCTATACTTGTCCATATATAGGCCTACTTGGCTGTCCAGACATGAGAAGTCAAAGAAGGCTTATTAGAACCAAAGTCTTTTCTCCACTCCTTGAACTTAATGGCATTATGGAGAGAAGCGTCAGCTTTGACTGGCAAAATGAGGTTGTTGTTTTTTTCAGGCAAGGTGGTACATGCTGTATCCGACGTGAGCCGCGTAGAGACCCATCGGGGAGACCGGCAACGAGTGGTGCCTCTGGAACGGGTGAGAGCCGTACGCGGGGACGTGCGCGCCGAGGGGAAAGGAGATCCCGAAGGCCGGGGGAAGCATGGGCTTGGCTGCCATTTTCAGTTTTTCCAGCTCTGCCTCCTGGAGCCGCTTGGCCTTGGCTCGCCTGTTCTGGAACCAGATCTTGACCTGAGTCTCCGTCAGGTTGAGGGAGCTGGAGAACTCGGCGCGCTCCGCGATGGAGAGGTACTGCTTCTGGCGGAACTTTCTCTCCAGGGCGAGCAGCTGGGACGTGGTGAACGGCGTCCGCGGCTTTCGGTTCGTCTTGTGTTTTCTCAGCGGACACGCAGGGGGACTCAACCGTCCTGTGTAACAAATGAAATGAAACGTTTTTAGCATCGTATACTAGGCTACTCGATACGACCATGGTGCGAAAAAAAGTAGGCTATGGCATGCCAACATGTCAGATTACTAGCCTCGGATCAAGACTATCATAGATGTAGTTTATCGAGTCTGACTTTTACTTTCTATCATAGATGACTTTTACTTTCTATCATAGATGACTTTTACTTTCTACAAAGGTAAATGTCTATGATATAGTCTTGATCATTGACAGATTTGAAAATCCTAAACAAATCATAAAATGGAGATTGTGAAGATGAAATACTAAAAAATGTAACGTCACGGTTGTTAGTTACGCATGCATGCTGAGAAAAAAAATAAAATAATAAAAAAACTTACGTGGCGGCGTGGGAGAAAACCGGGGACTCTGTATCCAAGAACTCCTATCGTTACTGTCCGGGCTCTCCGGTTTAATCAGCACGTCGTCTTGCTGCATGTTCATTATGTCGCCGACCGAAAACGAAGACGAGCCATGCATGGCCAAAGAAGACGTAACCGTAGAGTCTAAACCCATCCTGGGGCCGTGCGCTTGGGACGTCCCGGCGCCGATCATGCTCGACGCCGGGTCCGCGGACGACGACGACAAGTCCCTGCTTATCGGTTTCCTGTCGGCCATCAGCGCTTCCACGCTGAAGGGGAGGATAGCGACCTTCGGCTTAATCCCCGAACCCATCGTCTCCTCCGTCTGCATCTCACCTCCTCTGCTGCTCACGAGAACCGATCGAGAGGCGACGATGTCCTCCGCTTTCAAGCCAACAGTTAAAGCTGACATGGCGACAGTTGGGGCCATACACAGGTCCAGACTTCTACTTGGAGGTAAAAATAAATAAAAAATAATACAAAAATAAAAATAAACAGTCGTGGGTATATAACCGAGAAAGGAGTCGCAGAAAGTTGTGCTGCTTCCTATCGTGACGGCATCCTCATGTTTATGTGACCAAATTGGCGTGCGCTGCTATAAGGCAGGCGTGGAGAGCGCGCCGTCCAATCAGAGACGAGAGGGGGCCGGCCCGGCTGATCCCACTCCAGCAACAGACTCGGCTGTTTGACTGGGAAAGTAAACAATAGTTATTTTACAACCGAGTTCAGATAAACCCAAGCAACTCCTGCTTGACAGCATTCATTAAAGAGCTAATTCCCACTAAAACGTTTAACCCGACAGATGATTGTGCTGATAGGCTTTACTTGTAGGCTACACTTAATGCTATGGGCATGTTTGTTATAGCCTAGCCTGCAGTGGTTCTCAGTCTTTTTAATTTCAAGGACCCCCATAACTCTGAGAGTGCAGGAATGGGACCAAATGGACCCGTAAGGGTCCATTTGGTCCCATTTCTACACTCCCAGAGTTACATACTTGTAACTTAGGGTCCATTTGGAACTCCCTCAATGAACCCTGAGGGTCCCTGGACCCAACTTTGAGAACCACTGAGTCTGATATAGCCTATAGGTTTTAATAACCATGGGGTATAGCTTTGTTTTTAATGTTAAACCTATAAGACAGAAATGCTTTTTGTTACCATCCCAAGTCCATGGGAAATGTATCTTTGTTATTTCTGAGGGAAAATCGTTCACTATGAGGACTATTAGGCTATTATGCTAAAACCTGAAATGGTGCATGCATGGGAGTCCTGAATATTGCACAACATAGTTTACTGCCTTCCTTTATGCGATGGGTCTCTTGCAGCGCGCTGTTTATTGATGGCTGCGGGGCTCTAATCAGATCGAAACACACAGGCCTTCGCAGTCATTTAGGGGTAATTATCGGGCTTGGGGGAGGAGGGATCACTGGGATTTCTTTCCTCCTTTGACTACATCCATTAAAGTCAAAAAATTGTGTGGAGTCTCGAGGAAGGGGGAGGAAGGATAGCGTGTGTATAGCCAGCGAAAGATTGAACCCAGGACTGTCATTGATTTACCTGGATATTTCAAGTAGTAGCCTATAGGCCTCCATGCAGGGGTCTTCAACAGGGGGTCCGGGGACCCCCAGGGGTCCTTGGGGGGGTTCCAGGGGGTCCCCAGCCAAAAATATAGCATCACAATAATTTTAAACATTTTAACCATTTGCGTTGGGTATTCAAAAATAGCAGATCTACAAGCTCACAGCTGTCACTTCGTGCCCGCTGCAAGCTTGTAGATCTGCTATTTTTGATGAATTATATCAAAATGAATACATTGGAAAATGTTCTCTTCTGGGGGTCCCTGGCACAAAACATTTTCAGATGGGGGTCCACGGACAAATATATATCAGTGCGGGGGTCCTTGACATGGAAAAAGTGTGAGAACCATCAACCATGCACATGTAGCATATAGGTGCTCTTCTTTATACAGTCTCTTGATGATACAATAAAACACATTTGTTCTCCAACTTCTCCCGTTGGGCGTGCTTGGATCTAATCTAGTGTTGTCATAAAATGTCATCTTATCAGTGCATTAACTTTAATCCCATCACTATCCAAAAATGTTCCTTCTCATAATCTCATTTCATATTCAAACACTTGCTTTAGAAGAAAACCGATGAAAAGATGAAACTATTCTCCCTTTTGCGGTGTTGTTCGTTCGTTCTCAGGAAAAAACGTATGCGTCGCTAATTGCTAAGCATAAACAATCTGTCACGATTTGTCAGTCTCCCTAATAGGCAGACAAGTTATGTTGTTTTTAGGCGCCAGCAGCGGCGTGATCAAAGCACTTTGACTTTAGGGAGACTATTGAAAAAAGTTGAACCCGCATCAAGAGTGCAGCCCGCCTCCTCCTCCTTTACCCGCCCTAGCCCTGGGACATTAGGCTATTCAGAATGAAAAATTAGCTTTCTCAGCCCGATCACACGCCATCAGTGGTGGAAAAAGAATACTCACGTTTTTTACTTAAGTAAAAGTATCAATACTGCTATTTGGAGGTATACTCTGTTACAAGTAAAAGTCCGGAATAAAACATTTACCTGAGTAAAAGTAAAACATTATTGGTATCAAAATGTACTTAAAGTACCAAAAGTAAAAGTACTCATTGTGCAGAATGTCCCATTTGCAGAATGTCCCATTGCATTCATTGTGAGTTTGTAGATGTGTATGGGGCTGAAGTGGTTAATGTACGTTTTGTAATAATAATCTAAATCTACAAACTAAATTGGAAATACTCAAGTGAAGTACAAATACCTCAAAATTGTACTTAAGTACAGTACTTAAGTACTTAGTTACTTTCCACACTGCACGCCATCTCCAACTATTCAAATGAGCTGGTGTAATAGTAGGCTACTGACTCACAGAAAAGGTCAGCGCTTCTTCCCACTAATTATTTTTGAGAGAGCCCCTTCAAACTGAAAAGGATTCCTCAGCTCCTTTGCAGGCTATGTGGTGATTAAAGTTAGGACGGTTGTACCCAGTGTAAATTCTTCACTTATAGCTGTGTAATTACAACATTCAAACTGTCATAGAGATTTATAAGAGGGACGCTCTCTCTGCTCTCTGACATATAGACCAGTGCTTCTCAAACTTGTTCATGTCAAGGACCCCCTAAAGGCTATGTATTTGGCTGCGGACCCCCATATGAAAATGTTTTGTGCCAGGTCCCAGAAGAGAAGATATGTGTTTTTTTTAAATAATCCAAATTATTCAACATTTTCGATATTTTTTCAAATATTTTCAAAAATAGCAGATTCGTGACGTGCTGCAAGCCCCCCCCCCCCCCACACCAAGGACCCCTGGGGGACCCCACTTTGAGGACCAATGGCCTAGAGAGGGTATATGACTTCTGAACACATACACCTGCTAAATTCACAGAGTCAATGGACTGCAAGCAGCCAGACCTGTGAGCTTTGGAGTGTGAATGAATGGCATTTGGAAGCTTTAAATGACCGTGAGGCACATTGTTACTTACTGGCAGCAAAGTGCCTCGTTCCGCCTGATTGCGCTAATTGCTTTGAAATAGGATACATTATCTATAATTATGGCGATCTCGGAGGAGACTGCCGGGCTGTCCCTTTCATCTTTCTAAACGGCATCATAATATCGCGATCAAATTAACTTCAACCCACTCAAATGCTGAGGCTCTGACATGCGCGAAAGCATCAAGATCCCGACCCTCTCAGCAGCGGTCATGTGACAAATGAATCAAATCATTTTGAATGAATTAATATAGAAATACACTCTCCAACACAATTATTTATTTATAGCTGGCGCGTGCTAAAGTTCTAGATAAACCGGAGTGGATGGCATTTAAATGTGAATGTTAATATACTCTCATGTAGATGTTTGTCATTGTCCCGACGAAAGTTATTTACTTTCACCAAGTGCAAATATTTTGCCTAAAATCAAATGCCTTTTGACATCAACTGGGCCTTTTATGTCTTTTAAGTCCAAATTGACAGACTTTGCATGAAAAGGGCTAAGACAACTTTCTGTGGAGACAACAATGGCCCTTTGTCTCGGGAGTCCCTGCCTCTTGATTCGGAATCAAAGGTAGTTTATGAAGTTAAACAAAGGCCTGATGAGGCTTACAGTTGTTTTGTATCTCGGGCTCAAACCCTCATTTGTTGCCTCTGGTTTTAAATGAAACGGTATGGTAATCACTCTTCTCAAAGGGCTCAGTGTTTGGGATGCTAATTGTCGCCAACATTGTTTTTCAACACCACTATCCCTATGTTCACAACGCAAATAAAGTGTAAACCCACAAGTGCAGATAGTGGAGATGTAGCCCTGAAGGCGCACTTCCAGGTGGAATTTGCATTGGTTTTGTCCGCACGGAATAGATAGAGTCCCCCTTTACCCAGCAAAGACAGAAAGTGAAACATATTGAGGAGGAACTGATGCAATGGTAGACACGTTAATGTATTTCATGTGTGCCTATTTGTGTGTTTATGCAGACTCACTTTACGAGTTGTGTGTGTTCAGCGTGTAGGAGGAGAATGAGTAAGTGCGCTAGAAGCCCCAAGCAGAGCAGAGGACGCACGCACGCACACGCACACGCGCGCGCACACACACACACACACACACACACACACACACACACACACACACACACACACACACACACACACACACACACACACACACACACACACACACACACACACACACACGTAAAGCCCCAAGCAGAGCAGAGGGGACACACAACATCAAACGCAAAGGAGCGCTCAGCGCTGCAGAGCCTGCAGTGACTTCAAAGAGGCAACGCGGTGAACACGCAGTGCCATGCACTGCAGGTTATGAGCAGTGTTGCCATGTCGGCTTATTATAAGCGACTTTGGGCTTGCTTTTCTGTAAAGTTGCTTGTAAATATTGGTGGTTGCGGGTTGCGTTTTTTGGGCTTGTTTCTAACGTGTAGTTGCTTTATTTGGGCTTGTTTCTAAAGTAGTTGCTTATTTGGGCTTGTTTCCTAATGTTGTTTAAACCAGTGTTTTTTAAACATTTTCATGTAAAAAAAAAAACCAAATTAATATTTGTAACCTTCTGAAAATATTTTGTGCCAGAGACCCCCATACAAGATTTTGTGGATTTGAAAATATTCCTAAATTTTCACTTTTCTCCCAAGATTTTTATTTGAAAATAGATCTATAAGCTCCCAACGCGTTGCATCGCGACACGTTGTGAGCTTGTAGATCAGCTAGCTTTCAAATAGCCAATGTACAGAGAGTTAGAGAGTGGTCATGTGGCCGCTTCTTTTGGGCTTGTTTTCATAGACCTGGTTGCTTATTTCTCTCGCACAATCTGGCAACACTGGTTATGAGCTTAAGTGTTTCCAAACACTCTGCGTTTAGGCTACTATAGCCTACTACTCTGTCTCCTGGACTCTGAAAACGGAATTAAGGAAATGCTAAATTACGCATTGCATGCATGTCATTTTATCGGCTGTGGTCAACTTGACTGAGAAGAAACAAAGGTCACCTCTGACCTCTCTCTCTCACACACATTTCTCATCAACATTATCCACGCAGAGAATCACGCAACTGTCTACTGTCCCCACGCACGACACACGCACGCGCGCGCGCGCGCACACACACACACACACACACACACACACACACACACACACACACACACACACACACACACACACACACACACACACACACACACACACACACACACACACACACACACACACACATATATATCAATGTGCCAACACGAGAAAATAGCAGCATATAAATAGAAAGTATAGAGCCTGAGCTAATCGGGTTTGAAAATATAAACATAACATAACTCACATATATAGGTTATAATGTAGGCCCTATGTATCTTTATTTTTTACTCGCTGAACATGAATGACACTCAATCTTAATTATGGCCCAATTTAGAAAATGCTTGAGCTTATAGGCTATTTATTATAGAAGGCATAATCATCTCGTGCATTCCCCCATCAGGTCCTTGCATTCATGATGCCACAGACAACAATTAGGCCTAACTGCAAGAAAAGATCATCATAACAGCCGAGCATCCTTCTTCACATAATAATAATAAATATATTTAAAAGCATGATTATTTGGAATGTGACGGCCCATCTTTTGGCTCTGCAGAATAACAACAAGGGGAGTCAAGTAGGCTATAGGCCAGTGGTTCTCAACCTTTTCAGGCCGTGACCCCCCAAAATAATCATATTTGAACTGGGACCCCCCCCCCCCCCCCCCATCCTGTCAAGCACTTGGAATGAGGCATTGTATTTTGTTTGACTCGGTTCCACAGATAAATATTGTGAAAATAGCCGATCTACAAGCTCACAATGCCTCGCAATGCAAGATGTTGTGACTTGTGAGCTTTAATGTAGATCGATTTTGCCTCTTTCTTATATTATTTGACAATTTGGCCAATGTCTGACCAGTTGTTGGTGTTTAAAAAAAAAAAAAAAAAAAAAAATTGTCACTATCTGGGAACCCCCAAAAAATGATGTGTGTGGATCCCTCTGGGGTCGTGACCCCCAGGTTGAAAACCCCAAAGCTGAAACACAGCATTTCAACGCTGGAATATAACGTGAACCAACGCACGCGTCATGAATCATGATCACATTTCGTTTGAAACTTGTTTCCCAAACATAGGTCGGGAACTCGGGACCCAATTGTGGGTCGTGGACCCATTTTTATGGGTCGCGACTCGCGAGTAAATATCCCTTTTTTTCGTTTCCTACATTTTTATTATTTAAAAAATATTATTTAAAAAAAAAAGATAATTTGATAAATACAAAATAAAAAAACGTAAGAGGTAGCCTAGTGAAAATAGCCGATCTACAATCTCACAACGAGTGCCAAGCAACTCCTTGTGAGCTTGTAGATCTGCTATTTTCACTAGTTTGGGTCCGGGGCAAACATCTAATTTCTCTTTTCGGTCTTGAGTTAAAAAGTTATGGGAACCACTGGGCTAGTCTTAATGATGTTAACTATGATAATCAGATCTATCACGGAATGTGAACTTCTCTATTCAATCTCCCTCACCTTTACACGGGTGACAGGGAGGGATGGATGGATGGATGCAGTGGTTCTCAACCTTTTCAGGCCGTGACCCCCCAAAATAATGATATTTGAACTGCATGGGGAGTGACCCCCATGCACCCTGATAAATATTGTGAAAATAGCAGATATACAAGCTCACAACGCCTCGCCTCAGGAGGCGTTGCGAGCTTGTAGATCGGCAATTATTATTTTTTGCCTCTTTCTTATATTATTTGACAATTTGGCCAATATTTGACCAGTTTTTATAGTATAGTTAGGTTTATACTTTTGATGCAGTAATGGTCGTTTTATTTTCCTTTCTTTAAAAACAATGTCATTAAACATTAAATTGTCACTTCACTGTCATCTGGGGATCACAAAACAAAGAATCATGTGGGGACCTCCCTGGGGGTCCCGGCCCACAGGTTGAGAACCACTGATGTATCCCACGGTGAAGCACGGTCAGAAAAGGGGGACCTCAGGCTCAGTTCCGTTGTCGCCAGCCTAGCGGGAGACACCATATTGTTGTACAACTGCGTCTTTATAGAGGGGAGATATTCCCGTGACATCGTCGCATCGAATGCTCGGAAACGCTTAATTTGTGTCATTTCGCGAGAGAATGCGACAGACAGCCGAAGATCTGCTGTTGCCTGTGGTGAAACGGAGCCGATGATAATTGTCACGGAGCCATTTACTTAATGTTTTCTTTCTTTCTTTCTTTTTCTTTTCTTTCTGTCTTTTCCCCCCTGTTGGTATAGCATATAACCTACATTTTCTATATGTAAAAGAATATACTCGACTGTGGACACGCTGTGCAAAAAAAGACATGCATGTTATAGCCTATTCAATGGTCAACATTGAATAAAGTTTGTTGTTTTTAAGATTCCACCAGACTTGTAACTTGATACGAATTGAATTTATTCTCAATTTAACTTCTATTGTTTTTTCTTTATTAGAAATTATTATCATTATTATTATTTTCATTAACAATGTCCTACTTCTACAACTACTACTAATAATAATCATAATCATAATATTTTTTTATATTTGTAAATATTTTTTCAAAACGATAAGGCCTAGATAAAAAAAAATACTACATGTATTATAATGGGATTTGAAAGCCAGTACAGATAGTTAGTAAAAATCAAAATCAGAGCCCACAATAATTTGTCATAAATCAAACCGTTATTTGTATTGAATGGAGAAGCATTTTGGGCTAAAATATTCTATATAGGCCTACACACCACGCACACGCACGCACGCACACACACACAATTTAAACTTGATAGTATCATCACGGTCCCTCAATCCCCATGGCCTGACCCCTGGATGACATTAAAATCAAAATGATTTCATCAAATATAAACGGCCGCATCTTGACGTCTGCACCTATAATAATGTCTTGCGCACAATCCTCTGTTAAAGATAGATAAAATTCCGGGGCAAAATTTACAACATTCCATCCTTCAATCAAAGACATCTCAATTACCCGAGGTATTGGTGTGAAATTGAATTATCGCCCCTTTATTTCTTTCACGTCATTAAACATGAGTCCCACTATAAAAATCATTTGCAAATCAGTGGGCTGGCTAATATGATATAGGTCATGTAAATAGATTGATTAAAGAAATGACAAATCATGGAATTTAGTTCGATAAGTCGATCATTTACAGCCCTTTCAAACACCAAGTGCGCGTGTTGATTACAAACTAAATAGAGTCTTAAATGAAATGCTTAATAAGCGCATAACAAGCAATATCATTAGCAACAAATCATTTCTATAACTGCAGGCAAGGATGAAAAGATGCCTAATGATCAAATAAATTAAGTCGCACATAAAAATTGGTACCTTTGAACATTCAAAACAAATTGTATGAATAATGAAAACATGGCCGGTCTTGACATAATAATAATAATAATAATAATAATAATGATAATAATAATAATAATAATAATAATAATAATAATGATAATAATCATAATCACAGCATAATCATAATAATCATAATATATAATCATAATATAGTAGTTGTTGTAATTTTCAGTGAATTAATTCCTGTAATCTTTTTTGATAACTGAGTTTTTTTAATATCTCACTGTTCAAGATTTTTGTATTGATATTGTCTCATAAACCCATGATGTTAAAAAACACAAAAGAGAATGTAGACACTGATACATTTTTATAAGATAATAATCACTGATACTAATTATTAATTGGTCCATGGATGTTTTTTTATTTAGCAATACCGTTAGGCTTCTACAAAATCATGAGTAAAATAACAAATAAATACAAGTTTCTTCAAATTACTTCCCAAGAAGAATTTCCCTACAAATGATTATGTTGGAAAGTTGAGTAATTTTTTTAAAGTATATATATATATATATATATATATATATATATATATATATATATATATATATATATATATATATATATATACACACACACACACACACACACACACACACACACACACACACACACACACACACACAATCACGTTTATGCAGAGGGATTCAGCCTCTTGTAACCCCCACCTACCCCCCCCCCCCCCCTCCCCCACCCGCTTAGAGAGGAAAACTCTGTCAGTGACCCTTCGCTGACTCCATCTCCTCTAATCCTTTAAATGTGGGCAAAGCCTGAAATGATGAGGAGTCAGGCTTTCCTACAGGTGATGTCCTCTGCCTCACCATGTCTCCCTGTGGCCAGCCGGATCAGGCTAAAAAGACACTAGAGATCTCTCTGCATGCCTAATGGGCCGGACGGTAAACCCCACACCAAGCAGTCGGCAGCAGGATTGTAGTGGGATTGATTCTAGCAACATTTTGTCTTCACAGAGTGGAGGATGCTGGGCTGGGTACACTGACCCCACCACACCACACCCACCCTCTCTCTCTCTCGCTCTCTTTTCTCTTCTGCTTTCACTAAAAGTTTTGTTCTCAGTGAATCCCACCAAACTGTGACAAATCAAAAGTTTTTAAAAATATGTAAGTGTTGACATTGAAGGGCCTTTGTAGAGAGTCACCACCAATCCCTGAAGCCAAATCATCACACAACAAACAGCAGAATTAAAAGGAAAATGTTTTTGTTAGACACACAAAGAAGGAAAACTAAACATTGATTTTGGTTCAGAGCTCAGCGAGGACATTCAACGGGATGAAGGCACAGAAGTTTTAGATGTGGTTTAGCAAAAAAGATAAGGATGTCTTTACAAATTATATTTACTAGAACATACCCGTGGGGGGATATGCGCACATGATTTGGCAACCCGGGAGCCAGCGAACACAAAAAACGCTAATAAACAGCTGACATTTGGGAAAAGCGAAAAACGGCTGTGTGCAAATTCAGATCAATTGCTCCAGCCACTGAGGAGAACCGGGCAGAAGAGATTTTGGCCTCACCACCCACACAGAGATTTGTCGAATTATAAGAGGATAGTCCTTGTGTTAATTCACTCCATTTAATACTTGCTTGCAAGCCTTTTTGGCGGGGTGACCTGTAGAGTAGCCTACATACCCAAGTCCATAATGGAGGTTTTGTGTGCAGAATGCATAATTTTCATTCTGAGACAGTTTGTCACAAATGTAATTGCTTTATCGACCAAAGTATAGCAGATGACATCAACACCGCCAAGTTGAAGGGGTCAAAGGCCATACATGCTAAAATGTATGCACTTACAGGTGTGGCAGTGTGTCCAACACATACTTGTATCATCCCCGGTTCAATTCTGTATGAGGACCTGCATGTCAACGCATCCCTATTCCTGGCTCAATTTCCACTGGCTCTATACTGTCTCGTCTCAATAAAAGTATATAAACTGCCAAAACAAAAATCATTAATACAGTGTTTGCCCTTGAGGTACTGAAAGACCCTTGAGACAAAACTGTATCAGAATCAGAATCGACTTTATTGTCAATTCACACAAATACAGGAGTAAAAGAGTGGGTGATTTTTGTGTGTGCAAGCTCTCTTCTTCATTGCAGTTACAGGAAGAGAATAGGGAATGAGAGAATAGAGAAGAAAGGAACCCAGAACAAGTCAAATAACAGGAAGGCGCAGTCAAATCAAATGATGTAAAGTGCATTATCTGTATGTATAAGGTGCATGATTAAAATATAGCAATGGATAAATGGCACTAGGGAGGGCATAAATGCTTCTTGTGCGGATGGAAAACAAATCCAGCATATAAAATAGCAGCAGGTAAAAATCACAGTTTCATGTGCATGGTTGTGACATGGTTAAAGAAATGAAAAAATACTGTACACTTCTGAACTCTAAATGAAGGGGCTACAGTGACCTTTGAGGCGCAATTGCATTACATTTTTGTCTGCTCAGTTTTGTAGTTAAGATTGTCCTGTAGTCTGTTAAGTAAAAGGTGATGAATACAATTTCAGTGCAGTCCAACTCAGTTTGCGTTCCAGGTACTGCCGTAGGTTTTGTCATTTCTACTGTGCATGATGTGTTTGTTAAAATAGGTATTTAGGTTGAGCAAAAGATTCAACATTGAGTGAGAAGATTTGTCTACCCCAAGTTGCTTTCAATACCAATACCATCATGTTATTTCAATTTAAGATGAAGACATATCCATCATTTAGCATCATATACCGATACTATAAACAATGCATCACCACACTCAAATACAGTAAAATCCTCTGTGTTTATTCATCCATTTGTAACTGAGAATGTACAAATGTAACCAAATGGACTCTATACAGGTACATTTGTACACTCCCAGAGTAAAATGAACACTGAGGATTTTACTGTGTACACAAACAGAGCTCCTCTCCAAAAAAAATGAGGTCACTCAGGTCGATACACTTGTAACCCCCGCGGTTCCCCACTCCCGTCCCCTATCCCATGGAGAGACATATTTAATTTAATTAAGGCCTGTCAACGCTATTGATTTTGGCACTTTCAATTATAGTCTAGCCATTTATGGGCTCCATGGGCTGTGGATCTGCTAATCTGTGATGGGGAGGCCCTATCAGCACACAACCACATGGACCAGTATCATCTTTGTCTTCCTTATGGCCTGCTGCTGTCTGCGGCAGACACTGACATATGGCTGCCACCCCGGCTCCTCTCCCCCCCGTTACCCATAATTAATCCCTCATTAGACAGCTCTTTATTGTTTAATTTGTGCCGTTCGTAATCAAATTGGGCAGATTAATTGCAACAGAATCCAGGCGGCGGAGGTGAAAAATAACCACTTTTAATTGCGTTCAGGTTTTACGACGTTCCTGGGTGTCTGTGGACACAGTAAAATATCCCACCACGCAGGAGAAGAAGTCGCTCCCCATCAGCTTCTGAGTGATCAACTGTTATTGGGACGCTGCCTTTGAAAAGCAGGGCCGATCAGAAGAAGCTCATTAAAATGTTCCCCCGTGATATATCTCCCCATGCCGTCCTAATTGCAAAAGTCAGCCTTACAAATTCTTCTGTTTATTTATGGCTGTGGCCTTTCGCTGTTGTTGTTTGTGAGGCTTGATTAGTCAATGATGATGACTGCAAAGTGTTAACTAACCATTGTGTGTGTGTGTGTGTGTGTGTGTGTGTGTGTGTGTGTGTGTGTGTGTGTGTGTGTGTGTGTGTGTGTGTGTGTGTGTGTGTGTGTGTGTGTGTGTGTGTGTGTGTGTGTGTGTGTGTGTGTGTGTGTGTGTGTGTGTGTGTGTGTGTGTGATAGAGAGAGACGGAAAGAAATATAGAGGGAGACGGGTTGTTCATGTGGGAGACATATGCACGTTCAAAAAGTGCATATGTAAATCAATCTGCCTACTTTGTGTGTGGTATGTGTGATGCATGCATTAGTAAATATCTAAATATGAATATCTTTTGTGCATTTGTATGTGCGTGCGTACAGTACTGCACATGTGTGTGCAGTGGTGGAAAGTAACTAAGTACATTTACTCAAGTACTGTACTTAAGTAACATTTTGAGGTATTTTTACTTTACTGTGGAGTATTTCCCATTTTCAGTACTTTTACTTTTACTCCACTACAATTATTTGAAAACTTTAGTTACTTTGTAGATTTTGATGATTATTACAAATCATACATTACCCACTTCAGCCCTGTATACATTTCGGACATTTGAAAATAGCCGATCTACAAGTTAACAAAATAGATTTTTATACATTTTATATATTTTAAAAGTTGTGAAATGGGACATTCTGCACTGTGTGTGTGTGTGTGTGTGTGTGTGTGTGTGTGTGTGTGTGTGTGTGTGTGTGTGTGTGTGTGTGTGTGTGTGTGTGTGTGTGTGTGTGTGTGTGTGTGTGTGTGTGTGTCAGACCTCAGATCAGTGTGGACGAGCCGTTTACAGAGTAAAGTCACTTGGATAAATAGCACTAGGTGTGACTGTTAGTCACACACTCCATTCTATAAAACTGTAACAAGCTATTTGCTTGACACATTTTTACAGCATATACTTAATTGGTGGCTGAAACACCAGTAGCTCTTAACACTTAATAAAGGAATACTTTGGTACGCTTTGCACAGGCACCTTGTAAACGCTGCTCTAAGTTAGGTTTAAGTGAAAACAGGTATGAATATTGTAGTCACTCATTTTTATAAGAGCCACATTTCATGAGTTGAATGATCAACAGAAAACACATCTTAAATGTGCATATAATCCTGTAATTATTTGGTCACACACTGAAGATGATTTACTGTATGTATTCCATGTTCAGAATTAAAAATACATTTCACTATGTATATAGCCTACACACACACGCGTACACACGCACACACGCACACACGCACACACACACACACACACACACACACACACACACACACACACACACACGTATATTATATTATTACATTTTGTTTATTTCTTTTTCCTTTTTTTAATATCAATTATGAGTTTACAACGCATACTTTCCCAATGTAGGAACTAGCATGTTTTATAAAGTTTTGGTTCAAAATAGTACAGCTGAAATAGAAAACCAAAACTATGTATATTTTTGTTTAAACTGTAAAGTTTCCTCTAAAAGAGCATTCATAAATACATATTTATTAAAATAGCTGTTTTTATACAAATGCCCTTTTCTGCAAGCGCATTATGACAAAATGTATATATCCTTACACTTTTCGTGTGTGTGTGTGTGTGTGTGTGTGTGTGTGTGTGTGCGTGTGCGTGTGCGTGTGTGTCAGGGCATCATTTTTCAATGCATCTTGTTTCAATGACATCATTTAATGAGAGCATTGATGTCAAAAGTAGTGTAATTGCATCTGTTGCCGTGCCACCATACACCTTGGCAATTATTGCGTCACTCAATGATTATGGCTCATTATCTTTCTGAGAGGCCAGCAACCCAAACAATGGAGTCGCACAAACCTTTACGCTAATTGCTAGCAGACACAAGTAGATCTGTGGAGCCTGTTGAAGCGGTATATATTTAGCTTCTGTTAGGTGTAATGTAATTGTGAGGTTGAGTAACACAAATATGATTAGTTCATTTCATGTGATAGACAGATGAGCATATAGTGAGAAATACAAATGTGCTTTTCGTGCGACTACACAAACGTATTGAAGAGCGAGTGGATAACTTGGTGAAAAATAAGAAGATTGAGTAAATGGTCAAAATAGTGTTGTTCAGGATGAGAGCCATTTCAGAAAAGTCAGTTCAATTCTTGAAACTTTGGATTAACCACTCTATACTTAGTAAACTTGACTGGGGTTGGCTCGGAAGACTCTTTTTTCCCCCTCCTCTACACCAAATCTCTTCATCAAAAATAGCAGATCTACAAGCTCACAACACATCACTTTGCAACTTGTTGCCAGTGTTCTCCCCAGAATAGGGATGCTAGTGTTCAAGTGGTTAAATACATAACCTTATAGTTTTGATTGATAATGATTTTCTCCATACTACCATTCACCATTTTATGCCCCCTGCTGCAATTCTCACTGCACCACCTAAGGCCTTATATGGACATTTGGACTCCTCTGACTTCATGCTTTATGTTATCTCCACATTCCCTTATTGAATAACTCTGATTATTATCTTAGTTCAAGTTGAGGGCAATGGTTAGGAGCCTCAGTCCTTTTATGCACAACTGAATCTTGGTTTACGTTTCCAAAGTCATAGTGTAACCGTTTCGTTATTGGTTGTCTTCCCAACAGATGTCTGTCTGCCGTTTACCACTTAAGCCCTATTTTATACATCATCATACAACCGTGTCCTAACATCGCGTCACAACGAGGTTGTGTGCTTGATCTGATCTGCTCGTTAAGCTATTTCAGAAATCTGTATAATGTATGTATACTGACATGCCCAGAAAATAGGTGAGCCAGGCTGAAAATACACACACACACACACACACACACACACACACACACACACACACACACACACACACACACACACACACACACACACACACACACACACACACACACACACACACACACACACACACACACACACAGCCATTACAAACATTGCAGCGTTTGGTTAGATACGTTCCAGTTTCAATTTACTATATTCCCCCTCAACCGGTTCAGATGGTTTACACTAGAGGAATGCCTGTTTTCATAATTCAGATTGCACTGAGCAGGTGATGATAAATACAACTCGAAAGGGATCTTTGAATAACTCTTATATACCTGGCCACACTTCAGTTGAGTCCAAAATAAAGACTCACAGCTTACTTGGAGCGAAATCCTTCCCACAGAAGCTGGAAGCCATGCAGCCGGCATTCTAACAAGTGGCAATGACCCAGAACATTTCCAGGGGCTTTCTCCTTTTTGCCTGAGTTGCAAATCAAGTCGAACATCAACAGTATTTTCCTTGAACGAGAAACGCCGAACATTTTAACACCACACTAATCCCATGTACCAAAACACACACACACACGCGCACACCTATATATATCTCAACTCACACACATATATATACTATAACTCAACTCACTCACCGTGGACACAAACAACACATTCACTGCACATACGCAAAGACACACATGCGAAGGCTTGCACAAATGTATATGGGCCGATTATGAGTCGGGGGTGCGTAGCTAATTATAGCGGCGGCGGGCTGCGATGGCGATGGCTCCTCGCTGTGTGGTGGTGCCATGGTGGCTGCACAAACATCTCCTCAGAGGCCCCGCTCCTCGCTTAATGAAACTTCGCAGGGGCCCTGCGAACGCACACAGAGAGGCACAACTCAGTCTGACGGACAGTGTCATGGGGGCCATGCCAATTATGTTTTCAGCAACAACCCACCAAGCCCTCTCCCTCCTTCATCTCGACCCCAGTGCACACATCCTCCTCCCAGCCGAGACATAGAATAACAGGACAGAGATATGCTTACTAATCTGACCCCCCCCCCACCCCATTCCCCCAAGCCAAACACTAAAAATGTAGGGATTTATTTGCTCAGTCATCAAGAAGTGTTTCTAACTGAAGTGGGGGGTGTGGGAGGGGGGCCGTGGGTGTAATGAGGGTTCACAGTGTGAGATGCTTGTTTTTACTCTCGTTTGATTGCATGATCCTTGATGTGAGTGCTCGCTGCACTCATTATGGCTGGAGCAATCTGCTTTTAATGGCTGTAATTTGTTGGATATATAATTTTATGTGACGTGCGTGTGTATATATATACATATATATGTATATGTATATGTATATGTATATGTATATGTATATGTATATGTATATGTATATGTATATGTATATGTATATGTATATATATTTCATATACACAGAATGTTGTTTCAATATTTTTCATCAATGGGCACGTGCATTTGATTCAACGCAAGCATCTTAAGTTCCTTAAGTGTTTCACCATTTGGTCCTGTGTGTGTGCAAATTGTTGCAATGGAAACTTTTCATTGTGTAACGGATCAAAAGATTCATATAGTTTAAATTACAACACTGAAGATCTTACTATGTCTCTTCTCACAGGCACAGATCCTCTGACGTCCCTTGCCCCTTCCCTGATTGTCTCCACTGAGGTGCTACTGGGGAGATTTCCACGTGGATGAAGATGTGAGCGAGTGGATTTATTCACTTCTACTGGAAAAGGTATTGCATTCACTAGACAAGGAGTGATGGTTTCCACATTAGTCAACCACTGTAATTGTGTAAGAGTTACAGATGACATATGTAAATTAACTGAGAGCATGAGACAAGGGAATAGAAGAGAATGGGACGAAGGCTTCCAATTCACCATGTATAGAAAGTGGCTTTGAAGGTGATTTAGCTCCATCTTTGAATGTGAATGTGATCAGAAGAATAGGTGGCAAGGATTATTGTCTGGAAGAATATGATTCTTCTTTCTGTCAACCAGACCTCTGGCATCGAGGGCCCATTTATTTCTGAAGCCATTAGTCTGGTATTCATATGGTAATTTCACATGCAGGTACAGTGGTTGAAAGTCTCAATTGTGTGTTTTATTCATAGCTATTAATAAATTACACTACTGACCTTTCATGACCTTTTTTTTTTTTTAATTGTCTGTCCAGATGATATTGTTGATAGGAAAAGCACACTGCTCACCAGTACAATTCAACCTGGTTCAATTTAGAGGTGTTCCGATCAATCGGCCACCGATTTTCACTCCAAATGACTCAAACGGTGATCGGAAATTTACCCGATCCGGAGAAACCAACCTTTTATAACCAAGCTGCACCACTTAAGTGGTATAAAGGTCAATCAGATATATAGTATATTTATCGCTTTGCATCTTTGTGACAGGCCTAGACAGCCCCCCCCCAAACACATAATATGTCATTTTGACATAAAATAATTTGGGAAATATTAGAATTTTCCCCTTACGCACAAGATCGGTATCGGCCGATCGTGAGAGAAAAAAAGTGACATACAGCAAAGGTCCACCGGGGCCGTGAATCGGACTTGTTGTCAGGCATTAGAGCTCAAATGGCACGTGCCCCAACTACCCCGAACACCAAATGTGATGTTTTTAGAAACATCTGAACCTCTAATGTACATGGCAGTACTGCTTTCCATGCGAACTGTACAGAAATGTGTTACACACACATTGGAGCTCATGGCCTCCCCTTCCCCACAGCACGATGCTAGGGGAGTGCAAATGCCATGAGTACACTCCTCACACAAAGGCAAAAAAAAAGGAGCCTGCAAATAAACAGTGGAAGTGCTGTACTGGGAGTCGTGGTTACATCTTGATTTGTCTGTAACAGGATTAGCGTGCATGCCTGTGAAAAGGACGGCAGCCAGAGTGACGCGATTAAAGAACGGTGTCAGTTTCTCTTTACAGTTTACAGAGTACCCACTGTCGCCCTCTGGCATGGAGAGGAAGCTCGGTGACATTCCGCCCTCAAGCTGGGATCACCTCAACCTCTTTGACAGCAACCAAAATCTGCGGTGTTTTGTCAGTGTATAGCGGATTGACAAGAAGGGCCTCTTCCACGCCTCCGCCCCCCTGTAACCCACAGCTCATTGGGCATAAGAAACACAATTAAATTCAGCTAAAGCAGGACCACTGACTGTGCGGCTGTAGCCTAATAGGCTTAAGAGGGGAAAATAAATCTAATTGCGTGTTATTGGCCTGAAGTTAATCCCCCGTGGTTTGACAGCGGAGGGAGTTTTTTTTTTTGGCGTGTGTGTATGTGTTTGTGTGTGTGTGTGTATGTGTGTGTGTGTGTGTGTGTGAGGCGTGCTCCGTGGTTCTGGAATGGTTCAAGATCAGTCCCTTTGAGAGGAAGGAGGTGTGGAGAGTGTGGTGGTAACAAAGCCAAGTGGCTGCACTTGACTCCTGACGGGGGCTGCAAAACCACCGAGAACCCTCTTAAGTGGTCTGGAGGTCTTATCAAGTGCACACTCTTGTGGGACGTGTGTGTGCACCCAGTGAGAGCCCCAACTGTTGAATTCATGTTGTCAGGACCACACGAGAAACGATTCAAGGATTCGATTTCATGTGCAGTTTTGTTTTGGGCTGGGGCTGGGGCTGGGGGGATATGAAAGCATGACAGTGCTCCAGCAACAGTTGTTCGATGGGAGGGAAGAGCTGGTGTTGTGAATTAATTGTTTCAATGCACAGTTTTGAGACGTATTAGATGGGATTAATATGCAATTACTCTGTCCGCCTTTGCCACATGATCTGATTTCCAATGGCTCTGTTAAATGAACCAAACCGATATAAAACACTTAGCTTGTTATTGGGTTTCTGAAATGGTTTCCAGTCCTCAAGCACTCCTGTGATCAGATTGTATTTTCCTCTGGTCCCACCATAATTGGAGTCCCACTTTTGCCCTTTTGTACACATTATTAAGTTGTTAAATCTATCAAGTTAGAAGCTGGGCATTTAACCGCACAGCCACATGCATTGTTAATCCCTTCTCTGTTATTTCAACTCGATGAGATTTGGCCCCGCTCAAGGTTTTTCTCCCAGGGTACAATACCTTTCAGCTGTGTGTATGGTCATGGATGTGCTAGCAGAGATGGCTAAATAGCTCACGGTGTAAATAGGAGCCAGACGATTGAGCTACAAAGTGGATGGAAACAGTTTTCTAACTTATTTACTTTGGAACGATCAGGGAAACCACCTATTTACTTCCCAAACCCTTCCTCTGTGTGAGATATAAGTCTGCCTTTAATTTAGAGAGCACTTCAAGAACTCACTTTTCAAAATGAGTACTAATGGTTCTCCCTTGGATGTCGGCCCCCTGGCCTGTGAGATTTACAGCATTGTGGTGACCACTCTAACTGCATGCAAACAACACACAGACAAGTTGGTTAACCTCAGACGTTACTGGAGTCAGCTCTTTGCACGAAGACCCTCAAATGCTCATTCCACCCCCGCTGTTTAGACACAATAGGTGGCCACTCACTTTACAAACTGGGGTAATCTCCAAACGGTGACCGAGCGGCGGTTTGTGGTTCTACGTACATGGGTCTTGGCTAAAGCCTGGGGTGTGTAGCGACATGGCCCTGTCTAATTAGTGGCTCAGAAGGAAACTCTTTCGATTTTTTTTGGTTTGTTTTGTTTTTTGAAAAGCAGGGAAAAGTGAAGAGACTTCTAAACAAACAAATATCACCACATCTATAGTTAACAAGCCAAGTAAAACGCTACACATGCCTCAAAGGTTTTGCTTCATGTGCTCGATTTTATTTTCATTTTGGAATAAATATATTTTGCTAACCAACATATTTAGCTTGTTACGTCCTAACTGAAGGCATCTAACAACATCAATAATCCACCAAGACAAAAACAGTGTGTATACATTTGTCAGCATTTTATTATGCACACACCTGTTAATATAAACCCAAATTCACTGTTTCAGTCAATTTATTTCACTAAGAATGTAACTGGCACATTGATGGACAATGCATATGGTGGAGAGACCAGTCACTGCAGTGTGTGTAGGCCTACAGTACAGTTTAGTTTAAAATTACTTGGCAACTATGTAAGTGGGCAGCCATAGCTGAATGGGTAGAGAGGCCACCTGGGAAACATAAGGTCCCAGGTTTGATTCTCAGTGATGGAATGTCGCTGGCAAATAAAAAGTCATTGTTAGCCACTGTAGATGAGTAAAACCTAAATAAATAACTTTAATAAATAAAACAAACAAACAAACATATAAACAGAGAAGAAACTCCTTATCTCTATATATGGATGGCATTTGACAGTTGATAATTAGTACAATCAGTTGTGTTGTTTTAAAGGAAGGACCCCTTGGATTGGAAGTCTTTGATCACCGTCTGGTCATCTGTCTATCTATCTTAGCTGCTATACACAGGAGGCCTCTGTTTAGCGTTTTAGATAGCACATTTACTAGCTGCATACGGATGTTCTTTGTGTGGTCATGCATGTAGAGAAGATGAACATCTGAGGGAGGGGGGCTGTGGACTTCTGTAGCCAGCAGTTCAAGAGTGCCTGTAAAACCTAAAGCGCAAACCTAGACACTGATAAAACCCAGATTTAGTGCCACCCATAAAACACAAAGCAAATTGTGCACTACATAGCTATCTTTTTTTTTGGAGAAGGCTGAGAAAGCCTTCTCCCTAGGTCCTCTCATGCATGTCTCCCAGTAGTTTGCATTGTTTTAAAAAGTACTTGAAAGCCATATTTGAGTAAAAGTACAGATATCTTAAAATGTTCAAAGTTACTCTGGTAAAAGTTAAGGTCTTTAACTTGTTTTTGTCACTGTATTTTTGTGCATTATGTGAAATTTGTCCTCTGCATTTACACATCCTATAACTTCTAGGAGCAGTGAACTCCATTAGTACGGCGCTTGGGGAGTGGTTATAGGGGTTAAATGTCTTGCTCAGGGACCTTCTACTTGCCAGGCAGGCTCTCTACCCATTCAGCTATGGACACACATATTTAGCACTATTGGGACGACCATTGAGGGGATCCCATCTACAGTGGAAAACGAAGTAAAGCTGAGTAGAGCTGAGCTTGACGGCATTCAATAATCTATTACTATAAATAGTAATAATCCACTATAAAGTTAACCTCGCATCAACAGGGTTTCCGCTGTGGAAAGTCTGGTTTATATTTACTGCTCGTTGCTCAGATCCGGTCTAGACCCTGCCTATTCTGTATCCGCTATCCGGTAATTCGCTATTCGCACCCACACACACACATACATACAGTACAAACACGCAGAGACCGTTTCCGTATCCGCTCTAGACCGGATCTTCAAACAGCAAATCGAATCGATCGACAGATTAATTCATAATAAGGAGACGGCAAACTAACAAACAAAAACAAGAGGAGGCTAAGTGGTTAACCTTTCGACAAGCGGTTTTCTTCTGGGGTTGCAGCTTGGGTGCGCTTGTTTTTGTGTTTTCCTTTCCCAGACGGTCTGGGAGGGGTGGTGTGGTGAAGCGTTGCAGCTCAGATAGGTGCGCTCGTTTTATTTAAGCGTGCAATGTTTATTAAAAAAACTAAAAATAGTTAATCAAACAAATACATTTCATCTATATAAAAATCATCTATCTTTCTTTTTTTTCCGAACTTGCTAATAAGGTCTTCTCAATTAACCCATTTTTATACCTTCTCAAATCTGTGATGAAGGTTTACAAAATAAGTGAGAGAACCTTTTTTTTCCCCCATTAATTTTTCTGATGATTTCCAGAATGTTTGTTTAAGTTGTAAACTGGCAAACTTTCATCTGGTTCTTCAACCACAACATATTCTAAGGGGTTCATTCTATTTTCATTTTTAACATTGTTCCATACATGCTAGCTATAGGCATCTCAAGGCCATTCTGCAAACTAAGGCGTAATAAGTGTTATCATTGGATTAGCTGCTTCATAAGCCTCCTTTCCGCTCTCATAGGTCTGGAAGAAAAGTGCTTTCACACGCAATTTAACCCAAAGTTCATATCCTTATGCATCAAACCAATTATCTCAATATCCGGTTTTACTGAGCATTTTTAACTTGAGAAATCCAAACTTTGAATCCAGACTCACCAATGGGAATTTAGTTTCATTTGCCTTTGAATATAAGAGATATGGATAAATGTCTGTTTCACAAGTGTAATGTCTTTGGCAGTTTGCTTATATAACAAGAAAATGGGCTAAAAGCATAATATAATAGCTCATTACATTGTGCAGTTTGACTTTGAAGCCTTGAGGCCTTGAAACACGGTTAAAAGCCTATTTATATAATCAAAAGAAAACAGACATAACTGCATGAAGATCAGAATGACCATAAGCTATATTCCTGATAAAGATACTCTGTGTTTATTATTACTGACAAGATTAGCGCCAGATCTCTGTCATTATTTGCTTTAGCATAGTTTAGGTCCAATTTGAAACCATTTTACGCTCTCATGAGTTAAATTAACACAGAGGATTTGGCTGTATACAGTTCCTACACTATAGGAGTAGCAGTGACAGTGTCGCAACATAACAGAGGAATCTGCCTGAAGGCACATGCAGCTCATGGCTCATTGAAAGTACAGAGAGAAAAGGCAGCCTATATGTTTCCCACAAATCCACAGGAAATCCCAAACAGAGAAAATGTAGACAATTACTTTGTTTTCCTCCCTCACCCCTCTATCTGTCTGCACTGCTTTGGACATTCTATATAGAGCACAAAGGAGTAGAGAGAATGTACCATTAGTGCGTCTTTTCCAAGATATTTTATTTATACCTTCTTGAATGTGATTCAAATGCTTTTTTTCTTGGGTGGCATTGTGTTTGCATGCATATATACAGCTCTGAAAGAATACAAAAAGGAGAGAGAGAGAGAGAGAGAGAGAGAGAGAGAGAGAGAGAGAGAGAGAGAGAGAGAGAGAGAGAGAGAGAGAGAGAGAGAGAGAGAGAGAGAGAGAGAGAGAGAGAGAGAGAGAGAGAGAGAGAGAGAGAGAGAGAGAGAGAGAGAGAGAACCCACTGTGGTATCTACATGATTACAATGAGTCCCTTTCAAGCTGGAGCGTCCATTGCTGTGACTTGATATGATTTTTATCAGATGCTGAAATGCTACATTACCAAGTGGGCAGTAAATTATGTCTAAACCAATTACAGTGGGACCCTGAGCGGCTCAACGACCAGAGAGGGGGCCAAGTGGGAGGGAGGCCAACGAGCGGGGGGGGGGGGCATTGGGGGGAGAAATGGGAGAAGGATACGATAGGGGTGTGTGTATTTGTGTGTGTGTGTGGGGGGGGGCAGTTTGTCTTGATTAGGGGAGTCTGGGGGCGCATGAGAGTCTAGCGATAAGAGTGCTCACTGGAAGTGTGTTTCTGTGAGAGAGAGAGAGAGAGAGAGAGAGAGTGGTGTGTCTGTCTGTGCGTGTGCATGCGTGCGTGAGAGAGAGAGAGATAGAAGAAAATGCACAAAAACAAAGGTGTGTGTGTGTGTGTGTGTGTGTGTGTGTGTGTGTGTGTGTGTGTGTGTGTGTGTGTGTGTGTGTGTGTGTGTGTGTGTGTGTGTGTGTGTGTGTGTGTGTGTGTGTGTGTGTGTGTGTGTGTGTGTGTGTGTGTGTGTAGGGGGGGGGCACAGATTTATGTGTGCATTTAGGAAAGGTGTGTGTCTGTCAAAGGTCATAGAAATCAAAGAGAGAAGTCATGGGAAAATGTGTTTCAAACCTGCCCCCTGATAAAGGAGCATACAATAAATTTGCTTTAGTTAGCAAACACTTCATAAATGACATTGCGGAAGTCGTTTCATGTGTTTGTTCAACAAATCAAGCATATATTTGTCTCTGAAAACACGCTACCTTTTTTACCGTCACCGGCAGAAGGCGGCTATATGATAACTTTAATATACTTCTGGAAAAGTGAATATTAAGCATATAAGCTTCCTATCTATCTGTTCCAAATATCAGACTGGGTTCCTAAAAGCACATAACGCTTTCCATGCATTATACTGCATCAACACACAGTAATATGTGAAAGTAACATGATCATACAACATCGGGAACTCTTCCAGGAACAGCAACTTCCCTCTAGACTTCTATTGTAGAGTCACAGACAAACTTTGAAGCTTTTCCAGTTCACACAAAACCTCTGAGAACAGAATGGCTCATAGTGCGTGTGTGCGTGTGCGTATGTGCGTGTGTGTGCGTGTGTGTGTGTGTGTGTGTGTCGCAGTGGTGGAAAAAGTACTCAAATTTTTTACTTAAGTAAAAGTATCAATACTGCAATGTAGAAATACTCCGTTACAAGTTAAAGTCTGGAATTAAAAATTTACTTGGGTAAAAGTACAAAAGTAATAGTATCACAATGTACTTAAAAGTACCAGAAGTAAAAGTAAAATCTTTTGAAAATAGCAGATCTACAAGCTCACAACGCGTCGCATCGCGACGCGTTGTGAGCTTGTAGATCGGCTATTTTCAAATGGCCGAAATGTATATACTGTAGGGCTTAAGTGGTTAATGTATGTTTTGTAATAATTATAAAAATCTACAAAGTAACTAGTAACTAAAGTTTTCAAATAATTGTAGTGGAGTAAAAGTACAATATTTGGATCCGAGATGTAGTGGAGTAGAAGTAAAAGTATTGGAAACTGGCAATACTCAAGTAAAGTACAAATACCTCAAAATTGTACTTAAGTACAGTACTTGAGTAAATGTACTTAGTTACTTTACACCACTGTGTGTGTGTGTGTGTGTGTGTGTGTGTGTGTGTGTGTGTGTGTGTGTGTGTGTGTGTGTGTGTGTGTGTGTGTGTGTGTGTGTGTGTTTGCGAGTGTCTGTGCATGTACGTGAGGAGTATACAGTACATGTAATTGTGTGTGTGTGTCTTATGCTCTTGTTATCCCCTTCATCTGTTGTCCTTGTCATAAACACCATTACAGGGCAAATAAGTGATCATAGAGTGGAATGGGAATCCCTCCCATCAACACAGGCAATTAAGATAAGGTGAAGAGATTGAATCAGAGGCCACTGGGCATCTTTATTAGACTGCTCTGAACTGTAGACAAATCACACAGCTTGCCCCATGTCTCCTTTGTCCAATTAATTCAGCTCAACTGTGGCATTTGGCTAATTGATTAATTGATTGATTGGTTGTCTTTGGGCTTTGACTATAGTGTCAGAGCAGTCGTATATTACTGCAGCATCCACTAATCACAGCCATTCAAAATCATATAACTACCCTCTTTAAAAGAAAATCCATGACCCATATGTAACCCTCTGTTACAGACCCTTTCACATTCAATTATATGTCTGCCATTATGATAAAGTCCAGTCTCAAATGACCCTATCATTGGAAGAAAATTCTCCAATAATAACAAAACCGCTTTAACAAAAGGGGGAAAAAATACATCTTTGATCATGTTTCCAAAGTTAGTCTCTGCGCTATGTCTTTTTCCACGTCCATCTTCATTGTTAGACTTTTAAAAACTCTATGAAAATCCCCATTTTTTATGTTTACTCTGCCTTTTCCCATATCCGCTCCCGCGCCGCCTTAGCCTCCCACCCTTGTTCACCATATTCCCGGATACGAGCGGCTGAGAGCCAGCGATAGACTGCAGATGAAAGGAGAAGAAAGAGGGGGAAGATGGTAATGAAGCAGAGGGAAGAGACGAGGGGTCCCCGCGGGACCTCTGGCGTCTCGAGGGACTTGTTTTGCTGTCAAAACCACGTCCCCCACGTCCCTCTATCTATCCGTAGAGTGAAATCAGTAGGCATGGTGTGGGTGTGGTCACACACACACACACACACACACACACACACACACACACACACACACACACACACACACACACACACACACACACACACACACAAATAGCCTACATATGGCCTTTGCCTTGATACAATACAGGCAGATGAAGAATTGGGTGAATGGACAATATCTAGGGTTGAACAGCGGGTATCAGTATTTCAGCACAAAGTCTAGTCAACATCAATCCATCTAGACCGGTCCCCACACACTCAAACGCACACAACTCGTGTGTGTTTGTGTGTGTGTGTGTGCAGTGGTGGAAAGTAACTAAGTACATTTACTTAAGTACTGTACTTAAGTACAATTTTGAGGTATTTGTACTTTACTTGAGTATTTCCAATTTCCAATATTTTTTACTTCTACTCCACTACATCTCAGAGGCAAATATTGTACTTTTACTCCACTACAATTATTTGAAAACTTTAGTTACTAGTTACTTTGCAGATATAAATTATGATATAATGAAACATACATTAACCACTTTAGACCTATTTTATACACAGGCTATTTGAAAATAGCAGATCTACAAGCTCACAACGCGTCGCATCGCGACGCGTTGTGAGCTTGTAGATCGGCTATTTTCAAATATTTAGTACTTTTACTTTTGGTACTTTAAGTAAATTTTTATGCCAATACTTTTGTACTTTTACTCAAGTACATTTTTTATTCTGGAATTTTACTTGTAACAGAGTATTTTTATATTGCAGTATTGGTACTTTTACTTAAGTAAAGAATTTGAGTACTTTTTCCACCACTGTGTGTGTGTGTGTGTGTGTGTGTGTGTGTGTGTGTGTGTGTGTGTGTGTGTGTGTGTGTGTGTGTGTGTGTGTGTGTGTGTGTGTGTGTGTGTGTGTGTGTGTGTGTGTGTGTGTGTGTGTGTGTGTGTGTGTGTGTGTGTGTGTGTGTGTGTGTGTGTGTGTGTGTGTGTGTGTGTGTGTGTGTGTGTGTGTGTGCGTGCGTGTGTGTGTGTGTGCCCTTTTCCATATACCAGCTAACTCACGGTGGTGTTGGGCCTACAGAGTCGGACAGCTTCTGTGAGTGGCGGGCAGCGCTGTGCGACGTCATTCCGCGTGCGGCTCTGCTTTTGCTCAACAATTTACCACTTTAAAAGGCCCAACGGCCAATCTGCAGACAATCGTCCCCTGTAACACTATCTGGGCCCTGCTGATAAAATGCAGATGTGGCTCCTCTCAATGTGAATTTGTGACCCATTAAGCAAAGCCCCTCCTCTCTCCTCAGCACTCTGTCCCTCCCCCTTGGCGAAGGCTCTAGACCGCCTTTTAAGAGCCCCCCCCCCCTAAAAAGAAAGCAGGTATGTGTGGATAGTATCGGCCTAACGAGTCACAATAGTGAATTTGTTCAACAAGGAGCGCCGCATTACTTAAATCCACGCATGGCTCTCTCTCTCTCTCTCACTCTTTGAGATTTGCTGACTAGATTGGCGCGGTCTCCCTAGTGTCTCATTTAGGGAGGGACAAAAGGTGAATTCAAGCGCTGCCTTTGAGGTTCACATGACCTGACTCGGGTCTATTGATGTTAGACTCCCCTGAGTCTCCTCCATGTCTCCATTGGTCAGTCGTCACTGTTGTGTCTCGTGACAAAGTCTGCAGTGCAGCATTTTGAGCAGATCAAAAACAATATGAAGATGATAATGTTGCCCTGTCTGATAAAAGAATGTCTGTCATTTCATAATTCAAGCATTTAAAACGATCTTTGATTGTTTAGGTGCTCATTTTACCACAGCAATCTGTATCAACTTGTGTGTAAAATATACAGGTCTGTGTTTGAGTGGTGCAGGTGAAGCAGCATAATGCAGAAAGAAGCATGGGGAAAACCCCTTATAATCACTGAACCCTAGCTGCCACCTCAGGCAGTGGCATCAAATTATCCGACATATCATAACCCAAAGACATCAACCTATATATATGACAACTAGCTGTCCAAATATCTTGTTTCTTCCTAACAAAAAAATAATAATCCAATTATCTTCTTTTCTTTCTTTTTTTTTACTGTGGTAAGAATAGGTCTATATATAGGTCTAGTACTACAGGCGTTGTTCTAATGAAAGGCCATTGCCCTTCTCTAGAAGCTTTTTCATTGATACAGTAGTATAGGCCTACACTAAAATCTTCATTGCTAATTTTACTCTGAGTGTAAAATGTGCAGGGGTCCATTTGTGTCAGTATTACATTGAGGACCTTGTTGTGTGATTGTGTAGAGCAGTGGTTCTCAACCTTTTCAGGCCGCCGCCCCCCAAAATAATCATATTCAAACTGGGGACCCCCCAAAATAACCATATTCGAACTGGGGACCCCCCAAAATAATCATATTCGACCTGGGGACAAGCACTTGGAATTGTAGGAGTTTAAGCATTACATTTAGTTTGACTCGTTCCACAGATAAATATTGTGAAAATAGCCGATCTACAAGCTCACAACGGCCAATGTTTGACCAGTTTTAATAGTATAGTTTGTTGATTACTTTTGATGTAGTAATGGTCTTTCTTCTTTTCTTTCTTTCTTTCTTTTTTTGTGTGGTATTAACAAGGTCTTAAAGGTCCTTAAATTGTCTCTTCACTGTCATCTGGGGACCCCCCAAAAAATCATGTGGGGGTCCCGACCCACATATTGAGAACCACTGGTGTAGAGGGGTGTACTAACTATATTCTGTAATACACCAGTTTCCCCCCTTCCTCCCTGACCATACCCCGACTGGACCTGTACCAACTGACACTGCCGGCCCTCCTCCCAGCTGTCCCCAATCACCATACTCCTGGAATCTATATTGATAATGTATTATTATATACATATATATATACATGTAGGCAGCAATGTCGTTTTATTTCTGAAAAGAAGAATTTGTTAGAGAATTTATGAATGCAGAATTTTATTATCAAAACAAACTTATTACAAACATAAAAAGAAGAAAAAAATTGCGTTTGTTTATTGGATTTTAACAGAGGCATTCATTGCATACATATCCACAACATATAGCATTGCATTGCCTCATATATCCCAATTAAGAAAAAACTGTAACATGACAAGTTTGTTTTGGTTCTTTTCCCCCCAAATGAAAAACACAAAGGAGTCTTACAAGACTAAAGTGAAATAAGATACACATACAAAGAAAAAGGACAACAATACACAAAACCAAAAACAGGAACTTTAAAAAAAAAAACACATCAGTCAGCTGAACCATATAATCTACAGTGCAATCCTCAGGACAGCACTCCCGTCACGACACCATAATAACAATATCACCAGACCCCCACACGATACCCTAATCTGAAAGGAAAGGAAAGTTTATCCTCTGCACATACTGGAAGAAAGGACTCCATACCATTACAAACGTTTGTTTGAATGAATCACTATTATACAGACAGCTAAAACAGCTCCTTATAAACAACGTTGTTGTTGTTGTCATGTATTCCCTCCTTATCGCCCCACAATAAAAACATGAGTGCTGCGGTTTGTCTTTCCCCCTGGAGGAGACGGTCGTATAGAAGCTGGTCATGAGTGAACACAGGCTGAGGCAGGTAGATGCCCAACTCCTTCTTTATTATCTTGTCCCTGACCCTTCGTTGACGAAGTGACGTGACGAAGAAAGGCAGCATCCACCTTAATAGAATTACATGAGTAGGTACCTGCGGACTTGGATGGCTCCAGTGACCTGGTCCGACTAATTGTGATTTTCCTCACGGTGCTCAAGTGAGACAGAGGAGTGCCGATGGCCTAGTTGTTAAGGCACATACCACATATAGGCTCTAATACAGCCTGACAGCGAGTCGCAGGTTCAATTCCCTGAACCCGAAGACCTTTGCTGCGTGTCACTCCCCGTTTCTCTCTACCTGTTTCCTGTCACTCTCCAGACTCCACTATACTATCCAAATAAAGGGCTTTCCCCCCCAAAAAATGTTACTTGATCTATAATATAAATCAACTTACATTTTTGTTACACATAGAAGCTTATAGATGTACAATTCTATTTTGTAGGAGATATTCCCACTATTGCTGTGAACATCATACATTCATCAGTAGGCCGACGATGGGATTTAACATGTGACTGTATAGTGGACGCAATGGATTCCACCATTAATAGGAATACATGAGTACTGTGGCCTTGGAGGCTGCAATGACCATATCTCATTCTCTGCTGATTCCCCTGCCGCTCATCTGAGAAGTTGAGATTGGGAGTTGAGATTTGTATCATAATTAGTTTAATTACTAATTAATTATAGGTGAAGACATGTAGGAAAACTTTTAAATGAATTACTCCTTGTAATTTAGACAATTGTGGTATGTGCATGCAGAATGTAGAACATGTTGCACATGCAGCGGTCCTTCTCTCTGATTTCCATCCTACCACTCTCTCTCTCCCTATCTCTCTCTCTCTCTTTCTCTCTCACACACACACACACACACACACACACACACACACACACACACACACACACACACACACACACACACACACACACACACACACACACACACACACACACACAGCTTTACACAGAGCGTAAAGCTGCATGCAACAGCTTGAGCCAACCGCATATGTTTGGCAATGCATGGCCCAGAAAGTGAAGTGTGTCTTCGTCGTGGCATGGCTTGTTTGTATACATAATCCACCAACGCACAACAGAGTGCTTGTGCTACTTAAATACATGTGTTTCCATGCGTGTGTGCAGTAGGGTGGAAGTCCATGCACACGTGCACAGTAGGGCGGGTGTGTATGCGTGCGCAGTAGTTCCATGGTGTCATGCGCAGTAGTGCGGGGGCCATAGTGGCCATCAGCTGGCTCAACAACGGACTGTTCATGCAAAGTGTACAAATTGTATGCAAATTGAAAGGGGGACCATGTTTGTGCCAAGTCTGGAGGCAGTTGGACCACTGGTCTGCTGTGGGGACCCGAACACACACACACACACACACACACACACACACACACACACACACACACACACACACACACACACACACACACACACACACACACACACACACACACACACACGCGCGCACACATGCACGCACGCACGCACGCACGCATACACACACACACACAGATTTTCAATTAAAGTAGTGAGATGAACTGTCACCAATTCATATTCAAATTCCATACTTTTTGTCTGTTCAGTGTTTTTGTGGCCCTGCCACCCTATAATGACGGCAGCTATTTAAACATTTATAAATTGTCTGTCTATTGTCAACATCGTGCAAAAAAAAAGACTCAGCTGTTCTCTGCAAGTCCCCAGATGGCCCCTGTCTGTCTGTCTGTCTCTGTGGTGACACCAGTTACTACAGCAACAGCAACGGAGCAGGGTTATGGAGCCAACATGGCTGACACTGAAAAGCACACTGAAAAGCATTGTGATCAAACTCCATCACACATTCATAGGCCATACTTTCAGTTGATGCGATGAGAAGAGAATCACAGTAGTAAAATATACACAGAGTTACAGTTATCCAAATACTGGCAAGGTGCAGCTAACCCAATTAGCAAAGTCTCCATTTCTGCCTGCATGTCATTATGAACCGTAGGAGGTATGGTTATTTCCATTTGATTCGCTATACATTTTTGTCCGTACTGCCGTGACCTCTGCTGACTGGAAAGTGACCTAATCTCAGTGTCTCAAACTGTTTATACTGACCTCATTGTTCAATTTGTAAAGACAACCCCCCCCCCCCCCACTCCGTCTGTGGTTTTGGCGCTGTATGTAGCCTCTGGCCATACTCTTACATACTCTGTGATCTAGCTCACTGCACCACTTCACTCTGAATAGGGAGAGTTAAAGTCAAAGCCTGGAGCAACAGAGAAGAGCATTATGGATGAGCCTGTGAAAGAAGCCCTATTGAAAAAAAAAGCCCACTGACAGTTTAATTGGTCGAATTAGTCATGATATTCAAATCTCCTCTGTTGGTCGGCCAATGACTGGAGTGTGTGCTACTGCTGGCCCGAGCCAGCCGCGCAACGCTGCCCAGATTGCAAACTAGACACATTAGGTTTTCCCTTTCTGTGAGTCCAGGACCCGGTGGTGTGCTACATACCTTTTGCCAGTGTGGCTCCTTGAAATCGTTTCATTTGCTACTTCTGGCTACGTGAAAAACATTGAAAACTCCTTTATAGTATCTGTCAGCTCCCTCGCTCTCCAACATAAACAGGTGTTCCACCCAGGCTGGTGTATTTACTTATGTCAAACCTATGCTTACATATACAGACACTCAACACACTTTTAACCCTTTAAGACCGGGGGACGCATCTGTGTAACCACTTTATCCATATTTTATACTTTTGGCTATTCAAAAATAGCAGATATACAAGCTCATAGCGCGGCACCGAGTGCCGCGATGAGCTTGTAGATCTGCTATTTTTTTTTTAATCGTGTATTTTTTTTTGTGCAAATCTTTGAATATATATCTATAAAGCAATTGTTTTTTACTCAAATCTTTGCTTCTGGGGGTCCCTTTTTTTTTAGATGGGGGTCCGCAGCCAAATACATATCGTTGTGGGGCTCCTTGACACTGACATTAATATTATAGCAACATAAGTGTTTCAGAAAACTGTTTTAAACTGATTTAGAAGACATTTGTAGAATCCCCAGAAGCAATAACATTTTAGCTAGAAATGCTCGCTTTAAATATATATATATTCAAAGATTTGCACAAAATTGTTCACGATTTTTCAAAAATAGCAGATCTACAAGCTCATAGCGCGGCACTCGGTGCCGCGCTATGAGCTTGTATATCTGCTATTTTTGAATAGCCCAACGAAATCTAAAAATGACACACAGATGCGTTCTCAGGTCTTAAAGAGTTAACATTCTGCCCGTTGCTACACAGTCACCCGGGCGCTTGGCTTCGGTGTTTCGCGGTCCCGCTACACTGTTTCAAGAAGACAAATTAAAGCCATATAATTTGCTCGCTGAAAGACTGGCTCTGTACTGCAGGTGCCTCGCGGCCCAAAGCAGGCGTTAACTTTTACCCACCTCCCCACCCCACCCACCCCCCAAACACACACATACTGTACATGCACACTAAAATGTATAAGAGAGCTATAGAAAATATCTCAAGCAGTCACTTAAGTCCCCGTAGCATGGTTAACGTGGCTGTAAAACATGTCGGCCTGCACGCGGCTCATGCTTGTAATAAGTGGCGATGACAGTAATGTGTGTGTGTGTGTGTGTGTGTGTGTGTGTGTGTGTGTGTGTGTGTGTGTGTGTGTGTGTGTGTGTGTGTGTGTGTGTGTGTGTGTGTGTGTGTGTGTGTGTGTGTGTGTGTGTGTGTGTGTGTGTGTGTGTGTGTGTGTGTGTGTGTGTGTGTGTGTGTGTGTGTGTGTGTGCGTGCGTGCGTGTGCGTGCGTATGCGTGTGTGTGTGTGTGTGTTCAGTGCGCTTGTGCAAACATATACTGTACGTATACATGTGTGTGTGTGGGGGTAAAAATGGAGATTGCTTGATATGCAGAGCAACACAAGTAGATATGGATACTGTAGAAGTACAGTATTGTAATGTGAGGATAAAATATTTGATAGTAAGGTGGCTGTAGCTTGGTGGGTAGAGAGGCCGTCATTAGAAGGTGACCGGGTAACCTCTGACGTCATATCAATAAATAAAGTTGCAGTCCGATGTCTGGGCAGTTCAAACATGTATTGTAACATATGATACATTAGCGCTATATCTCATTCTGTGAGGATGTTGTCTTCTCTTGTGTTTTTCTTTATTAGGTATTGTAAAATATTTTATGAGGAACAATTATAGATTATATTTAAGTGATTTATGCCATTCATATTTAATCTATTTTCATGACTTAATTTTGGTTAATTTCGGTTATTTAGTCCCAATAACTGTCCCATCCCTAATATATATATATATATACACACACACACACACACACACACACACACACACACACACACACACACACACACACACACACACACACACACACACACACACACACACACACACACACACACACACACACACAGGTATATATCCTATATTAAAATTGGCTAACGGGAGGGCCAGCGGGCAGGTGGACCTATGACTCAGACATAACCCCATCAACAACCCCAACCCCATATATATGGGCATATACTGATGACATCAGGGATCTCCATATATGGGCATAAAAGGGACAAGGAATGACAGATGAGCTCTCCATATATGGGTATATCGGTTGGATCTGCGGTGCGATGTAGGTGTAAGAACTCTATGTGAGGGCCCCATAGCGGCCCGAACCTCTAGTATATATCATTTATATATACAGTATACTGTATATAGTAAGAGTGAAAGACAAGGAAAAAAATCCTTACACAGTCAAATGCAGAGTGTTAATTACATGTCCATGTGTACACAGAGTTAAATGAGCACTCCTGAGTTCACTGTGTGGAGATACAGAAGACATGCACTCAACAATGTTGGTTTGTGTGAGAATGTGGCTTGGCCTTCAGCCACTTCCAACAGTTCAAGAAAGCACTCAGGAAAAGAAAAGAACTGTCCCTTCTTTCCCCTCCCCTCTCCTCTCCCACTCTCTCTCTCTTGCTCTCCCTCTTCTCTTTTTTCATGCTCTCTCTCTCTCTCTCTCTCTCTCTCTCTCTCTCTCTCTCTCTCTCTCTCTCTCTCTCTCTCTCTCTCTCTCTTTCTCGCTCTCTATATAAATGCTTGGCAGTTTTACGCATGGCTGGGAGCAATTTCCCACAATGTGTAAATTAGTCAATCTCCCAAGTCAGTAAAGTGGCCTTTGATGGGGAGGACATTAATGAAGTGTACCATTAGGTCTCACATTTGTATTCTTAGGGGCTCTCCGAGCTTTTGATGTTGCTGGGCCCCATGGCTGATTATCCACATGCCAGCGCTGCATGCCTCTGTTACTTAGATGGGATGGAGGGAGGGGAACAGAGAAGCAGAGAGAGAGAGAGAGAGAGAGAGGCAGAGAGAGAGAAAGAGAGGCAGAGAGAGAGAGAGAGAGAGAGAGGCAGGGAGAGAGGGCAAAAATGTGGGTATTCTTTTTTGTTCTATACTTCTGTCCTGCTGGTCATTTTGAAATTAGTCAGAGGAAAAAGGAGAGAGAGAGTACGAGAGAGAGAGAAGTTGAAGAGAGAGAGAAGTTGAAGAGAGAGAGAGAAAGGGGCGAGCAGTCCAAAAAGCGCAGGGAAGGAGCCGGACTTTTCAGTGACACTTCAAAGCGCTGTCTGGAGTAAATTGCTGCGGACTGCTTCATTCAGAGTATAAGGGCTCTCCCTTTGCGGATGACAGTTGCATGGTGACAAAGTTCAATTGGCACTGGTAGAAGGGAGGGGGGGGCAGATCAAAGCAGGACCATTGTAATGGTTCTGTTCCGTGGAAAATCGCTTTTTGTCCCTGGCCTTTTCAAGCCGACTCCTGGCTCCAGTCGGGGTAAATGGGATTTTTAACTCCCTTGTGTGGGTGGAAGGGTAAAGGGGGGTGGCGGGGGTGGAGGAATGATGGGAGGGGAGATTCTTAGCCTGAGGGTAAGGAACTGAGGACCCCCTCATCTCCACTTCTCCTCCTCTAGTCCCCCCCTGCCCACCCCCCCCCTCGTCCCTCGACTCCCAGTCCCCCCCTCCCCACCCTCTGACAATGCAAGGCCAACTGTGTTGATGTTATGGGGTCTTTCATCTGAACTCGGCATCGTGATCTTCACAGAGAAAGTTTAGCGGAGCAATCATGCAATTATGATTGTTGCAATTACCAGAATGGGATGAGGCAATGACTTACGTCCTCATCTCTGTGACAGCGGCTCAAATGCTCTCTTGTTGCTATCTGGTGTGTGTGCTAATGAGATAGAGAGAGAGAGAGAGAGAGAGAGAGAGAGAGAGAGAGAGAGAGAGAGAGAGACGTGCATTGTTGTCGTTTTTTTTCTCCGTCCCCCATGTAAAGTGATTTGGGTACCTAGAAAAGCGCTATAGACGTGAGATATTATTATTATTGTATAAGAAAACTTTTAATTTAGCCAATCTTTCTCTCTCTCACACACACACAGCAAAATCCTGTTGTCTGGACGTGTAAAAATGTAACGAGGATTTTACTCTGTAAAACACACACACACACACACACACACACACACACACACACACACACACACACACCATTTTGTTCCGTCACATCCAGTCTGACATGAAACAGGGTGTAGAAGGGTTGATCGGAGCTGAATCTGGACAAACAATCACCAAGACAAACAAGACAATTTGTGTGCCTTCGTCCCCTCCTCCCAGTTCATCTCCTCTCCCTCTCTTTTGTCCACTCTCCACTTTCCTCTCATCCATTTTCATGTCACACCTTCTTGAGAACAAGGTCAGCTAAGTTACCGGGGCTCAGTGTTGGGTTTTCGATCCAGTAAACAAACACCATTTGAGTTCCTAGACATTATTAAACGGGTAATACTGGAATTTACATTGCCTCATTAATACTCTATTTATCCCATACTTCATGAATGCAAACAATTCACATTCAAGTGTAGATAGAGACAAGACCAGATTCGGATTCAAACTCAGAACTCCAAGGAAGGAGCACATCATGGTCCATCCATGCACTAACTGCCGTAGCCACCTGGCACCGAGGTTCCAACATTTCTAAACCTTTCCTACCAAAGAACAACACATAGTTTTGCTTAGAATTCTCATTTTACAGTTATGTTATTTGTCACAGTCACAGGCAGTGGTGTAAAGTCACTAAGTACATTACTCAAGTAGCCTACTGTACTTAAAGTAATACTAGGTAACGTTTTCAACAAAACTAAAGTTAAATTGTATATCTTTTGTGAGTGGCAAAAGTTTCACAACACCCACTCCATGAATTTCACCCCCGGAAGCCTTTTATTTATATATTTTCTATTGAATGTGGACTGGGGGGACTTTCCCGGGGAAATGACGTTCCTGGCCAACGTCATGACGTCGTGGCCGACGTCCCCAGGAACTACCGCAACGGTTTCCTGTTTGGCCAGGAACTATCGCGGTAATAACTAAAAGGAACCTCACGCTGATGTTAAGAGAATGTAGGATTAGAAGATCGAAAAAGAACAGAAAAAGAAAGCACAGCTCATGGTAACTAATGCTCCACTGGCTAAGAGAAACGATCCGTAGATAGTATAAAACAATTAAAAGATCGCTTTTTGAAACGCTTCCGGCTTCCGCTGAAAACGAATGGAATTCTGGGTAATCGAGGATTACGGAAATTGTATGCAGTGACGGTAGTGACCAGCAGAGGTTGCTAAAAATCGTTATTTGGGATTCTGCATTGTATAACTTTAAGTACAATTTTGAGATATTTTTTACTTTACTGGAGTATTTCCAATCTACTTCCACTACATCTCAGAGGCACATATTGTACTTTTACTCCACTACAATTATTTGAAAACGTTAGTTACTAGTTACTTTGTAGATTTGGATTATTATTACAAAACATACATTAACCATTTCAGCCTTATACACATTTCGGCCATTTGAAATTAGACGATCTACAAGCTCACAACATTGTGAGCTTCTAGATCTGTTATTTTCTAAAGATTTTTATACATTTGAAAACTTGTGAAATGGGACATTCTGACTACTTTCTACTTTTGGTACTTTAAGTACATTTTGATACCAATACTTTGTACTTTTACTCAAGTACATTTTTAATTCCGGATGTTTACTTGTAAACAGAGTATTTATACATTGTATTATTGCTACTTTTACTTAAGTAAAAAATGTGAATACTTTTTCCACCACTGGAGTTTTTTTTGCTTAAAATTCTCCTTTTACCATGTTACAGTACATTAGTCACAGTCACAGGTCCTGAGTGACAAAACACCGAAAATCAAGTAATGTGTGTGTACTCGCATGTATGTGTATGTGCCTCTTCACAAAGTACAGGGATATTTTAGAATAGCCAACTGCGTCAGACAGAGCTTGAGCTTGGTTTGTGTGATTGACTGTATGAGCTGTTGGCCAAATGTCTCCGTTTTTCCCTTGAGCTTGGGGAGAAAAGTGTTATTTCTTCAAAAGCCCCATTTGAGAAACCCCGCAAGCCTGTAATTGCTAGGGAAAAGGCCGGACTACCTGCCAAGCCAAACACTCGAGAGGGAATTTGAAATATTGTAAACAGTAGAGTAACCCACTCACTGTCGAGACTAGAGCGAGAAAAAGCGAGGGGATCGGGGATGAATAATAGGGCATGCAAAAAGGAAAGTGCTCTCGAATTTTGTTTTATAACTGTGGGCACGATGACCACATGTTCCGAGCAACATGCCCTCCTCTTTGAAGCCTCTCACAGGAGGTGTCCACTCACTGGAGCAAAAACAAGGCAAGGTGAGCATTTGTCTCATTCTCCTCAAGCCCTCTCTCCCGATCCCGATGAAGACAGAGCGAGATCCTGACGTGCACCCACCACGAAATCTTCAGCAAGTCATTTTTATTTCTTAAAAGGGAAGCTGTTGCGGCAGCCCCCGAGCAGTGAAAATAGTTTATGGTCAACAGTAACCTTTTTTTCACGTGTTGACACAATATTTTTCTTGTGCTGTCAAATAAAAGCAGGGGATTATTATTCTAGGTTGACCCCCCTTTCCCGTCTTAATGACCCGAAGTGTGCTCTTCTGGAGTAGGACCCATTAAAACTCAGTTTGGGTTCAGTGCAACTCGGCAGTTCTGTGGGCTTATTTTCCCCCGCTTTCTTCACTCTTTTTTCCCCCCTTCTGAAAACCCAAATCCCCCTGACACCAATTAGAAGGCAAAAACGGAAATCTCCAACCAAACATGACATTTACGGGCTAGAACTCAAGACTTTTAACAGTTTCACCCACCCTCTACCTCTTAGAAACAACACAAATTATGCAGAAACACGCAGATGGCATAGATAGATGCACATGCATACTAAGCGCACGTGCACGAGCACGTCCATGCAAGCACACTAGAGTTCCACAATGTCTCGAACCACCAAGATGTGGCCTATTCTGTTTAAAAATAAATAAATAAAATGAGTCGAACGTGATGCTCTGCAGGAGGGACAGTCGGTGATGTATCCCAACAGGTACGGTGCTTTGAACCTCTGTGAACATATGTCATCAACCAGGACTTCATTTTCACTACGGTTCAGCAAATTAACTTTCTTTTCATTCCAGGGTGAGTCAGACGCTAACCACAGCAGACTGCCACCCTCAGCGGCAATCTGTGTCAATCTCTGCCAAATTACAACTAAATATGTCTCCACGACTATGCTTTAACTAGCCCCGGCCACAGCATTAATTATGATGGAAACACATCGTTAGCTCGCAGCCCACCGTGCCCCCCATCTTCTCTCCCACCCGTACCCGAGACTCCAGAATGTACACAAGAAACACAGTCGGGTAATTACTGATAATTAAATCAATTAGAGGCAGCCTCTGCACTGCCAGCTCTCGATGGCAGCCGGCAGCCATGTCAGACACTCATAATATTTGAACAGCAGTACGCAAACACGTTTCCTCTCTGTGTGGCTTTGCTTTTTCAAAATAAACCCTCTCTGCTCCCATACATGCCCCTCACCACCTCATTTGGTAGCAGCGGTTGGCATAGCATTCAGGGCAGTGCCAGCGTGCAGTACCCAGATGATCCTCAACATTAATGATGTGGTTGGTGGTGATTAGTCAGTTTTTCCTTCCTGCGGAAGAGGGTCTGCAATTTCAACCCAATCACAATTTGCTTTGAAACATTTTGGGAGGACTATAAAAAAATTGTGAGGCATTTAACTTTCTTTTATTTTTTTTTACCTTCTTCTTCTCCAGATTAATATCTACCGCTCTTGCAGTCATGGTTGACAGAAAAGAGATAAAATGGACCATTTGCTGCCTCCTTTGGGGGTGGGCTGGGGCAGGAGATAGGGCGAAGGTGGAGGCATGGAGAAAGACACAATCTGGTCTTTCAACGCAACGGTTACTTTTGTTTCTCTACTGAATAATAAATTCCTTTACTGAGTCAGTTTCGACTATTCAACTAAAGTCAGTGAAAGTCATTGCAGCCTTTCTTTCAGCATCTCTTTTTATACGGTAGAGAAATCTTCTATACAAAGTTGTTTAGGATTTGGTTTAAGTTTTCACATGACCTGTACCAAGGCATGCAATCCAAAAGGCTTCTGACGGTAGCATCATAGTCCATCAAAATAGTGACTATGACCATAATTCAATTCTCTGAGAGCATAAACATTGACTTGAAAGTGTCCACTTTCACACACTCTGAATTAAGCTTACAATGCTCTTATCTATACTATCATCAGAACTCTGAAGCAGTTTTTTTCTTACCAGCCTTTGTGTGGCATGATTAGCTCTGTCTGATGGTGGTGGAGGTGGGGGGGGGGGGGGTTATCAGATAGAGATTTGGTGGGTGCAGACAGCCATGGTGGGGAGTGGCCACCAATGTCTCTATGTGGTTTTGATAAAGACTGAGATTTACGCTCTTACGTTTATGAGTCCAGGCTGTTGCAGCAATGCCTACTTAAACCTGCCGCCGCCTCTGTCTGGACAAGCTGAGGGAGAGGCAGATATCTTTAACAGTCCTCCTCCTCCCCCCCCCCCCCCCCCCCCAACCCCACCTCTCCCACCACATCGTCCCCGCCAGGCCAGCAGGGACCAAACACCGATAGCAGGCCTGGGTCAGTGGTTCCCAGCCTTTTCTTCCTTGGAACCCCCCTTTCTTACATCTGACAAAGCTGACGGCACATATTATGACAATTTACAATTTAGGCATTTAGCAAACGCTCTTAATCCAGGGCGATTTACAGTAAGCAGTTCATCAAATGCATAGAAATAGTAATCTATGAACATACTTACTGTAGGTAAACCAAGAAGAACCTCTCATCAGTCTAAACGGTATAATATAAAAACATCTATAATCGGTACATTGAAACTATACACACTATGCCAGCTGTGACGAATCATGAAAATAGTCGATCTACAAATCTACATGTCGTGAGCTTGTAGATTATCTGCTATTTGTAAAACTTTTTGAAAAAGTTTGAAAACACTTTTTGGCAATTTTGACATTCTAAAATAGAGATCCTCTACAGTAGGTTGAAAGTGGATGTGGATGTCTTATGTGTCCTGTATTGAGCACTTAATTGTTATAAAAAAAAACTATTGAAAGAGAAAGTGGATGAAAGCAAGTGATGATTTTGTGCAACACGTTTAAAATGTTGGACTACCTCCAAATACCAACCCCCCCCCCCCCCCCCCCCCCCCCCCCCACCCCACCCCCTCAGTGATCTTTGGCGATCCCCCAAGGGGGGGCCAGGACCCCAGGTTGGGAAACAGTGGCGTGGATGATTTGATGACCGTGCACATGCAGTGAATGCTCTGATAGACGATGGGCTGTTAGGAAGCAAAGGGTGACAGCTGTAGAGTGGAGTTCCACTGGGCGCCCCGCTGGCACGGCACCACTGTCTTTGTCATGTCATAGACGCACAGCAACGTCATTGTTAGGGTTATTCAGGGAAATGTCATTCCATTTCATATTCCATAATGGTTAGAGGGCTGTAATGATAATAGCAAAAGGAAGCAGTTTCTTCTAATCTTGTGTTCCCTCTGCTGTTGAATAAAAAACATAAAGGTGGTATTTGTGGGGGATGGGGAAGGGGGGGGGGGTATAAATACATTGGTGAATTTCCTTGTAAACATTTAATAAAATAAGTTAAATATTACTTTGAATATTAATGTAATATTTTGGATTTTATATTGGGTGCACTGCAGTCCCTAACTAGGTTGAAAACGAGTGGCGTTCCAGTGCCAATCATGTAAACAGTCATTGGAATGTGGGCGTACAGATGATTTATGATTGAATCGGGACGAGAATAATATATGTTATCTCTTTCCACACGTTAGTTAGTTCTGAAAGATGTCGACTAACGGTGGCAAATATCTATCAGTACGAGTCATGACCAAACGTTTGAATCCACATTTGTGGAAGCTCCGTCCAGTAGGGACTGACATATGTTCCAGATAGTCCACAGAGGCTCGAGTCGGAAGAGTGAGGGCGCAGAGGGCAGGAGGGGGAAGCCGTGTGCCGCTGTGCTTGTCCCCCCTGGCTTATTGAATTACCTAAATGAGCTGAGGAGACCAGGCTGGGGCTCTTAGCCGTTTGAAGTTTACAAATCATTCTGACTGCTCTGGGGCTGGGAGGGGGGGGTCACGAAGGAAGGAGGGGGGGGCATCTTTTGATGCTTTAAATAAAAACATCAGGGAAACAAACAAACAAAGCAGGGAAAGATGAAAATGCAAAAGAAGGGGTAAGGAAACACCATGTTACCCATGGCAACTTGGGAATGATGATGGCTGAGAAACCACTTCCTGTGTATGATGGGAAAATTGCACAAGTTTGCTGTTGTCTGGAAGGACTGAGAAAAGAGACTGTGTGTGTGTGTGTGTGTGTGTGTGTGTGTGTGTGTGTGTGTGTGTGTGTGTGTGTGTGTGTGTGTGTGTGTGTGTGTGTGTGTGTGTGTGTGTGTGTGTGTGTGTGTGTGTGTGTGTGTGTGTGTGTGTGTGTGTGTGTGTGTGTGTGTGCGCGTGCGTGCGCTTGCGTGTATGTGTGCGTCATGCACGCACATGCATGCGTCTGTGATGGGAAAGTTGCATGCACCGACCCTCAGTACAGTCTAGACTTCTCTGCTGTGTGCACAGTGCACGTGTGTGGATGAGTAACATGAGAACTGAATTCATGAGTAATATGCAGAGGAAGATGAATATAAGAGATCAAATGCATGCAATGTCAGTTCATTTAGCAGCTCCTATACTACGTCCCTTAAGGCTAGCTTCTGCCTGTGCTTAAGGCTATACATGATTATGCTTATACATTAGTATAACAGTAGCCTACTTTTTGTCCATTGACAAATGTTATGAAAACTGTTGGTGGCTGGTTTGACTGTGTATACATTTGACTATATTCCTCTGTATTTTGTGGAAGCTGCTTTGGATACAAAACTGCAACTAAACTAAACTAGAGGCCTTCACTCTGATTTCATAGATCGTGTTTTATTCTTTTTTTTACTATTAAGATTCATGGGGGGAAAAGGCTTGACTACCTCTCATATCTGTGAGACACATTTCCCAATAGAACACCATACTTATCTCAGATTAGAAACACTTAAAATGTTGTGCTCAAAGTGAAAGACAGCATCATATGAATATGCATTCCTTCAAAACGAAAATGAAAATAGGATTTCTAATTAATTCAGGCATATTGCCCGACATCCCTATATAGCCAACTAATTAACTGATTCCTCTTGATGGACCCACCAATAATTGATTGTCTCTGGATTCGATCGAGGAAAGATAGCTTGTTGTTTGTACAATCAAGCCCTTTCCAAGTTATCAAGTGGAACTAATTAATTAGGGCATGGAAATGCGTTAAAATGTCTCTCTCCCACCGAAGACAACATCCAGTTCCAGAATGGAAAACCCTGAAATGTAATTAGTTACATAATCATGGTAAAATGAGGTTGACTTGATTCAAACCACATTGTCCACATTGCATGTCCATGTTTCCCTGCATGGTCCATCAAAGCACCCCGTAATACAGTATTCTGTTTTGAAAAAAACATTTACAGTTTCCCTCTATTTCCCCCATTTGCTGTCGATTTTTATACAAAGTTTGTCTCATTAGGTAAAACACATGAGATTAAGAAGGGGGGGAAATTGTTATAGACTGATGAGTTATAAAAATGAAAAATGAGAAACTGAATTTGGCATATTGTACACCAGGAACTCAATCAACGACTGTCTGGGGACGTTAGGAATCCGTTTCAACTTTGTGACCTGTTGGCTCTGTATCTATCTAAATCAAAGCAGGGCCCCCTGCAGCCCAGCGACTCCACTGTAATTGGACGACACAATGTCTGGGGGTTTCTGAGATTGGGCAGAACTCACGGCAAATTACCACCCACTTCCTGTTCAATCTAACCAGGCACTCAAGCTGTCGAGGGAGTTGTTGGACTTTGAAAAGTGTTTGCTTAGGTTGGCATCCCCAGCAACCATGACCACATTTTAATGAAGAATAATTCCCTATTCTGGAGACCTCATTTGTCAGCATATGCCTTGTTCATAACGGCAATATCCCAAAGATGTACGGAGCAGGTATGAGAAAAAACAAACAAACCATTAATGCAGTCAAGACACTTTGCTGTAGAAATTTGCGTCTGTCTTTGCGCAGTACTTTTTGTAATTGGAAGCCTAATATTTGTTTGAAAGAAATGTATACTCTACATATGTGTCATAAAACTCATAGCAGTAATTAGAAGCTGTGAGTGTTTTGAACAAGTGAGGATTCCAAAGCGGTTCCGTTTTTTCCAAGTGGCAATTTGCAAGTTCCGGTTCGTTCCAGCGCTACTTGCAAGGCATAAAGAAAGATAGAAGTCACAGACATGGAACGTCTCAAACGTTTGAAGAAAACATCTCTTTTTCCGCTGCTCCCTCTCCTCAGTGTCCGTGGCAACCTCTTTGCTCCAGCAGTTGTTGCTGAGCTGCTGCCTGGTGAAACCAGCGTCCAGTGAGGGGGGATTGGGAGTGACATCTGGCAGTTTGATAAAGTGGATTTGGTTTCTTAGGGGCAATTCCAGGCTGCTCTCCTCCGGTGCCGAGCCTCTCTCTGGTTAGTATATGACTTACATGTGTAGGACGGTGAGAGGCAGCGTGTGTGTGTGTGTGTGTGTGTGTGTGTGTGTGTGTGTGTGTGTGTGTGTGTGTGTGTGTGTGTGTGTGTGTGTGTGTGTGTGTGTGTGTGTGTGTGTGTGTGTGTGTGTGTGTGTGTGTGTGTGTGTGTGTGTGTGTGTGTGTGTGTGTGTGTGTGTGTGTGTGTGTGTGTGTGTGTGTGTGTGTGTGTGTTTGCACAGTATGTGTAAGCAGGTACTATATGTAGATATAGCTGTGTGTGTGTGTGCGCTTGCGTGCATGCGTGCATGTGTGCTTGTGCGTGCGTGAGTTGTAGTGTACCGGGGAGAAGGGAAGCGGTTAGTGCAAATGGAAAACAGCAGTCCCTCCACCATGTACATTAATGCAAGCCTTTCATCACCAGCTCCCCTAAAGCATGGCCTCTCCTCTTCTAATTTACTTTAAACACACACATTAGTCTCATCAATAAACACTAATGGCTCTTTATAAAACAAGAGGTCTATTACCCATTTTTCTAATGAAGGCCCTATTTCCCTGCAGAGTCTGCAAGTCCACTCCAATACAATGTTGCGATGGCTGATCCATCCTTCCAACCCACTCTGAGCCAGAGGACAACAAACACCATGCAGACACGACCAAACGCGCAGCCCCCGCACTTGCTAACTTGTAGCTATTGTTCCTCATTCACAACAGATGCGACACATACAGAAGGATACAGAGAAGGCATGGTCTTCACGATCCTTCACTGTCAAATCTGGGGTGTTCATTTAACTCTGAAAGAGTGTACAAATGTGGTTACTCTCCGAGTTACATTTGTACACTCTCAGAGTTACAAATGGATAAATTATTACTAAGGATTTGATCGTTTTCCTTGGGATGAATTCGTATTATCACCCTTACCCCCTTTCACTTGATAAACCTTCGACAGTTGTCAGAGATTTTCCCCCCACAAATCCTTAGAAGACGACATACACAAGTTGCATTGAAAGAAATCTTTATTTTCAACTCTCGCGGTTTGTCAATATTTTGTTTTTAATGTAATGCATGGCATGAATGGCCATAAATTCCTAATTATCTGCAGCTCTGCCTCTGGCGACCTGAAAGCCCTTTAAAGAATTCTGTGGCTCATTTTCAAAAACTCAAAACAATATTGCATCTGTCAGTGTAACTATACATAAAACATCTTTTGTATGATTACTATGAAAATTCGATATGCAAGATGAATTTTAAACAGCATTAATAAACAAGCAAATGGCAGACATTATAAATGCCATGGCACGAGCTACAGAGCGCTGTCACCAAAATAACAGCAGTGCAGTTTGTAGAGAATCATCTCCATTACAAAACATCCTATGGGATGTCTTTTTCAATTTCTCTGTTCCTCATGTGGGTTCAGAATAGAATGATTACTTCTACATCTGTCTGGAGCAGCTGATTTATGAACATGTTGTGGGTTCTGAGGTTAGCTTTAGGATTTGGCCACATGCATGAAAGCTGAGGTGGAGGTCAATGGTATCGGCCTACTGTGGCTATGAAAATATCATGTGTTTTCTCGCCAGGGGCTCACACGAACACGCTGGGCTCAAGGACAGGCCAGGCATTTTACTGTTTTGCCATCAAAGGGAGAGTTCACCCAAAAATGTAAATAGGATTTTTCATCACCAGGCAATTTCATATGCACCTACAGAGAAGTGCATTCCACATGAAATGACTGTCCGTCTTTCTCCACGCGCGCATGTCTGAGGTCATCTTATGATACCGTCGTCGCCATCGTTGCCGAAACCTTGTATGTCCAAACCTTGTATGTTCCATTTCCTTTTGAGGAAATGGAAAAAGGAACCTGTATTCCAGCGGATCCAATGTAGTCATTTTGTCACAAGCTCTTGTTTATTGTTTTGTTTTTTTTAATAGCAAAAATACCAGATCTACAAGCCCACAATGCGTTACAATTTGAATTGGATATCCCCCCCGCCCATTTATTTAATAAATAGATAAATAAAAATAAATAGAAAAAGTTTAGTTATTGTAAAATTATCTAAACATTTTTGTTTTCTGTCACTCAAAAGCGGATCATAGATTAATGGCATGAATATGAAAATATGTTAATTGAGGTAAAACTAACTTTAAAGTCAAAAAGATTTTACATGAGTACAGGGAGAAAACAATTACCTGAACATGCAGGTGTTTTGCAGCTTACTTTAGTCTGTCTGCAACTTATACATTAATAGTGTAATGTATGAGGCTGAGGATACTGTTGAACATTTATCATGTTAGGGGGAAATGACCATGCTATACTTGTAAATCTTATCGTAAATTGTATAAACATTGTAAATCTAATCACATTTGTACTTAAAGGATTCCAGTGAATAAGTGTGTCTACAGATGTCTGTAGCACAAAACACTATACATTTGAAGAATATCTTTGAATAATTCATTATCTGTATGCTTTTCCATTATTTCCTCAAAAAAAGTATATGTATAAAAGTATATAAAATTGGGACAGCATATCATATAAATAATGTAGTCCTTCTCACAGCTGGCCTGGGATCCAATGCAACCCTATAGGCTCTTTGCTGCAGGTCATCCTCGCTCTCTCTTTCTCTCTCTCTCTCTCTCCAGACTGTCCTGTCTCTCTCTAAATATAGAGCAGAAGAGCACCCAAGAAATGCCCCCCCAAATCTTAAAAAGATTACAATAATTATATATACTGTATATACATATAATTCATGTGTTAGTCAAATGAATGAAAACATTTGACTATCAAAACAAACAAAAGTATCCACATTTGCAGCTAAGTAAGGAAGTCATCATCTGTGACCGGACGCCTCCATCACTTCTCTCAGTTGACTCTCTCTCTCTGTCTGTCTCCCTCTCTGTCTCTCTCTTTGTCTCCCTGTCTCTCTCTCTCTCTCTCTCTCTCTCTCTCTCTCTCTCTCTCTCTCTCTCTCTCTCTCTCTCTCTGTCTCCCTGTCTCCCTGTCTCCCTCTCTCTGTCACTCTCTCTCTCTCTCTCTCTCTCTCTCTCTCTCTCAGCCCGGCTGGAGGGCCGTCTCAGATGGAGATCCAGTAGTAGGGCCTTACCTCACTCACTCACGGCATCGCAGGGGGAATTACAGGGCTTAGTTCTCTCAACTTGACCCCGCTCCTAATTACTTGTCGGATAAGTCTTGTGGCTCCTAGTGGAGTGTTGTCCTAACCTCCACTTGTCTGCTGTGTGTCCAAACACGGAGAAAGAAAAACACGTTCCAGTGGAACGGGGGCTTATCCAACCTCCGCACGGCGTTCTCACAGAGCTGAGCTGAGTGCCCCACAGCATGCAGGCTCCCAGCCCAGGGATCCATGCATCTCCCTCTTTCCCCTACTTATGCTTTCCTATTAACCACCTTAACACTGGCAACCCTATTATTAAACACCATAACCTGGCAACCCTTTTATTATTTGTGTAATAATAATAATAATAATAATAATAATAATACAATAGAAAATCACAATAGAAAATAAATAAATAGCTTCCAGGCTTGTAGGTAAGGTAGCTATTCTCATAGAATAAAAGGGCATAGGTGGTTAAAGGACGACTTCACCGCTTTTCAACCTCTCTTCATATAGTAGGTCCTCACTAATACTCATGATAAAGTGGTACAATTTTTTTCTACTCTGTCTGTGTCTCAGAGGAAGGCTGTGGACAGTTCAGAGTCCCGTCTACCAGTGACATCATCGATGGGGAATCCAAGCTAATAGAAACTGCAGGCTTTCTATTCCTGGAAAGTTGCAATGCAATAAAAGAAGCCATTGTTCTCGTGTTAATAAAAATCTAAATAAAAAATGTGAAATCTTGTTGGAAAAAAAAATCATGTCTAACGATGATGTCACTGGTAGACAGGTTTCTGAACTGTCCACAGCCCTCCTGTGAGACACAGACCAAGTAGAAAAAAATTGTACCATTTTATCATGAGTATTAGTGAGGACCAATTATATGAAGATAGGTTGAAAAGCGGTGAAGTCGTCCTTTAACAAATACACAGCAACAGTCCTGTGTTAGTGTAACTGTGTTAGTGTAACCGTGTTAGTGTAACTGCCACTGGTCCATTACGCTTACACTCCAGATTTGACTGTTTAGATGAAGGTAGACTGACAGTCAGACTTTTGCCATATATTGGAAATCTTGTTTGAAATTAATGGATGACTGTAAATTATGTTGCAGTTTGGAAGTAGTAAATGATATAAAAGTACTCCCCCATTACACACACACACACACACACACACACACACACACACACACACACACACACACACACACACACACACACACACACACACACACACACACACACACACACACACACACACACACACACACACACACACACACACACACGTCACAGACACACTGATCTCCTGGTGAATTCTCTGAATGACAACTCTGTTATATTCTATAATAAACCATTCATATCTATTTACTACTGCTACATTAGAGCTCTAAGTATAAATGTGGGGGACTTTTTATGTTCAACATTTTCAATGTGAAAAATGTACAAAGATCAACATAAGGATTGAATCATTATGTGCTAGGCCCTGACATAAATAGGAAATCTAACTCATCGTATAATGAAACTATTAATGCAACATATTCCTCGGTATCCAAGAAAAAAACCAATTCAACTTCAACATGATAGCATTCTTTGACATTACAGAAAGAGGAATACAGCATAGTCCTCTACTAACAGAGACGGTGTATATTTAAAGATCATTGGCTTCCTGGCAGGCCTGCCCGGTGGATTTTGAAGTAAAGTTCACTAACATTCAATTTGTGAAAGGAACAAGGGAGCAGCATAGACCAACTGTGGAGAATTTGTCTTTGTCAGACAATATTGTCTGAGACATTTCAGGCCTTTTCCAACAGCCTCCCCTGTAATTATGGCCTCTTCAAAGACAATGAGAAAAACAACAACTTAGTGTGAAATAGACACTAATGGTGGATAATAACACAGGTATGGTGTGTGTGTGTGTGTGTGTGTGTGTGTGTGTGTGTGTGTGTGTGTGTGTGTGTGTGTGTGTGTGTGTGTGTGTGTGTGTGTGTGTGTGTGTGTGTGTGTGTGTGTGTGTGTGTGTGTGTGTGTGTGTGTGTGTGTGTGTGTGTGTGTGCGCGCGCGTTCGTGTTCGTGTTCGCAGTGTGTGTTTGTGTGTGTAAGAGAACAAAGAAAAGAGAGAGTATAATTGAAATAATTAGCCTGCTAACTTTAAAATCTATAAAAACAAGACGGGGTCTAATGATGTGGTTGTCGGACTTCATTGGGCCGTTCTATGATGTCGGTCATCTATGGCGCAACAAATTTTTATTTGGAGTTAATATTTTTTCCTCTTCTCATGGTTTTAGTTGAATTAAGGCCAAACGTGCACACATTTTGTGAAATATTATATTTCAAAAAATACAAAACATATGTGAAAAAACAATGTGTGGGTTGGCTTACTGGCAGTGTGCACAAGAGAGCAGTTTGCGAGATTAGCCCCGGAACGCACACACACACACACACACACACACACACACACACACACACACACACACACACACACACACACACACACAGTCACACAGACCCTCTTCTAGATGGCGGCTCATCTCCTACAGAGCCACGTTGTAAAAAAGGAATCGGTAACTGTTCACCCACAAAGAAAATAAACGAGTTGACGTCCAATATTGTCGTTGTTTAGTTATTGATCATATCTTATCCGCTCATCTCAGTTTTTTGAATCCTACCCTGGGAAAGCACTCGACTGGATTACAGCACTTTAAATAAGATAAGGGATTCTGAACCTCAAAATTGAACTTTTCAGCGAGAGCTCTCCAAACCATTTAAGGTTTGCCTTACAACTGCCAAGTCATCTGTCCCAGAATTCAAGCCGAGAGATAAGGCACATCAGTGGAAAGGAATCCTCCAGGGACACAATATGTTAAGGGGACTTACTTCCATTATTGTGTAATAGCTTCCATAACCATCACCCTTTACCCCCAATAAAGTCTCATTGGCCTGAGGATTGAGTATGGATTACATGGTAGCTCTCCTAATAATGTCAAACACATGAAGAGACCTGACCATAAACGCTAGGTCGTCGACGTACCTGTGAGGAAAATCTACACGGTAAAATCCTCAGTGTTAATGTATCCCTAACAGGTCCATTAGATTCCTTTTGTACACTCTCAGAGTTAAATTAACAGTAAGGGTTTTACTGTGAAGCACACATGATTTGCATAATATAAGGACTTACCTGACCCATACCCACCCATGAAAGCTTTGTCATAGGACTGTAAATAAAATGTAGATTATAATAACGTAATGTTCACCAGAAATGGCCGATCTACAGCTTGTAGATCAGCTATTTTTGGTGGAGAGATGTATGTATAGGGGGGTAAAGGAGGTGACCAAGTATAGACCCCTATGGGACCCCGGTCATTGAAGTATATAGGGTTTAAATGGTTGACCATGTCATTGTTGTTCTTTTCTTTTCCTCTGTATCTGTACATAAATAAATAATTCAATGTGTATGTGTGTGTGCGTGTGCGTGCGTGTGCGCGTGCGTGCGTGCGCGTGCATCCGCGCGCGCGCACACGTGTGTGTGTGTGTGTGTGTGTGCGTGCGTGTGCGTGCACATACCTCTGTGTGCAGGCTGCAGTCATGTGCTGCTCCCCTGGGGCTGCACTGCGAGGCTGGTGCCAGAGAGTCTCACCTAGCCAGGTTAGTCTGGGAACACGCTCACACCGCAGGCATTTCTTGGACAACTTGCACAAAAACACGCAGGCGTTCACACACACACGCACTGCAAGCACGCATGCGTACGCGTACACACACACGCACGCACACGAATATACATATGCGCTACACACATCCACTTACAATATACACGTTACCCACATCATAAGCAAATGAGCCATTAAATTGTCATTAGTGCTTTATTTTCCCCACCCTGTCTCCAGGCAATCTGTCACACTGTTCAGGATGATGAGTCAGTAATGCTAACCAGTTGTTTCAGAGATGGTGTGTGCGTGTGTGTGTGTGTGTGTGTGTGTGTGTGTGTGTGTGTGTGTGTGTGTGTGTGTGTGTGTGTGTGTGTGTGTGTGTGTGTGTGTGTGTGTGTGTGTGTGTGTGTGTGTGTGTGTGTGTGTGTGTGTGTGTGTGTGTGTGTGTGTGTGTGCGTGTGTGCGTGCGTGCGTGCCAATATGTGTGCACAGCTCCCTAATATGTGAGTTAACGCCTTGTTATACGTATAGTTGCACACTAGTCATTTAATCTACTAGCTCAGTGCGATGCTTGTGAGCTTGTAGATCGCCTATTGTCTGTGCGTGACACAGGCACACACAACTCAAGTACAAATCAGGCCTTAGTGCACAAACACACACACACACACACACACACACACACACACACACACACACACACACACACACACACACACACATCTATGTTTGTGTGTCTTCATGTGTTCAGGTTTCTGTCTCTCTGTGAACGTCTGCTCTCATTTTTGTGTTCTCAGCATGTAATATATCTCCATTTGTCAAAACAAGACAAAATCTGAATCCATCAAACTTGGCCTCTACTACACTACTACATGTGAATCCAGATTATGAGCGCACTGGAGACGCGTCCCACAAGAGACCGCACTGTACGTGATGTAAGTAGACTTGAAATGTGTTTAGGGGAACGTCTACCGTACAAAGCGTGTGTTTATGTACATAGCACGTCATTATCTCTCTGCAGCCTGATTAGATTCTCCAACGTTTCTCATGTTTGTACACCTAAATAAGAGAGCCTGATGGCCCGGACCACCCAAACACACAGGGATCGCGCACACACACACACAGTAAGAATAAGAGAGGTTCATTATGTGGCAGGCAGACAGTCGGACGCGACGCGTTCTCCTCTCGTGGTTTTAGTTTAACCCACTTAACCCGTTTTGACCCGAGGGCCCATTCTAAAAAACGCCTTCGAAATCCTAACCTAAGTTTTCAGATTTTTTTTTATTTTTATCCAACTAATGTGACACAGATGCTGTCCCGGATTGAAAGGTATAGACCTAACAATGTATAGGTTTAACCGATCCAGCATCCGTATTCTGGGGAAAAATCAGGAGTACTTTTTCCACCACCGGGATTATTGTATAAATTAAGAGAGCCGATATTAATAAATATAGGAAAAGGTGAATGAAAGTGATCAATAAATAATATCGAATAATAATCAATACATTGAAAGTTTAGTTAAAGGTAGGATAAGTGATATTTTTTGTTTTTTTAATATCTTTGGGTTAAAACAAAACGTTTTTTTGTGAAAACGTTAAAGCACTATATTCTGATAGTAATCATTGCTATGTTTGTTCAATAACAGGGATCTACCCGTCTCTCCAGCTCGTTAATAAACAGAAAATAAATGTTCAGGTAGGTGACAGAATTTCAGCCAATCAGGAGAGAGTACCCATTTTTCAGCGTACATTTTTTTTAAATAGTTTTCCGGTTCCAATTTCGTCTACTCATTTCTTAGTGTCATCACTTCCAATTGCACTTGTTTAATCTGTATCCTGTCTGAGTTTTCTATCCTGATTGGATAAAATTGGTATTCCGAACTGAAAATGCATTTTCTGTTTAATAAAGAGCTGGAGAGACATGGAGACTCCAGTTACTGAACAAAAAACACTCTATACTGTAGCAATGAGTACTATCAGAATATAGAGCTATTTAACACTTATTTTAACCAAAGAAAATCACTTACCTTACCTTTAATTACGTTCAGGAGGCATAATGTAGGCATGACTATACATTTTATGTGCATGACTTGTTTTTTTCATGTGCAACATTTCAGTATTTTAAACATCTGTCAACAATATGCCTTGATCTGTGTTGATGAATTAACCACTTAAGCCCCAGTATCTGTATTGTGGGGAAAGCTTTCGCAGAAAATAGCACATCGAGAAGCTCACAACGCGTTGTGAGCATGTCGATCGGCTATTTTCAGCGAAAGCTTTCCCCACAATAACAGAAAACAGAAAAGATACTAATATAGAGCCCTGAGGGACGTAGTCCACATGGGCACCGTTGGAGGTGCGACAGACAGGCCTATAATACTTAGCAGGAAGACCATCCCATTTATGTGTAACATGTTTTCAAATGTTCATGCATTTTAGAAATGCTATTTTTCTAGTAAAAAAAAACTCTATGAAAGCAAATAAATGACACCACTTAAAAGTGATGAAAGTGATTGCTGTGTATCTAAAGGCATCTAACACTGGACAGACTAGCACTCCCCAGTGTTCAGTTGTGGGAATGCACCCACCCCAAACTCATCCCTGGACACCAGTGGTGGAAGAAGTAGTAGCGTTGTGAGCTTGTAGATCGGCTATTTTCAAATAGCCTATGTATAAAATAGGGCTAAAGTGGTTAGTGTTAGTTAGTGTTTTATAATATAATATATGTTATAGGATGTTTGCAGGATGTTTGGGAAGCAAACAGTCAGACCAAAGTAACTTAGTAACTAAAGTTTTCAAATAATTGTAGTGGTGTAGAAGTAAAAGTATTGAAAATTGGAAATACTCCAGTAAAGTAAACATACCTAAAAATTGTACTTAAGTACAGTACAGTACTTGAGTAAATGTACTTAGTTACTTTACACCACTGCTGGACACACATACAGTACAGTACATGCATGTGCATGCCATGCTCACTCATAACCCTTAAGAGGCCGTGCACTTTGTTGAGGGTTATTTCATCACCACATATACTCCACATCTAAGTTTGTGTTATATTTTATTTTTTTTCCCTCTTTTAAACATATAGTGCTATATAATGAGTGTGCAGCCTTACTGAAACAACATGTTAGCTGATATGAGGCATTTATATAGCTGCCGAACGTAGTAGTAACTCGCTGACGAGGTTGTAAAACATTCTGGAGCACAACTCATAAAACAAAAAAAAAGAATATGTATGATTCCCCATTGCCCTCTGGCTAATGTTGCTGTGATCACATTACTGAACACGCAACTCTTATGGAGTATGTGTACTGTATGTACCCAAGTCCTTGTGATCCCTGAGATAAATAATAATCATAGGAAATATTTAGTATTGCGCTTTATACCGGATGAAAACATACTGTGATTTACTTGCTATGCTTAACCCTTTAAGACCAGAGGCCGAAGATGTCTTCTAAATCCTAGTAGTTTTCTGAAAAACGTATGTTGTTATATCAATGGTTCTCAAACGTTTTCCTGCCCGCCAACATTATATGTATTTGACCGCCGACCCCCATCTGAGAATATTTTGTTCCAGGGACCCCCAGAAGCAAAGATTTGAGTAATTTTTTTTAAATATTCATATATTCAAAGATTTGCACACATTTTCAAGTTTTTTCAAAAATAGCAGATCTACAAGCTCGTAGCGTGGCACGAAGAGACACGCTATGAGCTTGTAGATCTGCTATTTTTGAATAGCCAACCAATGTGCTATATATAAAGCTAAAATCTAAAATGACACACATGATTTCCCGGTTTAATGGGTTAACTAAGAAACTGATTACATTGAAGGTTAACCTTTGAACCTTTAAATTAATAGATGATCCCGAATACAATTTATTTGATGGCAAATCAAATATAATTACTGTTGGCCCGGATCGCTAGCCTTGCGGTCCGGGCACCTAGGCTCATAAGCAGCCTGACAGCGCGCCTCGGGTTTGAGTCCCGTTCCTGACGACCGTTGCTGCGTGTCTCTCCCCTCTCTCTCCCTCTTTCCTGTCTAGTTTCGCTTAAAGAAATCTATCAATAAAGGCAAAAAGCCAAAAACAAATCTTTAAAAAAAAGAATATATACAGTATATAATTACTGACTTCAGAGAAATATTGCTGAACTAATAATGTGGGCAAAGAACTTACTATAATACTTGGTGAGCAGCGAAAGGGATAATGACATTTAAATATGTGAGAGAATGACTCAGGGTTGAGCAACAAACTGCTAATGTTCCTGCCGTGCCAACAAGCCACTCTCCCTGCCCATTTTGTCTCTTTCCCAGCAACCATATTCAGTTGTTTGCCAAGAAGATGGCTTTTCATTTATGTTTTCAGTTAGTTGGACATAATTCCAAATGAGCTATTGTTTTAGCTCCGCTGTTGGGGCCATATTACAATTGCTAATAATGATGGAGTGCGTTATATAATAGACAGTGTCACTATGATGAATGTGACCTTTTCCAAAACATCAATTCCTTCTTTAATTACCTTTGATTAATTATCGTCTGGGCACAATGCACAGTGATGTCTTCGATGAAGACATAATTTAAATCTGTCCAATTACAAAACCTACTTTCATGTGTTTCTGTTGCGTCTTGTTGAAGACTCATCGGGTCAAATAGGAAGTCAACTCGCACAGCAAATCCCAGGAAGCATTTATGAATATATATTTAGCTCAGTTCTGAGTTGCCTTGGCTCTCATACCCTGCTCCCTGTGAGTCAGGTTTCCTACATTACCTGCAGAAAACTTGGCACGGCTACTGAGCAAGAGATGGAAAATTTAAAAACCTGAATGCCCATGGGTGAGAAACAATTAGGTTTGTGTTCATTACAATGGAGCACAAAGGGAATGAAAATTCCACAGCTAAGTGTTTTACCGTCAAAACGCCAGGAGCAAAATGAATGTAATTAAAGCCCACAAATACCTCCGGCTTTCGTAACAAAGCTGTTTTACTGCCTTCACCAGCATGCGTGTGCTTTGCTTAACACCAAGACCTCAAATCAAGGGCTTAGGCTTAAACTAACTCTGAAATCAACCATGCACAACAGAAACTTTGACATTTTAGTTTGTTGAATTTTTGTTCACAAATCCAGAGGTATTTTTTCCCTGTTTCTAAGAAATGTCTGTCTGTCTGTCTGTCTGTCTGTCTGTCTGTCTGTCTGTCTGTCTGTCTGTCTGTCTGTCTGTCTGTCTGTCTGTCTGTCTGTCTGTCTGTCTGTCTAGCTAGCTATCTATCCATTGATACTCCGAGTCCTCAAGGTAATTGCAGTGCTACAAGGTCATTGAAACCACTGTGAAGCAACAGCAGTCAATTTAGTGGTGTGACAGCAAGCAATTCATATCCAGCTGTAAAGGCTCCGAAGTCTGATCACGTTCATAATTACATTCTATGATAAACAAACATAGGGGAAAGAATACATTCTTCTTAGCAGTAATATGCAGTTAAATCCCAGAGACTAGACAAAGTGACATTTCACTTTGTTAGAGTTGTACTACACCCCGTATTAATTGTTTTGCTGTTGATCAACAGTAGTCCCACAATATGTTGGGGGGGGCAGCAGTGGTACCGTATGGGGTTCCACACAGTCTGTTACGGTCACTCCGAATCCAGAGGCTACAACAACAACAAATACAGTCAGAGCTACTGTAGCCTACCATCTATACACCCCCTCAGGATGTTTGGAAAGCAAACAGTCAAATGCTTAAGTATTACTCTGTGTGAGAGAAAGAGAGAGAGAGAGAGAGAGAGTGTGTGTGTGTGTGTGTGTGTGTGTGTGTGTGTGTGTGTGTGTGTGTGTGTGTGTGTGTGTGTGTGTGTGTGTGTGTGTGTGTGTGTGTGTGTGTGTGTGTGTGTGTGTGTGTGTGTGTGTGTGTGCGTGCGCGTGAAAGAGAGAGTGGTGAAACTTCTTACTGTACAACCTCAAGAGAAATAGCAGACAACTCTGAGACGATATGTTTATAAAATGAGGCGTGTTTTATTTTGTACACTTTGTACACATTTACTTTATCAAAACCACACGAAAAGAATGCTCTTATGTGCCCTTGCAACTGTACCCAATTGAAAACATCGTTCATCATGATTCATAATCAAATCCTAAAGTCAGATTTCACTGTACATTTGGGTCCTGAAATGTGATTTCTCAACTCTTTGATGCTATGTCCATATTCCTCCCCCCTCCCCAACATGTGTCCCTTGTTACATCACGTCATGCCAACGAACAATCAGTTTGTCAAAACACATCTCAGGGCTCGGAGAAAAGGGATGAGAATGGCTCGAGAGGCAAAGAATGGCTGAAAACTGAGCACACTGTCAGGGCTATTACCGAAGCAGTAACAGATATCTCCTCTTAGCCATTAGCACTGGATGGCTAACGGCTCCAGGGGCCTGGCCTGTAGCAACTTCTCCTTGATGTCAGCAGTGGGCTGTGGTAACACACCGGACTACGGCGGCTCACTGACTGACAGCTTCAATAAGGCTAATTATAGTGGGCTGCAGGGCCCAGAGTTATGTTGTCTGGCGACCCCACCCACTGTGGAGCCAGAGTGACTGTGTTAACTACGGTGTCCGACCAAGGTAGGCATCAGACAGCTTCCAACGCCAGCCAGCGAACCACTGCACCAACCAGTCTGTGTGCGTGCGTGTGTGTGTGTGTGTGTGTGTGTGTGTGTGTGTGTGTGTGTGTGTGTGTGTGTGTGTGTGTGTGTGTGTGTGTGTGTGTGTGTGTGTGTGTGTGTGTGTGTGTGTGTGTGTGTGTGTGTGTGTGTGTGTGTGTGTGTGTGTGTGTGTGTGTGTGTGTGTGTGTGTGTTTACTGGCTTTATAGCAATAACCACACACAGGGACACACAGAGGCTAGCTGGTCCATGCTCGCAGTGACTTTGATTATACCATAAACATTACCTGCAAAAACGCTGCTACATCCACACTCATATTTTTAAAAATGATGTGTTTTTAGCATCATTTCAGAAATTAGCCCCATCCAGACTACACGCCTGAAAACACAAAATTTGACAGCCATTTGACATCAACATCCATGAAACGGCACTATGTTTGTACATTCGAAGAATGTTTCCCCTTTCTGTTGTGGTACAGTAGCCTGTGGATTTAGCGAGGGTTGTTTGTATTGCAGTAATTTGCTCCCAAGCATTGTGGCATAGCGTGTGTTTGGTAGAAGTTGACAAGATCCTTCCTTCACTTAGGGCTCTGTACGCAGTGTTTTGATATAGTCTGTACCCAGGACCATGGTGATGACAGACTTTTCTAATGACGACTGGAACAACTTATTGGGATGCATCCAATGCGTGTGTGCACTGCACGCTAATTGTAAGTACGTCAATAGGTTAATAGCTTTCCTCCTGCACATGTAGGCAGTGGTTGCATTATGAAATGCAGAATTTAACTGCACAACAGCCGCTAGCATTGACAACAACTAGATTCGGGGAACACCCAGGTCGGGGACGATGTAAATCGGGAACGATGCAAGTGGGGAATGCATGCCCCATGCTAGTTATGCAATAGCCGTTGTACCTGTTGTCAGAGTACCAGTTGTACCCGTTCTCAGTACCCAGTGCGGTACCCACTAACATACGACCGATCAACTAAATATGGAGTGTTGTTGATGACGTACAAGAACGTACACAAGTTGAGTTCCATTGTACACACTACCACTACCATATTGGCACAGTGCCACAAACATGACGCAAAGCTTGACCAATCCGTGAAGCCAATTCATTGGGTTGGCCAATCAGGGAATCGAAAAAAAACAGTTTCCGAAACAGCAGTGTGTCTGTTTTAGGGGCTAGAAAATGTTGGATTACTGTGGACGCCAAGCACAAACGTAGAAAACGTTATGCAAAAGTTACTTCATTAATCTCTAAAGTGATTTAGATTCATTGAAAAAAGGTATTGCCATCCCAACTGGCCAGCAGTCATGTTTCGTGATCAGACTGTGTGTGTGTGTGTGTGTGTGTGTGTGTGTGTGTGTGTGTGTGTGTGTGTGTGTGTGTGTGTGTGTGTGTGTGTGTGTGTGTGTGTGTGTGTGTGTGTGTGTGTGTGTGTGTGTGTGTGTGTGTGTGTGTGTGTGTGTGTGTGTGAGAGTGTGTGTGTGTGTGTGTGTGTGTGTGTGTGTGTGTGTGTGTGTGTGTGCGCGCGCGCGCGCGCACACGTGCGCATAGGTGTTTATGCATGTGAATGGGTGTGTGTCCAACATGCAAATACAGAAGATGTAGATGTTTACGCCATTACAATCACATGCATTGCCAAACCAGGGCAATGCATGTGATTGTGTGCATTCGTATCTTTGTTCATATGACGTCTGGTTGGTTACAAATCATCTGGAATAATTCCTTTATTTCAAATTATCACTGACTAGCCAAGCTGTCTTTTTTTGGCTGTCTGCACAGTAACCAGGGCCAACAATGTTTGTTATAGTAACACTCCCTGATGTCCCGCAGATTCTGATTCAGGTGTAATCTAGCCTGTTTATATCGGAATGAGCAATTATGCATAATTAGAACCCGATTTAATGACTGTCATTGTGGCATATTGTAATTCATTATGGTGTATTGTAATGACGTTTTCCTCATGATAATCACTATGCAATCATGTTGAATCATTATCATTACATGTAGTTTTGGTCTTAAATCTCAAACTATACGTTTCCCTGGTGGAGGTCAACTCAGACCACCTGCACTGTGTGGTTTACAATTCTGCAAAGACAGCATCTTTGCAATTCAAAAGAAAATAATTTTAGCATAGCCCCACGAAACATCAACCTGAAAAACACATGTTTTTCTCTGGGGGCTTTCTTGTATCGGTAGTTTCACCTCATTTTCAGTCACGCAAACCTCCAGCCAATCTGGCATCCCACCACCAGGCAGATCAGCAGTGTTCTGGAGGTTGCTTGGCCAACTTGGCAACCAAGCAGATAGGACGGTCGATGGCACTTTGGAAGTCAGCGGGGCTAGCGGGGGAGGTTCATTCCACAGTGGAGCCAGGGCCGTTTAGCAGCCTGTCTTGTCTGGAGTCTCTGGGGTCACTTTAATATCAGCCCAAGGCCCTGAATCTGCCCCCATGCCGCTCCGCCAATTACCCAAGGATCCCCATGCTTCCCTCTTCCTCCCTCCTTTTTGCTTTTCTTCCCAGCGTCCGCGTCTCCCTCCCTGCCACTTTGTTGTGTCTACTAAACTCTGACTTCCTACGTTGTCTCACTTCTGTCTGTCTTTATCAGTCGTCTCACTTCATGACTCCGCTACATAGTCCGGCCAATTAGGCGACACTGAAGAGAGAACGCAGTATTACACATAAGTGTTGTATTTATCAACTTCTCTCTACTGGTGTTTTAGCCACAGTAGTTTGACTAAACATCCAGCTCTTGGTTGTACGGGAGGTTTCACTGAGAGCTGTAACCCCCCCGTTTTACAGCATGTTGTTTTGATCATCAGCCATTGGTTTATGCCCATGTCTATCCCTTCACTCAGTGTTTATACAATCGCTGACACTGATCTCCTGCTAAACTATTCCTGTCTGTGTACTTGTGTGTAAGTGCACGCGAGTCTTCCCCATGAGCTTGCGTGTGTACAATAATGCTTTAAGGAGATCAGGGTCTTGCAACGGGCCCTTTAACTTCAGTCAGCGCTGCATCCTGATATCCTGGTGTGACTGGTTCGAGGGGATAATTCGCTCCGCCAGAAACACAGCCTTTTAGAGGTTCCACATGTGCCTTGGCACCAGACAGAAGAGAGGCCGGTAGGTTCATTAATTACGGCAACATTCCTGTAGTGTTGTCACACAGTTTTATTAGCGTTAGCTTAGCCTGCGGGCTCTGTCATTATGCCTCATTTGGAGCTGTAACCCTCCCCATGGCTGTCCATTCATTACCGCCAAAGAACACGGTTAACTACAAGCAATATCATTATGCATAAATTCAATGAGAAATACTGTGACAGTCTAAAGCAGCTTGTACCTGCCAATAAGTCTACACTTCTTTTCACTAATGAGATATTCATTTAATTAATGATCAAAATCGTATGGCGTTCTTCATGAAGAGGTCCAATCCTGATCACAGAAAGAATGGGGGTGGGGGGGGGGGGAGAGAGTGAGAGAGAGAGAGATACAAGCCATAGCAACAACAATAGAAAAAACTATGATGACAGCAATAACAATAATACCAGGTATAACTATAACATTATTATAATAATAGCAAGAGAGGGCGGGAGAGAGACAGACAAACAGAGAGAGAGATACAGTAATAACAACAACTGTACTTGGTATAATATTCATATAATATTGGTCTGTACATTGTAAAATGTTATATTCATAACCAGCTATATTTGCAATACTCTGGAAGCCTCTGTGCTGTTAAGTATGAGGATATACGGTAAGTATTCTTGTATTTGTTTCATTGAGACAGATCTTGGGTGAGATTACCAGGGTTGACTTCTTCCACTCCTCACATCACAAAACTACTTACCTGGATGATTTCTTAATGTTTTGGGGAAGAGCAGATTTAGCTGCTCAAACACGATTTTCAAAATGTATATTCATTGTTTATCAGAATGCCAACATAGGCACAGTTTTTCATATTATTTTTTAACTTCCAGGGTTTAAAATGAGCTGTAGCCCCGTCTTTAAGAGTTGCCACAAAAGCCACAATCAAGTACTTGATATAATGCGCACAGGGATGGAGATTGAACAAAATGTTTGCGGGCTCATCTGTCAGATGTCCCATAAGAAATGTCAACCACTCCTTTAATCCAGGCAGCTCACAGGGCCGATTCAGCAGAGCAATCATCCTAATAACAGTAAATCCACAATAATTGAGCTCTCACAATTACTAGCAGAAATCTTGCCTTTTTCTTGACAAAGACCTTTAAACTGGTTGAGATGATCCAGCGAGCCGAAATGAAAAGCAGATCATTTGATGGTTCCAGCAGGCATTAACCCTGCCTATGGGGTTTGATCTCCCGGGGTCATTCTTGGCTACTGAAACAGTTCCCGGCTCGATTATGCTGATCTGAGCTCTCTGACAAGGTCAGCTCCAGCTAGCTATGGGGTTGTCATGACTGACTGCGACGGCTCCTGACTCATCTGTACAATCATTTGTCAGCATGTCATGGTGCTCAAAGCAACACATTGAATGAAAGCACTCCAAGAATGATTACATTTTCAACGTAAAAAAAGTCTGTTGTCAGCCACGCTAAATTAGTTTCAATATACATACTTGATTATCATTTATTTCATTTCTTCATCTCTTCACAAACATTCATTTACAAGCAACCTGAGTGCAGTGGTGGAAAGTAACTAAGTACATTTACTTAAGTACTGTACTTAAGTACAATGTTGAGGTATTTGTACTTTACTTGAGTATTTCCAATTTCCAATACTTTCACTTCTACTCCACTACATCTCAGAGGCAAATATTGTACTTTTACTCCACTACATTTATTTGAAAACTTTAGTTACTAGTTACTTTTGAGATATAAATTATGATATAATGAAACATACCTTAATCACTTTAACCCTATTTTATACATAGGCTATTTGAAAATAGCCGATCTACAAGCTCACAACGCGTCGCATCGCGACGCGTTGTGAGCTTGTAGATCTGCTATTTTCAAATATTTAGTACTTTTACTTTTGGTACTTTGAGTACATTTTGATGCCAATACTTTTGTACTTTTACTCAAGTACATTTTTAATTCTGGACTTTTACTTGTAACAGAGTATTTTTATTTTGCAGTATTGGTACTTTTACTTAAGTAAAGAATTTGAGTACTTTTTCCACCACTGAGTGCTTGGAGAAACCATACACAACTGAATATACTGTATCGTATACAATTATTTCGAGGAGTTTCTGTTGATAAAATCTAAACAAAACATCGGAGTCGTCCGGGGACATTTAGAAACTTGGCAGCTACACTTTGTACACTCTCAGAGTTAAATTAACAGTGAGGATTTGTCTTGTGTCGTTGACGTGATGTGGTGAGAGGGGAGTGACAGTGTTTTGCATCCTCTCTCCTGTAGCACTTATTTGTTTAACTGCTCTTCATTCCACACTTCAACCGCAAACTTGCGTTCCGTGTTGTTGTCAAAGCCTGAACCATAGGTTAGCTAATCTGTGACCAAGATCTTTGGGTCCTTGCCAAAGATACGCGGCTTTAGATGAAGAAGAGCAACAAGGTAATTAATATAATCGACTCGTTTAGCACTGGATAAATGCGGTGCAGATGATTCACGCAGCTTAAATGTTGCACAATCAAGAAACATATTTTAAATACTTGTTGCTGCGTAGGCCTATTGTGGTTGCTCGGACATGATTTGTTTGTAATAAAAAGGGATTTAGAATTATTTGTAAAAATGTGAACATGAAATGTTACGTCTTTTTCCACCAATGCGTCCAAAATCCCTTTAAGGTCAGAGAATTAAAATGGATTAGATTTTTATTAGCAGTGTAGATCGTTGTAACATTCTATCAGTAAAACATGACTTTGATCAAGTTTGCTGAAGTGCACATGGACTTTTACTTGCAACATGTGCTTGCATGCGTGTGTGCGTGTGTGTGTGCGTGTGTGTGTGTGTGTGTGTGTGCGTGTGTGTGTGTGTGTGTGTGTGTGTGTGTGTGACGTGCGCATGTGTGTGTCCAGTTGACCTCATCGGTTGGGATTGTGCTATTTTTTCTTTTTGTCTTTCAGTAGAAACAATATTATCTTGTGACACCATTACCACTTCGTCATAGATGTGCTGACCACACCAAACGGTGTGCACACATCATCGTCCTGTAAGTGGCAGCTAATTCACGTTTTTACCAGTGTCATATGAGCCAACATTGTGTGTACCTCCCTGCTTGCCCGTCAGTTTGCTGCAAGCCTTCTGTCCCTCTGCACAGAGTTAAGATGTGAAGAGTGAGAGAGGAGCTCTACTGCCATCCGACTGCAGATCAAATACACATCAGGCAGTGGGTGAACGACAAACAGTCAAAACAGAACCTGATCTCAGGGGCAATTACCAGTGTTTGCTTAATCTTTGGAACGTGCTGTCGAGAGCTGGGGTCAATGACGCCGTTTGACTCCCCTCTTTCTAGCTGGGGCGAGGATAGGGATTATTACTCATTAGGACTTCACAGCTTGGGGTTTCGAGTTGTGGGGGTTGGAAAGTGTAATACCCTCCCCAACAAGTGTGAAGTTAGAGAGGGAGTGGGTGAATCTGTGTGTGTGTGTGTGTGTGTGTGTGTGTGTGTGTGTGTGTGTGTGTGTGTGTGTGTGTGTGTGTGTGTGTGTGTGTGTGTGTGTGTGTGTGTGTGTGTGTGTGTGTGTGTGTGTGTGTGTGTGTGTGTGTGTGTGTGTGTGTGTGAGAGAACAAGAGAAACTGGGAGAGAAAGAAAAAGATATTGAAAGCGAAAGAGAAAATAATCTTTTTGTTCTTTTATTTAAAAAATGTTTTTAAACTAAAACTACTACAAGCAAAATAACTGTTAAGTACAACCAATAATATGTAGACATTTCTCTCTCTACAGTTTTCTTAATTTTACCTTCCAACACTTTTTACAGAGAATAAAGCTGTGTGAGACTGAAGCTCTGAACCATTTCAACCGTTAACCCACTGGCAAAACTCTCCCAATGATTCAGTTACCTGTTTGTTACCTCAACAATAATTAAAGCTACTTGAAACCCCAACCACCCACGGGCGCTTTGCGCCGTACAATTAAGGTGGCGTGAGACCTGGGTTTACTTTAACCTGACTCCTTGGCACATTTTAAATGACAGCGTAAAAAGGCCCTTGAAGGCAGAGTGGGAATTGCTTTACTGCGAGAGCTAAGCATTTGTAATTACCTGAAAAAGTTATTACACCTAATTCCACCCCAGCCGAGGTTATGCTTTAAACCACAGACCAACACGTTTGGTGCCTGGTTGTCACAGAGCTTGTCTACATTGGAAAATTAGGCTGTCGATACGTACACGTTCTTTCTATGAATCATAAGCGTTTTTGTTTTCTTTTGAGGCAGACGAAAATAGGTTTTTAAATGAGAGGCTGTGTTGTAGTTACTGAACTGTGTCTCATTCCTTCTCCTTCCTCTGTTTTATGTTCTTGCTCATGCTACATTCATCTTTTCCAACAAATGCACGCATGCGCGTGCGTACACACACACACACACACACACACACACACACACACACACACACACACACACACACACACACACACCTAGGTTTGTATAACAATACTTGTGAGGAAAACAGTTGAAAATACAAGGTGAAATTACAACGCGTCAAAGTGCAACGCTTTGTAGATCGGCTATTTTTCGGTAGGTGATATCACGGCACAACTACGTTTAAAATAGGGAAAAACTCTAGCCCCAAAGCCCTAAACCTAACTCTGAATGCCTAATCCTAACCCTAACCCCGCAACCACAATATTCTTTCACCATAAAACAACAATTTCTCACAATGTCTAATTCCCAATATACTTTTTGCCCTCACAAGTATAGTAATACACACACACACACACACACACACACACACACACACACACACACACACACACACACACACACACACACACATTTCTCTCTCTCTCTCTCTCTCTCTCTCTCTCTCTCTCTCTCTCTCTCTCTCTCTCTCTCTCTCTCTCTCTCTCTCTCTCTCTCTCTCTCTCTCTCTCTGATATTGTGGTCATGTAGTGACTAACCCGGGGGATAAGAAGGGGTTCCATGCTGACAGGATGTCAGTGCACAGTGGGAGATGGCTAACTAGAGGGAGCATCAAAGAACGACTAAATCAGCTCACTCCGCCACAGCACACTTAGTGCATTCCTCTAGGGCAGAGATATGCAACGGAATCTGTTGTTTCGTAGACTTTAGCGGTGAAAATGTGGTGCAGGGTGAATGGAAGTTTTGTGTACTTCACTCTCAATGTGTATATCCTAAGCCATTTTGTGGCGAAACGGTGAAATTGCAATGCCTTATTAGTTTGGGTGAACTTCGGAGCTTATCCACATATTTAAAGCTACCATTGCAGCCACCAACCATCTGTTCTGTGAAAGGGCATTCATGCATAGAACAATGTTACAGTCTGCAATTCATATCCTAAGGTTTTATAGTTTTGTACAAGGCAGCCCATAGGACTACACATTTTTCTTGAGCTACCTCCCATACAATTTCATTGTACAGTACTTGATACTCATTGCAAAAAACACATCTATCTTAACTCCTCTAACAATGCCCTTTTTAACGCTACAGCTGTCTTCACTTTGTACTTTATTGTTCACCCTTTTCATTACTTTGGCAGCAATAACACAGTAACCGCTGTCCTAAAAGAAAAGCCCATATAACACTCAACGCTCACTGAGAGGCCCTATGCGTGTATAGTTTCACCATTATGGAATGGCAAATGTTGTTGCAGAAAGGCAATATAATGAGACATTTATTTGGTGACAGCTTCACTTGCTGTGTCTATGAGCCGCACTCGTAAAGGGACGTCATAAATGACAAGACGGAAGTCGTGAACATGCACACAAAAAGGAAAGGACGGTTATACTTTAATTTCATAGTCATTTTCTCAGAGTCTCCCAGCTGGGGGCAGATACATTTTACCATATGCGTCTCTATCCTCAAATGTTTTTTGTTCGGTGTCACGTTGTTTTTTTATTGGTAGCTTGCTTGTTGCAACATAAATGAAAATGCCCACAGACAAGTAGTGGGCTAGTTTTACAACTTCATTGTTCACACATCCAAACTGTCACCCATAAATGGAGGTGAGTAAACATTGCCTTTATTTCTATCCCTAGTGGGTTTTACCTCTCTGCGCTCTATAGCCTCACCCATTGTGTGCTAGCCATTCTCATGCTGTCCAAAGCATCCCCCCCCCCACACACACAAACCCTCTGACTTTGCTCCTCTAAACACGCCCCCACCTCTGTCCCCCACCCCACCCCACCTCCCCCCTGCCAGCTCTGTCCCACACCCAACCCAACACAGGACCTGCTTTGATTGCCACTTAATTACACACCGTTTTACTCCACCATTTACCAGTCAAAAGGAGGGGCCAACTGGAGGTGGGGTTGGTGGTGGTGGTGGAGGAGGGAAGGGGGGGGGGGGGTTATGGGGCCCCCAGCATCTCCTCCATCAATGTCGGCGGCCCCCACAAAGGCCCCCGCGACAGGGGATGAGTAGCCATAATGCTGTGGCCGTGCCTGCCGCTCAAAGCCACCCCATTCCTAATTGCCCTCAGAGATGGCAGATAATGGAGGGGCTTTGAAGTGAAAATGGGCCCTAATGAGCGGGAAAGAGAGAGAGACAGAGAGAGAGAGAGAGAGAGAGAGAGAGAGAGAAGGAGGTTGGAGGAAAGGGGGATAGTGTGCATGGGATAAGGATCAGATGTCAACCTGCTTATAAAAAAAGTAGTCAGAGAGAGAGAGAGAGAGGGAGAGAGGGAGAGAGTGAAGTACAGAGAGAGCGGATGTGTTTTGGAGAGACTGCTGTCCCTCCTGTCTCCCTCTGTGCTCACGGGAGTGCGGAGGAGTCGGAGACAGGAGTCAGAGACGGACACTCTGCAGGGGTCCGCTTCATCCATCTTCCTGCCCCCCCCTCGCTCCTTCCGTCCCACCCTCCTGTCTCCAGCATAGCCTTCAGGCGCCTGTCTCCCCCCAACGGTTGCTAGCAGCACCACTCTCTCTCTCTCTCTGTTTCTCTCTCTCTCTCTTGCCTGCCCACTCTCCCACGGATAGAAGTCTTTTTTCGCCTTCCTCTTTCTTTTGCTCTGTTGTAATTTTGTCTTTCTATTCCCCCTCTTCCTTTTCCATGCCGTCCCTCCCTCCCTCCCTCCTCCGTCCCTCCCTTGTTCTGTCTGTGTCTCTGAGAATGGGAGCCTCTATGAGGAAGATGACAATAGCACCGCCACTTGGTCTGGCGTCAGGGACTTCTTCTCATACCAGCTAACATGCTTGGGATTCTTTGCACTGTCTCCGTATCTCTTGTCTTTCTCCTTGCATGATGTGGAGGCCAGACTTCAAGGCGGATGATTTGCATACAAAGCGCCGTCGTCTTTTTAACTGCATGCTTCTTTTGTCAAGATCCTTTGGTCCTGTCTTCACTTTACCTTTCATTGTTATTACTATTATTACTACCCCCCCCCCCCCCCATTTCTCTCTCTCAATTTCAATTCAAAGGAGCTTTTTTGGCATGGGAAACATATGTTTACATTGCCAAAGCAAGTATTTAAAATAAGACAAGATAAATGTTTGTTCAATTAAATATATTGTCGTACTAGAATAAAGAAATGTGTATAAACAGAGTGGTGTGACGTTGCAACTCTCCAATATAGTAGGTAAACAACTACATTGAAAAATACAAACAAACAAAACATGTACTTTTTCTAAATACTAATTCTCTCTCTATTACCTTTAAGTCAGTCTATTTCACCGACATCAAAACCCTCTTGCGATGCCAAATGGAAATAAGTTCAAATCAACTTTTGCAGATTTGGTGCAATGAACTGACTAAAGAGAAATATTTCTGTATTCAAGCATGAGAAAAAGGAAAATATTCGATTTTTATTGAAGTACAAAGTTACTTCCGACCTGGAGAGGTCTTTGCCAAGTACATACATGCATGTATTCAAGCATGATACATAGAATATCGTATATGGAACTGCATTTTTGCTATTTTGGTTCATTATGACTATTAGGATATTCTTGTGTTTTTATTTTTGTCCACACTGTTGAGAAGTACAAGAATTTCAATACCGGCAACATTTACTACAGCTGTGTTGTAAGGTTTCAAGGTTTTTATTGCCATATGCATGTGACAATAAAAACCTTGAAACCATCACATTACAACACTACAAATGTTTTAATGGTAGCACCCAGAGATTCATAAAAATAATATATACATTTATTTACTGGCCGACCCAATTGTCGAGTGATTAAGGTGCATACCACATGGACTCAATATGCATGACACTACTCTTTCTCCGTGTTTTCTGTCAAAATTACCCCCCCGCGCCCCCCCCCCCCCCCCCACACACACACAAATAATAATATTAGTGGGTGCCGATGGCCTAGTGGTTGAACCGCATACCACATATAGGCTCTGATGCAGCCTAACAACGAGTCGCAGGTTCGATTCCCGAGCCTGGCGACCTTTTGCTGCGTGTCACTCCCTGTCTCTCTCTCCCTGATTCATGTCTGTCTCTACCGCCGCAGAAAAGCCCACTATTTTTTATAATAATAATAGTATTTATAATAATAATACTTTAACATGTAATCCTTGGACTACACATACAGTATATACCTGTTGATGACCTTTTATGTTCAAGTCCAACCCAGCCCTTCACTGCTGGATGTTTCTCTAAGGGTTCCCACTGTTAAAAACTGCCCGTTTACCTCTTCAGAGAGACAGAGACCTATAAACCTGACTGAGAAGCTGAGCTGACAACGGCCACTTCACAGCCCGTGAATGAAAAAGGTCTCTCTGCTCTCTTTAAACAAAGAGTCATCACAACCAGACACTTGCAGGGGTATGTGTCATGACCCTGCCTCGTTACACCATAAAACAGCCTGTTTGGCTAAATGAAAGAGCCGGTTTAACTGTAATCTGCCTTTATCAGGCTCCATCAGCCATGGGAGGACTCCCTTGGCCTTTGTCTGGAGCCTTAAACAAGTTGTGGTTTTTGCCATTTCAAAGGGAACTCTCTCCGCTCTGGACAAAGACCAGCGACAGCAGGGACCTTCTGAATGACAATTGTTGTTGCGAATCAGTTGGTATTTACTGCTGAAGAGGGTCGAGTGCATTAAAGCCAAGGCAATGATTGTTGATGTGTTTGCCTGTACTAATTGGCTCGAGGGCAACAGGCTGCTTATACAATGCAAAGGGAAAACACTAGTATCAAAAGGGGAGCTTGTGGAGTGGAAATTGCATATTAACCTCTTAAAGCCTTTAGTTGACGGGGATCCACCAGGGGGTCTATTGTTGGTGCCCTCCTTTTTTCCCTTTACACCCAATCCCTTTTCCGAAAGTAGCCGTAAGTGAGCTTATTATGACAGGCCCAGAATAGGGAACAAGGGTTCAATTGGTTAAATACAAAATAAATACATAGACACACAGATCCTTTACGGGTCCATTTTTACACAGAGTTAAATTAACACTGAGTATTTTACTGTGTGGCTGGCATTAAGAAGGCCGATGACAACATCCACATGCAAAGCATGCGGTACGGCCTTATTTATCCAAAACTAAATTATATACTCTTATGTATTCCAATATCTGAGGTTGGCCTTCATCAATGACTTGCATTATGTTCATTGTGAAGTTACTGTATAATACCTGCATAATATGTATGAACCCGCACCATGCACGGTGAATGTAACTTAAAGCAGACTGATTTTGATGTCCGTTTGACCTTCAAGGGGGTCTCCTGTCCTTCAGTGAAACCTCAGAGGCTGTCACTCTGAAATATGAAGGCAGTGAAACGAGCAGTGCAGGGACCTGGTTCCATCTAACCATGGGTGCTTGTCTACTTAGTAATCAGTACAAGCTGTGGGGAGACTTGGCCTAAACTCACGACCACAATTTGTGCCTCCGCAATGGAAGAAGAAGAGGAGGGAATAACAGGGGTTGGGGGGGGGGGGGGGGGGGGTTCACAGGATGAACAGGAAAGTGGCAATCTCTGTGATGTTAGGAGAAGGCATCGCATGCCACTCGTCTAGTGGTGTGTGTGTGTGTGTGTGTGTGTGTGTGTGTGTGTGTGTGTGTGTGTGTGTGTGTGTGTGTGTGTGTGTGTGTGTGTGTGTGTGTGTGTGTGTGTGTGTGTGTGTGTGTGTGTGTGTGTGTGTGTGTGTGTGTGTGTGTGTGTCATGGATAAAGGTGTGCATCAGGTTTTTTAGTTTTTTGCTGGCGAGTGCTGCTCCAAAAAAAAATCATTTCTGGGTCAGAGGAACATTGACTGTATGGCATACAGTTGGAGAGAGAAATCAATGTGAAAGCCAAAAAGTCAGGATCTGAAATGGTCATGGTTGAAACCAGTATTCACAGCGAATTTCCGGCCGCAGTGCCATGCCTAAGTCCCCCTGATTATTTTCTGGTTCAAGGGTTGCCTCGTTTCAAAGCCTTCCCCTCTGCTGGTGATTTGGTCTTGTTAAGGGGCCTATATTTCAGCCGAGAAACACACACGGAACCTTAAATGAAATTAAAAGTGACTATCAATCACACAGGGTTCTCAGTCCTCCATCAGCGTGCGGTGTGTACCTCGGTGTTCAACAGACTGACCCTGTGACGCTGAGTGGACTGATATTTGCCGAGTGTTTTTGTAATGCGAGGGTTGAGTTTATGTACACCAAGGAAGGGGAACTCTACACACACCCAAGCCTTGAAAGTGAGAACTACGAAACTATAGGTTGTTTCACTGTAACGTTCAGAGGATCTGTAAAGTCTTGTCTCCTGTGAAGAGAGCGGGTGGTGGAAAAATATAAGCCCCAAAAACGAGTGATTTAGACATTTAACAGTAAGGACTTTTTTAGAGCATAATTTAAATCATATAGTCATTCGGAATCACTGACTTGTGAGAATGTGTTACATATGAGAGCATTTGGTGCTGTTAATGCGGGTTTATATTGCTGTGAATAATGGATATGAACAGTGTTTTCAGCTATGGTAAGCTATTGCAAATTGGCAAAGAGGTACATCAGGATATTCTGTCCTAGAATGTACGTGCCTACCCAGAATTATTTAACTTAAAATCTTCTTTCCTAGTCAATTTATCTTCAAAATTAAATGTGCATGAAATAATTGGGTAATGCTGTTAATAACTATAATATTCACATTTCTGTGGCTCGAGTTTGCACTAGATGATACAGACAAGTGGCATTTGGTGTTTAGAGAGATGCTTTATCAAGCTTTCAGATAAGATAATGGCCATAGTCTCAACTCATCAGGACTTAAAAGGAAAAATGAAGGCATTCAGACAACGTATCTGTTTCATATAGTCCCGTTCACTGTTCACATGCCCCCCCCACCCCCACATGACATGAAAGAGAAAACCTCATAATAAAATTGAATAAACCGTCCTCCAAGGTTGAATTATTGTAATTACATGTAATTGAGTGTTTGGCGGCAAAACCATTTCCTCCTCAGATCCCGCATGTACTTTCAGAAAATCACGAGCACTTTGTTCTCCGTCCTAAAGCCACCGCTTGACCTTCTCCAATTGCAGTCTTTGGTGAAGGACTGTGACATGAGACAGAGTGAGAGTGGAGGGGGACGGCCACGCTGTGTTGTCACAAAGATGAGTTGCTCTCCACCAGTTCCATATGGTTCCAGTCACGTACAGTGCTGGGTTCCCCTCTCTCTCTGCCTCTCTCTCTCTCTCTCTCTCTGCCTATTTATAAATACACCCAAGTGGCGCTGTATGCGTTTTTTTTGCTTTGGCCTGAGCCTGGGGTTAAGAATGGGAGAAACCACTGAGGCACAAATTAGTTCATGTTTCGTTTTGGAGTGTCTCTGTGGATGCCGGTTTGTTCTAGGTATCAGTAGGAATGCTTGCAGAAGCATAATAGTGTCCATTGTTTTAAGACTAGGCTGATCAGCCAGCAAGTATACATCAGCGAGAGAGCTGATGTACTAATTGTCCACAAAAAGTGGTCTCTTTTAGGCTTGTCGGTCAATAAGTTGTACACTTGTGTGGACTGAATTATCTTTTTTTCAGTCAAGAGGTGAAAATGATGGCATCCTTTAAACAGCCTTTACTACATCATTACATTCTCACTTTATAATGGATTCACTGTATGAACCCTATGACTTGGGCTAACACCCATAACGGCCCAAATCATTTCATACACCAACTATGTTTTCATGTTACAGCTGTCCGGTGAGGATGAGGCAATGGTTCAACCAATGACCAGCTCAGTAAATGCTTCCATGGTGTTTTCCCCCCCCCCCTCTTCCACAGACTATTGTGTCAGTGTGAAGGTGGGTGCACACCTATGTCAACACTGTTCAGACATCATTGAATAAGTTGCAGTGATCTATTGGGTTATGTGATGACCTGCAGCTTGAGTCTCTGACAGATCAGTTCAATTTGAATTCAGTAAATGAAATGAAGTTCTGTTAACACATTCAATCCGGGGACGCATCTCTGGCATTTTAGATTTCTTTGGCTATCCAAAAATAGCAGATATACAAGCTCATAGAGTGAGAGGTCTTTAACCACTTGAACCCCAGCATCCTTAGTGTGGGGAAGGCTTTCGCAGAAAATACCAGATCGATAAGCTCACAGCGCGTCTCAGCACGACGCGTTATGGCCTTATCTATCGGCTATGTTCAGCGAAAGCTTTCCCCACAATAACAGAAAACAGAAAAGACACCAGTATTTCGATGAATTGAGTACAAAGGACCCCAATGGAAACAAGCCTTAGGCTTTCTTGGGTTTAAAATCCTCTTAGCAAACCTTGTATTGAACTGTACTTTCCTGTGTCAATCAATAGAGCCCTGAGGGACTCTGGTCAACCATATGGGGTTTAAGTGGTTAATTGTTCAGCCAGTTTTATCCTCAAATAACAGAGAAAATAATACTTTAATTTGTGTCCATATGAGCAAATTCTTAACATTAAAGTGCCTTATATATTTCGTCATACGTCGACTAGCTAAAATAGCATATCTACAAGCTCCCAATGCGTTTTTGCTTTTTGCTATTTTCAAAAAGAAATTGACATTTTGGAGAAATATTCACCTACTGTATAATGATAAAGACGGTGTTAAGGTCATGGGAAACAGGAAACGGCAGATAAAAATCCATTAACATGCCTCACTTCCATCATGTCCATTGGATGGGGAGCCGGTACCTCAGCTAACTGAAAATATTCAGTCACTAGACTCCAGTGACAGCTATAAACCCATATACGACTTGACAGATTTCAATACATAGCATTACTGAAGCCAGGTTCACCAATGTGTTTAATGATCCAAATCAATTAAAAACAATAGTTAGATACAGCATATTTGTCAACTCTGTACATAACAGACTGTCAGACCCAGTGAAAATGACGGCCTTCACGATCTTGAAAATAAAAACAAGCTTTGATTGAGAACGATTTATTTTTACTTTTACACTTTTAAATTAAGTATTCAATGTTGATTTGTCAGTGGGAATATAGTTTACTGGTCGTTGATTACATGGAGTCAAGCTCAAAAGCAAATTATGATTGAGGATGTCAGGTTGCCGTTTTCTTATGATTGGCTGATGAAAGGTATAATTTAGAACCGCCAGAACAGCAACTTCAAAAGCTTCAATCCTATTAAACTGGAATGTAAAAGCTGTCCAGGCAAAAAATAAAATAAAATAAAATAAAAATAAATTATGCATTTTTGAAGATCATTGTGGAACTATATCAAGTCAACCATATACACACTTAAATCTGGCTGGTCTGAATGCAGCCACTGCATGATTGTTCATGTTCAAAGTTCATATAAAATCTGTGCAGAAAAACTCCTCTGAATAGGAGGTGACAAAGTATTTTTTCAGGGACCATTCTTGGACCATTCCTAGCTACATGTGTGCATAATGGCACGGAAAAACTATACAAGAACATAATATTATACATCCATAATCCTATATTCATTTGTCCAAAAGACACATTTTCTATAATGCTTAATTTATACGCTGCACTGCCTTTACCATTTTGGGTAAAGGGACATTTGCTTTATAACGATTTCTCTTTCGGAAAGCTTTTCCTTTCTTTGCTGACCCTATGCCAACAAAATAAAAACAGAAATGATAGTTAATCCCTGCAGTGGAGACGCTGTGCTTGTAGCCTATTGGTAATGGGCAATGCCCTTTCTAATCTAAATAAAGTTGAGCATTTGTAACAGTGACTGCATTATGGAAAATCCAATTTGTGATTGCAACATCTGTACTTAACCTACGGGTAGACTGCTGATTCTTTGTTGGTCCAAGTAGCTAAGCTGCATGTTTTTTCCATGATTATTTTTCCAGAGCACTTACATGTACATGACCTTGCATGCAATGATTATGATTCATATGCAAAACCAGGTCTCGGTTATTATGGTGGTATAAAGAATTAACATCTAAATATTCTCAGACATGCAAACCCTGGCACATGAACTGCATGGAGAAAGATGTGTTCATAAGCACACAATCTGTCTTTTTTAATGCAAGCATTACACACGCGTGCACACGCGCGCGAACACACACACACACACACACAGACAGACAGACAGACAGACAGACAGACAGACAGTCAGACAGACATCACTCCTGCTATTGATCATCAAAAATGACAAATAGACTCTGAATCACCAGTTTATCACTCAGCTATTCTCATGTCAACTCATCATCCCCTCCCATCATAGTCCCCTTGCTGTCATAATACTGGACTAACTGAACTTGATGGGTTAATTCAAAGTCTATGGCAAGACCCCCCCCCCCCTGCGCGCACGCACGCATACACGCCTTGCCCCATACTGTCAAATCCTGTCAGACCGTAAGTCATGAGGGGAAAGGAGGCGAAGAAAAGGGACCATTCTCAAAGAACTGGGACGTATCCAGAGGCTTATTTGTAAGCCTCCAGGGTGTGGCAGGTAAGCTTCCACCTCAAAGGCAATGGCTCCCTCCCATGTAATTGCTCTTCGTCAAATCGAGCTGCGTGACATTCCTTCGGACTGCTTCAAGTAATGACTACTCGAGGACCAAGAACCGACTGCCGTCAAACGAGAAGCCACTATCTCAAATCAGGATGATGAGTGATTACAGGCTATTTTATAATACTGACTTTTTGTGCCTTGATGAAGATGATACAAATAAATAAAACATGGAATAGAATGGAAAACGTATAGTAATACACCACAGGAAAGAGTGTGTCAAGCCAATCAGATGTGTTCAAACATTCAAAACACTTAGCCACCCCAAAAAGTCACCCTCTTATCCTGTCTTGGACCATTCCTAGCAGACAGAGGAAGGATGCATCCTCAGGCAGAGGCGAGATAAGGGCCTTTGATATAATCAAGCCCACGTCAAACAGCCAATAAATGAGGCTTGTGAAGATAAAATGGCCAGGACTGACAGGTCTGATAATGGGCCAAACAAAGAGAAAGTGGAGATTAAGGGGTAGCTTTTCAGTCAGCTAAGTGGACTGCCCAGAGGGCACTCAAACAACATGGCTCATCTGTCAGAGACAGAAGGAATGGGATACCATCACCTACAGACTGTTCCTGCCTCATCGAAGGACGTCCTGGAATGGCTATACCATGCTTTGTCTGTTATGCTTGGTACCAGGCAGATTTAGAGAAAACATTTCTAAAATATGTTATATTATATTAGTTTTATTACATCATAGGTTATCTTCATTAGGCTACCCTAACACAATTATACAAAAAAAGATCACAATAATATAATCACCTCTTGTGGAGCAAACCATCGCCCAAAGACTGACGAGACAGCCGAGTGCCAAGTGTCACTAGGTGGTGGTGATGTGTTTTGATCCCAGATTGACATGAAAGGAGGCACCTCTTATGTTTGGACAGACCTCACATTTACCCATTTGATGTCGTAAAGGCAATCATGCCTCGGTCCCATACACTGTATGTGTACTGTATGGCATACAGTACACATAACCTTGGCTCATGAACGAAGGTTCTCTTTGCTACGGGAAAAACTGTAGAATGAGTGGGGGGGGGAAATCAGCGAATAGGAGAGCAAACGCTGAGGCTGCAAAAGAAAAGAGACAGTCACACCACCCGACTGTAACAGAGTCTGGCACAACACTAACAAAGGAAATGAGCAAACCGCACAGCAAATAACAGTCTTTTATTCAACACTCCAGGCTCCCTCTGCTTACATCTGGGTGCCAACCCCAGTCACTTACAAATAAACGGGTTTATGAGAAATATTATGTACAAATTACTACATTCGTCTAGACAGGACATTATTTTAGCTCTACTTACATTGGCATGATCAAGCGCAATTTTCATAAATATGTATATTGGTGTATGTCAAACATTTACAGCTTCCAAATATGCACTTAAGAATAAATGACATGAATCAGCAATTAAACGACCCCTTTCCACAGTGTAAAACTATATGTTAAATGAACCGCTCTAACCAGGAATAAACGACTATATGCTACACAGTACTTCCAAAACGTACCGTGGACAATTTCAAGAATTTGTTAGCTTACTTCCTGACATTCCAGGGATTCAAACTTTGGCATTTTCAACATACATTTGAGTAACTCATTGCATTGTTTCAAATTCAGGTCTTCCTGAGTGAGAATATAACATGCAGGGCCATACATCCTGCTGTCATGCTGTTTCAGCCTAAATTTGATGCAACAGGGAGGTGAAACAGAATTACCGTCAATGTTTGATCCAGGATCTTGGTACTGTATAAACAGACCACACAGTAAATAATCATAATTTTTAAAAGCACACAGCTTTGCGTCATTAACAACTTAACCATGTGTTTCAGTTGTTTCTTTGCAGATTGCCTATTAAAATGGACACCTATGAGAATTATACTGGTCACAAGTTCCAGCTGGCATAATGCGATTAATAATTATGTTACTAAGCAAAAGGAGGGCCAAAATGAGGGCCAAATTCATGTGTTTTAGAAGTAACATTATTGTGAAAATCAAATGAGGGCCAAATTCACATCAAACTAGTGGAACACATAAAAGTGCTCAAAATAAATCTCAAAAACAGAAGATAATATAGTGTGACGATTTATTTGGGGGGGTTAAAGCTAACCCGGACTGTTGGATGAAAGCTGCGAGGGGTCTACACCTTTGACAGTTTCCAACACCTGTATTAAAGATAACTATTACAGGTTTTATGACGATCAGACAGATGCGCATTAATTTATCCGTGCTGGGACAACCTTTTTTGGCATTGCTGTCACCTAGGGCTGGCCAATATCGATATATATATTGATATTGTGATATGAGACTAGATATCATCTGGCATTTTGGATATTGTAATACCATGATATGGCATAAGTGTTATTTTTTCCTGGTTTTAATTACTTCCCAAATAGCCAAAATAGCTGATAAGCTTGTAGATCGTCTCTTTTTGCTATTGTCTATTTAAAAAAAATATATATATATCACAACAACACAATATCGACATCGAGGTATTTGGAAACAAATATTGTGATACCTGATTGTCTATATCACCCAGCCCTACTGTCACCCCCTACTGGTCAATTTCAAAAACATTGTGGGGACATGTTTCAGCAGTTTAGTTATACAATGACAGTTTTGACAAACTGTCATGATTTATGGCCAAATTTGCACCAGGCACCTGTTTGAACTGATGGGGCCCCCTATCTGGCGACTTCAAAATCATTTTACACATAATTCAACAGTGTTGAATCATGATATGAGACATTTCATGTGCGTTTTACACTGATTGGACAAACAATTTTAAATTGAGTCTGATTTGTTATGCCATGCCTATTTTTTGCACGTGAAGTGTCCATTAGTTGTCTACTCTATTCGAAATGACTGGCCTAGGCTAATGGTTGTTGACTTTGGTCTATTTATGTGCTGAGCTATGTCCTTTTGAAGTTCATTGGTCAATATCTTGATATCTCTAACTAAATAAGATATCGACCAGCTGCATGCCAATGTTGATAAGCTTGGTAATAAGCATTGGTCAATATCTTCACAACTAAATAAGAAATCAACCAGCTGCACGTCAATGTTGATAAGCTTGGTACAATCCGACCTGCAGTTTGGATAGAAATGCAAAAATGTGTTTAAAAAATAAATACAATGGCATAAAATCGAGTCAGTAGTTCTTGAGGCAGATTTGTAGAGTGAAGATTGATGGATGTCTGTAGCAGGTTGTGTAGATTGGACTCACTGCGTAGGATATTTATGACTTTTCAAAGTTCAATTTATTGACCTTTAATTTATAGCGCCCCATCAGGCCAAATTGGGGTCATATTTTGTGTTCATACAACTTCCAATCGTTGGTGAAAATGTCATCTCTACCATCTCATGGACATGTGTTGTGTACAAGCCCCAGCCAAATGAACCAGCACAAAAACAATAGTTTGAACCCCTAAATAGTTTCTGCCCTCTCACACCCACAGAATGCTCTGAGGTGCAAGAAATGTTAGCTTATCCATATATGGTTGACTTTGTGATTTGTAATGCATCGACTAACATTGTCCAATTAATGATTTATATAAAAAAGCACCAGTAGGATTTCTGAATGTCAATAGGCAAATCATTAGTGCTATTACCTAAAGCTGCAATCCATAACCTTTATGGCCTACCCAAGATTCGAACCCAGGTCCCCTTGCCCTAGTGCCAACATTTATACTGCTATATCTCTTGTCAACCAGTAGTGGTCCTACCCGACCACAGGATCTATATTTCTCAGAAACAGCAGGGAGACCAACTACCACCACCGTTGTTAGTTATATTGTATTAACCCTTTAAGGCCGGGAAGGGAACGCATGCGTGTCATTTTAAGATTTCTTAAAAAAAAAGAATCGTGAAAATGTGTGCAAATCTTTTATATAAATTTTTAACTCAAATCTTTGCTTCTGGGGGTCCCTGGAACAAAATGTTTTTAGATGGGAGGGGGTCTGCGGACAAATACATATTATTTTGGGGGTCCTTGACATGAAAGAAGTTTGAAAACCATTGATTATATAGCAACATACAGTAAGTAAAAAATAAAATAATAAAAAAAAAACTTAAGGAAAAAAGAAACTGTTGGATTTAGAAGACATTTGTAAAATCACCAGAAGCAAAGATTTGAGTTAAAAACTTTCACTTTAAAAAAAGTATATATATATTCAGAGATTCAAAGATTTGCACACATTTTCACGATAAAAAAAAAAAATAGCAGATCTACAAGCTCATAGCGCGGCACTCGGTGCCGCGCTATGAGCTTGTATATCTGCTATTTTTGGATAGCCAAAGAAATCTTACAATGACAGAGATGCGTTCCCGGTCTTAAAGGGTTAACATACTCTACCATACTGCAACACAAAGTGCAGTAACTGCGTTTCTTTTGGACACACCGACTGTATCCCAAAAGGTCAAAAAATTTGCCTTCGTGATTTTGGGAGATAAACAATTACCTCAAGAACAGATATACAATTAGTGTAATATCACTTATATGCAGATATCTCATTTGGCTGACCAGTTGAAACACTTTTAAACCCATTTATACATTTTTTTTCCATAGTTACTGCACTTTACGGCTTTGTAGGGCAGCATACATTTTTGTCAAAACAGCGTGAATCACGACATTCGATTCACGTGGGAACAATCAATGTGGATCTCGGACTTCATGTGGCCAACCTGTGACGTTGGTCATCTATCACGTCGATCGTCTATGACATTTCTATGACATTTCTATGACGTACGACTCCAAATTTGGGCAAGGTTTCAGCCCTAAATAGAGCCTCTTTGACTTCCATTATAAGATTAAATATTTCACAAATATAAAACAAAAAAAAAGTAAACGAGTGGAGGTACTTCTGTGGCCTATACCAGTGTATATCAACCCTGGCAAACGTCCCAATTTTGGGCCGGGGCTACTGCTGAGGTGTGCCGCGCCGTTTGAAGAAGGTTTGAAAAAATATCATTTTGGAAAAAAAAATAAAAAAACTTTTTTTTTTTTTTTTTTTTTTTAACAATAATAATAATCAGGCATGCAAACAGCCCCGAGGTGAAAAGGGTGACAAAATGCTGTTTTTTTTCGGGTCAGGTGTCACACTATTGCCCTATTTGGATTCAAAACGGCTAGTGGAAGCTGAAAAGCTACAAGTTTGCATGTCTGAATAATGCAAAAACAAAAACATATACCGTATATATATATATATATATATATATATATATATATATACCGTATATCTAGGTGTGCCCTGGGATTTTTTGGCTATGCCAGGTGTGCCTTGGCACAAAAAAGGTTGATAGACACTGGCCTATACTGTACTGGTGGTGTGCACAAGACATTTGGCGCTGATCAGTCCAGTGGTTTGAGAGATTAGCTCCGGTCACACACACAGACAGACAAACAGACAGACCCTCTCCCATGTATAAAAAAATATGGATTGCAGCCTTAATAGCATTTATTATTTTGGTCACTTTTCACCACTAGCCACAGGTCACCACAGTGCTGCAGGGTCTCTCCTATACATTACTTTAGTCTTTTACGTGTCGGCTCTGCCATTTGGTCTTTCATCAGCTTAATTTTGAGAGTATAATATTCCTCTTGAAGCTTGAGCACAGCCTCTTGTCTTCTGAGCACAGACATCTCCAAGTCCTGTCTTTCTTGCAAAGGAGTGGAGCCACAGTGAGAAGAGGCCAGGTGTGATCCACTGGTGGTTGGGATGGCGGTACAAGGCATGGAGAAATTAACTGCCGAGGAACTAGAGGCTTCGGTAAAAACAAATCTGTGTGTTGTTGTCGGTGGAGAGGTAGAGGGCTCACTGAAGTGTGCTGAATGCATAGCAGGGGAACCGCCGCATGCAGGGTGCCCGTTGTCTGTCAGAACTGAGTTCACTGCCGCCGATGGTTCACCTGTTGAACGGCTGTTTTCTTCTTCATCATCCTCATCCTCATCCTCATCATCGAAGCTGTAAAAAATACAAAATAAAATACAAAATAATTCTGTACATAGTCATGTGGTTTGTTATTTGATTTGTAATAAACCAATTTAAATTTAAAACTGCTTCAGTGAAACCTCATACTCCGATTGGAATTCTGGTGGCAGCATTGCCTTTTTTTCTGCCCCGTCACTTAAGGATTTCTCAGTCCCATGTGATGAAGCAGCCATAGTAGCTGCTACTAGATGTTTATACTGCACTGATTTAAGGATATCAAGAATCAAGATGGATTTATTTATTCGTCACTCATGCAGGTACAACCAGCTAAATTATATAGATGGTTTCATTCTGTAAATAATAAAGTCCTGAACGTTTCAAACTTCTGTGAACGTCCTGTTTGTAATTGTTGCCCTGGGAGACAGCAGAAACTATGAGAGAAACAGCTGTTGCCTCCCCAGCTACCCTGCAAATAATGTCCATAACATCATCGTTATGCTTAATGTTTTAAAATTTGCAAGCGATAAATCCAGACAGACCCTTTATTTGTTTTATGACGGGATACGGTGAGACACTTATGAGGCACTGATGGACACTTTATTTGTCTTATGACGGGATACGGTGAGACACTTATGAGGCACTGATGGACACTTTATTTGTCTTATGACGGGATACGGTGAGACATTGTAAGACACTGTAACCTGTGTTGTTGCTTTTCCTGTACAGCGCAGGACGGGACACGGCGAGACACTGTTGTTTTCCTGCATAGTGCAGGACAGTTGTAGAGGTTTTACTTCTGTATACCGTTGCTCTGTATAGTTGATGCTTTTTGTTTTTCTTTTTGCCTTGTATTGCTGTACACAACGGTACTTTTTCTTTTCCTTACTCTTTACCTGTAACTCTGTAACCTTAACTGCTGTGCCGCCTCTGGGCGACTGAATTTCCCCCGCGGGATAAATAAAGGTATCTATCTATCTAGCTCACTGGATGTTGACCAGGTTCAACAACTGTTCGTTGTCTATAATCTAGGTCTAAAGTTGCAGTGAGAAGATGTCTTACCTTTGACTGTCCATCATGTGCATGATTGACGGGTCTTTCCTATCCTGCAGCAGCCTGTCTGAATTCATCACAGAAATCACGATTTGGGTAATATGGCTGAACTGTTCAAGTGAAAGCTCTGCATCTGTGAATGAGAAATCATGTAGGAATCAGAATCATCTTTATTGTCACATCACAGGTTTACAAGTGTAAAACAGTGGGTGAAATGTGTTTTTGTGCAAGTTCAAATGTTTTTGTTTGTTTCCAGAACAGGAGAAAGAAGAGAGGGAAGAGAGAGAAACTCTATAGCTTTCAGGCTATTTTAGCCTTTCTTTATGTAGCCTCGCATCATTCTCCTTCACCAAGGCAAGGCTTCAGACAGTGCCCTTAAGGTACATAATACACCTATTAATCACACAGCAGTTTTTTCTTACCTTCACCCAGTTGCATTTTCTGTCTTTTGATTTCTTCCCTTGCTTTTGCCAGCAGATTTTCCCATTTTTTGCTACAGTCGGACACGGTACGTTGAATCTGTGGAAAAACAGAGTTGATGGCTTGGGATATCTCTTCCCAGGCTTGCCTTTTATCCTGCGTTGACACTCCAGTGCTGCACTTTCCCCTGATCACCTCTTTCCTCTCCTCCATCAACTGGGCTAGGAATATGCACTCCTGGTCGGTCCAGTTGGGCCTTCGCTTTCTAGTGGACATTGCCTCTAGTGGCAGGGGCATTATTCTGAAAGACAGACAGAATAAGTTTATGTGTGTGTGTGTGTGTGTGTGTGTGTGTGTGTGTGTGTGTGTGTGTGTGTGTGTGTGTGTGTGTGTGTGTGTGTGTGTGTGTGTGTGTGTGTGTGAGAGAGAGACAGACACAATCAGAGAAACACCACCTAATAATTTTAATTGTCCCAACAAATATGCAATAATGAATAGGATTATATCATACAGCTGGGTAATAACGGACATTCTAACCCCAGTCCAACTTGGACTGTAAAATCATATAGTTATATGCCTACATTTGTACAAGGTACAGTATAGTAGACTACACACAATCCTGGGTATTTGCTATCTCTATGAATTTAATACACAGGACCACAATGGAAATAAGCCCTCAGGGGGCTTTTTGTGTTATCCTTTTAGCACCATCGTATAATTGTACCACTGACTGTACAATTTGCACATCTAGTAAGTATTCAATCAATCAATCAATGCTGAAGTGTGTCTAAATTTGCCTGCCGTCGTTTTTCTAAATTATCTTCCAACTTTAGATCGACTTATTGCCCCAAATTGATAACCATAGTGTTCAGCATGTCTACATTCTATAGACTACAAACTGAAACAATGACGAGTTATACAGTACTTCCGTATTGTGGCTAAGATAAGACATTGTGCTTAAGAGAAATTTAAAAAATCTCCCCCAAGTGGGCCACCATCAAAGTGTGGCTAAACAGGCTATTTAAAACAATAATCAAGAACACGAGTTATCCAGATAACTGATCAACAACTTACACAATATCAATACGGCCAGGTGTGTAAATACACGCTGTGATACAAAACTAATGTTGTTTAAATTAAATGCCTTAAGATTAAAACGTAACGTTAAGGCTTTCTGAGTCTCATTCACTGTGTGTCGCAGGGAAATGACGTGCCTAGCCTAGGATCTCAAGACGGTCATCTGTCATGACAGTCTTGGATGATCTTCCAAATAGTGTTTGCACTTTCTCTCTTTCTTTGTCCATACATCTACAAAAACGTCCAGATTTCAAATATAAAGTGCTTAACCCATGGCCACAAATGTTACAATTATGTACGGCCTCTGAAAAGTACCCGGATATTCGATATTTGTTCAACAAAAGGTATTTTAATCCGATTGGTGGCCATTTTCTCCGTATGCTTTCAACCACGTGACCCTATCGGTTGGAAAGTGTATTGCACTCTGATACATTATAACTCTATGAGAAAATGCCCACCAATCGGATTAAAATGCTTTTTATTGAACAATACTGAATACACGGGTACTTCTGAGTACCCGTACACAATTGTGACATCCGTGGCCATGGGTTAAGCACTTTATATTTAAAATTTGAACGTTAATGTAGATGTACGGGCTAAACAGGGAGAAAGCTTAAACATTATTTTGAAGATCATCTAAGACCTAAGTCTTGTATCAAGGCTTATGACGCTGCCAGCCAGCGGTGACGTGTCACCGTGTTGACACTGTGCTGTAGGAGGAGGCTGTGTGGCTGCACACAGACATCATGGCTGTTGACATTACTTTACTGTTCAAAGCCAGTGTGAAAACTGTTAAAACACGAAATAAGGCGCTAGGCGTCGGCTTTGACTCTCCCAAAGGAGACGACATTCTGAAGCGGAGCGGCGCCAGACCCAAGAAGAATGGCTTCTCTCCCAAGGCGAAAGAAGTGGTGAGTGTTTGCTATGCTATGCCGGGTGGCTAACTGTGTGAGCTAAATGCTGCTGCAATGTGTGGCATATTCCTAAGAATTAAAGTGGTAAAGTTGTATTTACTACTGTTGTTACACAGTGGATAAGATACGCCAGACTTTGACATATGAAGTTGTACCCTTTGTACGTCGTTGGTGCTTTAATTTAAAGTGTTGACAAGACTTGTTAATGTGAACATTCACACAGTGGTGGAAAGTAACTAATTACATTTACTTAAGTACTGTACTTAAGTACAATTTTGAGGTATTTGTACTTTACTTGAGTATTTCCAATTTCCAATACTTTTACTTCTACTCCACTACATCTCAGAGTCAAAAATTGTACTTTTACTACACTACAATTATTTGAAAACTTTAGTTACTAGTTACTTTTCATATATAAATTATGATATTATGAAACATACATGAACCACTTTAGCCCTATTTTATACCTAGGCTATTTGAAAATAGCCGATCTACAAGCTCACAACGCGTCGCGATGCGACGCGTTGTGAGCTTGTAGATCTGCTATTTTCAAATATTTAGTACTTTTACTTTTGGTACTCGAAGTACATTTTGATGCCAATACCTTTGTACTTTTACTCAAGTACATTTTTAATTCTAGACTTTTACTTGTAACAGAGTATTTTTATATTGCAGTATTGGTACTTTTACTTAAGTAAAGAATTTGAGTACTTTTTCCACCACTGACATTCACACAGTATGAATGAAAGGACATTGGTGTAGTGGTCGTGGACTGGGTGCTGCCCAGTGGACTGGGTGCTGCACAGTGGACTGTCTGCACACACAGTACCGTACTGGGCTGTCACCTAGCTTTGGATCACAAGACGGTCATCTGATGACAGCCATGTGTATCAGGGCTAGGCTGGCACGCTGCTCTCAGTTCTTGATCTGATCATACAGGGTGCATCCGTTTCTTTTATCTTGCTGAATCAGAATCAGAAGACTTTATTGCCATGACATGTAGACATGTTAGGAATTTGGTTTGATACAGTGGAGCGCAGTTAACAACAGGACTGGTGCGAGACAGGACAAGACATAGCCCCTTTCGGGACCCTGTTTACCTTTTTTATATTTGGGAAGGCGGTATCCAGGGTCCCTTGTCGCTCAAACCACTCTCTCTCGTACTGGCGGCTACCACTGTCTGGTCTCGGGCAAATAGCTCGTCGCTTAGAAGTTGCAGAGATTTCTCAAAGGTACCCACAAGAGCAATACTAACGCGCCAGAAAGCTGCATTAATCCGCACGGATCGGCGATGCCGTTTAACATTTTTAATAATTTAGTCAAACTTAAGCTCCTCTCTCACACTCTGCTCCACTGCCCATGTCCCGCCTCCCCACGGTGACTGACAAGCTGCGCGTCCTACGCATACCTCTATGGTCCTACGTCACTGCCTCTGATTGGCGAGCTCCTACATGCTTGCATGACAATCACAACGCGGGGAGGCGGGACATGGGCAGTGGAGCAGAGTGTGAGAGAGGAGTTTTACTAAATTATTAAAAATGTTAAACGGCATCGCCGATCCGTGCGGATTAATGCAGCTTTCTGGCGCGTTAGTATTGCTCTTGTTGGTACCTTTGAGAAATCTCTGCAACTTCTAAGCGACGAGCTATTAGCCCGAGACCAGACAGTGGTAGCCGCCAGTACGAGAGAGAGTGTTTTGAGCGACAAGGGACCCTGGATACCGCCTTCCCAAATATAAAAAAGGTAAACAGGGTCCCGAAAGGGGCTAGACAAGACAGTGCAAACCACATCATAGTGCAAACAACAAGTAATAAATAAAAATAAATATGAGAAGTGCCAAAAGTGCCAAAAAGATCAAGTGTTCAGTTAGGACAGTCCATATAGCTCTCTGAGGTCAGGTCAGGGTGGGAGGGTGGACCAGCAGCATTCAGTAGCCGGATGGCCGTGGGGAAAAAGCTGTGTGAGTGACGTGCCTTCACAGTGGAAAGGTGTTATTGTAAGCATGTCGTTTATTTGGTATTATTAGAAAGACAAGGTTTGGTTAACTATAAAGGTTATCAAACAACAATCAATATTAAGTGTAATACTGTGTAATACTGACAGTTCTTGAATACATCTCTGATGCACCTGTCCTGAACACATCATCAGTGTTGTTACCTGGGGTCATTGGGTGTTTCGGGTCTTTCAACATCGTACTCCCTCGCCCAGGCGACCCAGACCGCGGCTCGTGTTCAGGTGGCATTCACTCGTCCCCATGGTTCTCCTCTCCAGATACAGAGCCATCTCGAGGCTTCTTTGCCTCGAGATGTTCCTTTGCCGCCTCTGCTGTTCCTGTGATGCGCAGTGCAGTGCACGTAGGGCTTTGTGGGGTGAGTGCCCCACAAATCCTCTTCTGCCAACCGCGATGGGCATACATCTTGCCTTCTAGCCAGTTGATGACCAGGTGTTGGTATTTGGTCCTCTTCCTTTCATGGGCCTCCCCATGTGTGTGCCTGTGTTTTTAAGCATCAAACAAAACCTTTTTTTGTGTTTTTATACCGATGGAAGGCCTGTTTATTACTTGTTACTGGCAATTGGCAAATTGCAATTGGCAATTGTTTCGTGGGTGCACCCCACATACTCAGCCGTCCTGCTGCTCATCCCACGAATGCATGTTCCTTACAAAATACAAATGCACAATTTAAAAGGGAAATACAATTCCAACAGCATAAATGTTATTGCCAAGAAGCATTGTTACAACAGAGACTGTGTGTGTGTGTGTGTGTGTGTGGGGGTGGGTGGGTGTGTGTGTGGGGGTGTGTGTGTGTGTGTGTGTGTGTGTGTGTGGGGGGGGGTGTGTGTGTGTGTGTGTATAAAAAACATACCTTGGAAAGAATTAAATTGTCTAGCCTCACAGAACCCTGGACTCCTTGTCACATTTAAAGGAAAACCCCTAGTGCATTAGGCCCTTGTCGTAGCCCTCTCCTTGGCCCTGCCTTTCTCTTTCTCCTGAAGGGGCTTTTTGCCCTGCCATTTATTTTCAATTTGCCATGTATTCTTGTGAACTGCCCTAGTGTTGTCCCAGTGCTTCTTTATTCAATACCGCACACAGCAGAGATGGTATGGAGTCAGCGGCGTTAGTAGCTGGAGGGTTGCTACTGCTCCCACCGCTTCCCAGGATGGCATCTGTCTGAAGACCCGGATAGACAGCTCAAGTTTCCCCAAAACAGAGCAATAACACCATGTGTTCTTTAGTGAATACCACATGCAGTATGAATGGCTTCTCAGTGACTCTCAGGATCAAGACCAAAACACTAAATGCGCCTGCCAGTGCTGCCGTGGGTTGGCATGTCAACATAATGTAGGACCGCTAGATCACAAGGTGGCCAGTGTTTAACCCATTAAGACCTGGAACTGTGTCATTTTTAGATTTGAGCTAAAAAGCATTATTTTACACTTTAGGCTATTCAAAAATAGCAGATCTACAAGCTCATAGCGCGGCACCGAGTGCCGCGCTACGAGCTTGTAGATCTGCTATTTTTGAAAAATCGTGAAAATGTGGCCAAATCTTTGAATACATATTGTTTTAAAGCAAACATTTTTAACTCAAATCTTTGCTTCTGGGGGTCCCTGGAACAAAATATTTTGATGGGGGTCCGCGGCCAGATACATATAATTTTGGGGGTCATTGACATGAAAAAGATTGAGCACCACTGATATAGAAACATAAGTTTTTCAGAATACTGTTGGGATTTAGGAGACATGTAGAATCGGCTTCAGGTCTCAATGGGTTAAGACAAAAAAAACAGCCAATGATTGCAGGTCACATAACTGATAATGCATCCATCTGCATTGCTAGACATCCGTTCAACCAAAACAACCAACCAAATGAAAAGAGAAAATAACCTTAAAATCACAGGCTCATGGCCCGGATGGCTGGCGTAACGGTCCGGGCACCTAGGCGCCAAAGTAGCTTGCCAGCGTGTCGCGGGTTCAAGTCCCGATCCCGACGGCCTTTGCTGCTGTCCCTCCCCATCTCTCTCCTCATTTCCTGTCAACCTACTATCCTATCATTAAAGGCATTAAAAAGCCCCAAAAATAAATCTTTAAAATAAAAAACTAATCATAGGCTCAGAAGGTCATATGGTAGGGTTTTTAAACAAACATAACATGGGGAAACAAAGTCAGAGTGATTTGTTCAGTCAATACACATAGTAATAAAATAAAGTACATAATTATGAAAACTGCACAAAATTACAGAAACGACATGGCTCTAAAATGGCAACATTGTCCTTTAAGAAATGTACTCTTATTGTGGAAAAAGTACACATAGATCATGAATGAATGAATTTATTTGGTGATAAAAAGAAGAGCACATCAGCATTTCCACAACATACATCAGATGAAATATCACAGAGGATAAAAAAAAACACAATGAAGCCATAAGGCTTATTTCCATTGTGGTCCTGCAAGAAAAACACTGAACAGTCACAACATAACAGAGACAAGTACATACTGTATCACAAACTATAACACAAGTAGCAGCATCAGGCAGCATTACAGTTTACTGGCAAACAGTCTACGCACCTTTACGTATTTGTAATGACTAAGTTAATTTACTAACTAAAACCAGGAATGAAAGGAGGGCATAACTAAAAACTATAAGAAGCTAAACATTGTTACCATCAAGATCATCAAGATCATTTAATTATGTATTTATTGGGAGGAAGTGGCATTTGTACCTATAACTGCTGTGCTGCCTCTGGGCGACTAAAATCCCCCTGTGGGCTCAATAAAGGTATCTATCTAATCTTCTTATTGAAGCAATTAACATTTGGTCATACTGGGTGGAATTCTTGATTTGACCATAATGGCACCAGTTAAGCAGTCCCAGACATATAGGCTAATTCCATATATAGGGATGAAAAATAATTAGCAAGTAATACAGTACTTTATTAATCCTTGTGGGGAAATGTGTCCTTTGACCCATCCTATTAGGTGCAGCAGTGGTGGAAAAAATACTCAAATGTTTTACTTAAGTAAATGTATCAATACTGCAATGTAGTTACAAGTAAAAGTCCGGAATTAAAAAGTAAAAAAGTAAAGTAAAAGTACTGGTATAAAAAATTACTTAAAGTACCAAAAGTAGAAAGTACTCATTATGCAGAATGTCCCATTTCACAAGTTTTCAAATGCATACAAATATTTTGAAAATAGCAGATCTACAAGCTCACAATGCGTTGCATCGCGAGCTTGTAGATCGTCTATTTTCAAATGGCCGAAATGTATATAAGGCTTAAGTGGGTAATGTACAGCATGTTTCGTATTAATAATCAAAATCTACAAAGTAACTAGTAACTAAAGTTTTCAAATAATTGTAGTGGAGTAAAAGTATAATATCTGCCTCTGAGATGTAGTGGAGTAGAAGTAAGAGTACCTCAAAATTGTAATTAAGTACAGTACTGTCCACCACTGAGAGCATTGAATGGAGTATGCCCTCAACATGCATGTCTCTCTGTTCTCACATCCTTCTTACAAAGTTACACATCCTTCTTTCAGTGGCTCCCAAACGGTGTGCCAAGGTAGGCACGTCCAGGGGTGCCTTTGGGATTTTGTGTCAATCACACAATATTGCTAAATACACTCAACTATACAAAAAGTTGTGAATATTCTTTCTTTATTTACTATATCAGTACTTTGTGTGCAATCATTTCCCGATACAGAGGAAATCTTTGAAGCATAAAACTATTTTAACCACTTTCAGGTTCATGGCATAATAGGCAAATATATTTTATCTACATTTTTATTTATTTATTGTTAATTATTCATTATTTTCACAAATAAAATAAAAACAGCAGAAATAGCCAATCTAAGCTCACATCGTGTCACATCGATGCATTGTGAATTTGTGAGCAGTTAGTTTTTGTTATGAATACAGGTGTGCCTTGAGATTTTGACTTGCCCATTGGTGTGCCTTGGGAAGTTTGAAACGTTTGAAACTGCTGTATGTCACACATTTAAACCCTGTATATATAGTCGTAGGTCGAATAGGGAAAATAGCTGATCTGCAAGCTGGTAGATCTGGCAATATTTTTGAAGAGTTTAGAAAATCTTTTCCTATAACAACATGCCCCAAAGAGTCACGCCAAAGCGCTATTTTATACTTTAATAAATGTTCGAAGATAGCAATCTACAAGCTCACAACGCATCACATGGTGGCGCATTGTGAGCTTGTAGAGCTGCTATTTTTGCAACTTAAGTGTTTGGAAAGTTTCCCCTAATGACACATGAACAATTTTCGCCTATAATAATGACATGCCCAAAATAGAAACATTAGGTTGAAACAAGTAGTTAGAACTTGTCTAGTAAGGCACACAGCATTAGTGATTATTCACTTGCAAGAAATGTACATGAATATATTTTAGAATAAGTTGAGATTTCTGTTGAAATACCGAGCCGAGTGAGAGACTCCTGTCAAATAAAAAGCTCAGCTGCATATAGCATGTTCCACTGCCGTGAAGCCAGAGGTCATTGGCCTGGCATGATGAATATCATGTATAGATAATCCAAACGATCTCATGTTAGGCGAGAAGCCAAAACCCAAGCTTTCCGGTCGGCTGTTGGTCGGTTAATATTATCTTCAACGTAGGCTAAACTGTGTTAGCTATCATCAGCTATAGAGCCCGCAAAAAAAATTCTCCCAGTTTTATTTTTTTTTCTCTCACCATAACTGTATTTGGTATATCCAAGAAACAGAACGGAAGTTCATATGGGTTCACTATTATCGTTGTCAGTTTGAGACCATCTACTAAGAAACCCTTCAAAGCCACCTTGAAGAACTACTCTACGTTTCCCTAAGGACATCAGAACTTTTAAACCATACCTGATGCCTCCGCCCCAAAGTCTGCGGCCGACATGGGCCCAGTTCACAGCAGCTGTGCAACAACCAGGCTTTTGTTATGTCCTCTGCACCCCTGTTGCATTGATATTAGAAATGGTGGTTTAATAAAAGCAAGGATGCTGATTCAAAGAAACTCAAACCTAGCCTGTGGTGCCTGCCCTCTCCACTCCTCCCCCCTACCGCTGTCTCCCTTGTGCTGTCGATATCATCTCCAACCATCTCGGTGAACCAGCGTTTGGAGAAATTGAAATTGCAACTTTGGAATGTCCTGACTGCTTACAGTTATGTTGTGGTTTTCGCCCACTCTCTCTCTCCCCTTCCAACTATCCGTTCTCTCTCTCTGCACAACTTGAGATAGGCAGCATTTTTTTCTTTTTTGGTGCAAGCCCTCTCTCCTCGCATGTATGATTCCATAAACATGCTGCAATAACATTTTCTTTCGGCTCTCGAACAATTTCTTGGGGAAAGCCGATCCTCCCAAGAGCCAGTGATTAAAGGTGGAAGATCAAAACAGAGAAAATATTAAATTAGGTCCCCAGTAACAATGTTGACGGCCCGGTGCCTAATGCACAACAGATGTGGGTTGCCCTTCAAGACATGCATAACTCTTTTCAAGTTCCCACCGACGCTCCACACAAATAGATAAAAAATAAATCGAAAAACATCAAAGTAAACAAATATAAAGTGGCTTATATGTCTTTTTTTCCACTGAAAATGTAGGCTAGCTCAGTGAGCAAAGTAACTGTCACATCTTTAGAACCAATCCCCAAAAAAAAAGCCTTGATTGACTAATAAGAGGGCCAGTGTTTGCAGAGCGGGGCTTGGTCAGGGGAATCTTTTACCTCATAGGGGTCGGTTTGGGGCACTGTGATCTCCATTTCACCGTTCACCTCTTTTCTCTCCACAGCATGCTGCCCTTCTCGTGTTTAAATAGGAGGAGGTCGCCTCAAAATTGTTAAATTGTGTGTAGAAAATAGCGCTTGGCTCCCCACTGTGCCTTCAGCACTGGTATTCCTAAATTGGCTCCTTCTCACAGAGTTTTCTTTGAAACCCTGAAAAGTGTGGCGATCGGCCAGCACTCTTAAGTATGCGCTGTTTGGAGCTTTTCTACCATACAGCACGTTTCAAAATGAAAACGATAATCCTGTGTACTCTCAAAAATGTAGTTTGAATTTGAAAGGTTTGGTTCATTTGGAATATTGCATGTGTGGAAAACATGTTAAAATCAGTTTTAACCACTTTAGCCCTATTTTATACATAGGCTATTTGAACATAGCTGATCTACGAGTTTGTAGATTGTAGACATTTCTTTCTACAAAATTAATATAACATTTTAGAATTTCTAAATAGAGATTGCCTGGGTTAATGTGGTTAAAAAGCACTATTTGAGTTGATCCGAGGCAAATGTTTATGTGGATTAGCCTAAATCACATAGGCGTGCAGAGTGCCAAATGTACTAGAACCTGTAAAACGCTGTAAATTAACTGCTTTGAAGTAAGTTGAGTTGAAGCCTAAACTGTAAATTTAAAAAGTTGGTGGTAAAATGGAAAGCGCTAATTGTTTAACAAGTTATTATTGGCACGTGGTTTACTGCTGCCACGACAGCAACCAGAAGCAATACGGCAGTTTAGGCTAATTTAAGAGAACTCATTGTCAGTCTGCCCTCATGCTATCTTGCTGTTATTCAGGTACTCTATCAGAATAATTTATTTACTTATCTCCAATGTGCTCGCTTGGCCTACCTGGTAAAAAAAAACAGCCGAAGCTAAACTTATTCAATAGATATGTTAAATGAAGAGATCACATGATACTACTTTAGTTTATAGAATAACATAAATAAGTTAAAGCTTATGCTATAATACTCATGAGACATTATGCTATGATAGGATTGTGGGCAGATTCCTGCTGAATCCTAAACTATGACAACAGTCACAGTGTATAACTGTGTAACTGCGTTATTTCTCTAAACCTTACTTATGAAGTCAGCACTGAAAGGTCAAACGTGCAAAATGTCTTTCCATCACAAAGATGCACAAAAAAAAAACCTCTTCTTTTGTTGGCCCATAGCCTAAATCACAAACTGCAACTGTGCGTGTGCATAGTTCTAGGCATTGAAAAAGTCCTACTCGCATAAGCAGAACCATTTAGGCCGTGACTATTCAGACTCAGAGAGGGTACTTTTACCATCAGGTTGCCATTTCCAGGGATTATCCTGGACTGAATGTGCTGCTAAACGCTCTCTTTACCAGTTGTCCTAATCTCTGGACTGTTTTCCCACAAAGACCTGGCAAATTGAATTTTGAAGCATCTGCAACCAAGACTGATTTCCCTTGCAATAAAACAGGAACAGTGCATGTTTCATTAAAATGAAAACTAATGGAAGGAAGAATAAGTCCTTAAACACAGGTCAGTGGCTATATGTCACTTTCTGAATAAAGAGATGAACACCAGATACTTTGCAGACTAAACAGTTTAACTGGAACAAAAATAGAGCTCAGGTTCATAGACGCACAAGACTAAATCATATTAATGTGTGGATCAAAAATGACCGTGAGGTTGTGGTTGTGTTGATGCGTTCTGTGAGGCTTGATTAGGTCTATTTTTGCAATCAGTTACATTTTACAAATAAAATCTAGTCACAGATTTTCCACCGATTTTCCCAGTTGACAAGTTAATTTTAAATGAATGTTTGGAGTCTAGAACGGATATGTTATATTCTGGAGTGTGAGAAACTTATGGACTATACATTTCATATTGTCACCTTGGCTTGTAAATAAGGAAAACCAGACATTGGAATTGTTTAAATCCTCAAAAGAAAACCACTGTGATGTTCTGGCCTGTTAGTGTGGAGTTCAACATACAACATCTAGATTAAAGGAGTTGGTTAAGACGATTGTTTAAATAAATAACTGGCTTCAAAGTCAAATAGCTTTAGAGCTTGCTTGCCTACGAGGTACAGACTCCCAAGTCTTGTTTCCCCTGCTTTCAATTGAGTGTTACAATATTGTTAGCATCCATGAGTCCAACAGCTGAGAGGTCTTTGTTGTCCAGGCACACTCATTGCTTCTGGTTGCTATGTCTGTGTCTCAAATGATGTGGCTTTGCTCAAACCAGAAGAAAGTATTAAAAAAAACAATCAACATGTTGTTTTAAATCAGTGATGTGAAGAGCTTGCATGCACGATGCATTTGGTTTCTGGCTTGTTTTTTCGAGCTGTTTAGCCTTGGTCTCCACTTCATTCCGCCAAATATAAAAGTTGAGAATCATGAGAAAATGTTCCTACTGTGGACAAATCCAGTCCTGTAGGCTACATCATTTATATCCATCATAATCAGTATAATAGTTAAGGAGACTGATTACTTGCTTAAAATTGTTAACAAACATGAGTCACTGCTTAGTATTATTCATTTTCCAGTACAAATCAAAACACTTACTACAACTTAAATCTTCAGCAAAATGTGAAAGGCCCTGTTATATTCCCAGACGCTAATAGGTGCTGCCATTTGTTTATTGTGATGACGGACACCAAATGCACTTTAAAAAAAAAAACTGAAACCTTTAAAGACGGGCGTAAACATGGTGATTGGTGATAAAAATCAACAGGCACCATAGATCTCTCCTGTTAAGTGTTTGGTTATCAGGCCTCACATGTAAAAGCAGATGGGGATCTAGAGGGTGTGTGTCGAGTCCCTAAACCCGAACAGCGGCCGGGCGGTTGTTGGTTACATCTATTTTAGCTTAAATAATGAGCCCGTCCAAGCTCCCTCAAAAATCTGCAAGCTATGCCATTTCTCTTTTCTGCCTTGTAATAATCCATCTGATGGTTTGTTTGGACTCCACCAGGGTAGGAGGGAGGACGCTGGAGGGAAGGAGAAAGTGAGGAGGTGAAGTGGGGGTCCATGATGTTGATGAGATTAGATGTAGCCCGGCAGACTGTCTCCTCCTGCCTTCACTGCAAGCTCTCTCACACACGTACACAGTTACATATTTGTGTGTGTGTGTGCACGTGTGTGTGTGTGTGTGTGTGTGTGTGTGTGTGTGTGCACGCATGCACATATATATGCACGCACGCACGCACGCGCGCACACACACACACATAGGGTGAGCAGTGGTGGAAAAAGTACTCAAATTCTTTACTTAAGTAAAAGTACCAATACTGCAATATAGAAATACTCTGTTACAAGTAAAAGTCCAGAATATAAAATCTACTTGAGTAAAAGTACAAAAGTATTGGCATCAAAATGTACTTAAAGTATCAAAAGTAAAAGTACAAACATATTTGAAAATAGCAGATCTACAAGCTCACAACGCGTCGCATCGCGACGCGTTGTGAGCTTGTAGATCGGCTATTTTCAAATAGCCTATGTATAAAATGTGGCTAAAGTGGTTAATGTATGTTTTATAATATAATAATTTATATCCAAAAAGTAACTAGTAACTAAAGTTTTCAAATAATTGTAGTGGAGTAAAAGTACAATATTTGCCTCTGAGATGTAGTAGTAGAAGTAAAAGTATTGGAAATTGGAAATACTCAAGTAAAGTACAAATACCTCAAAATTGTACTTAAGTACAGTACTTAAGTAAATGTACTTAGTTACTTTCCACCACTGAGGGTGAGTCACAAGCACAGGGCCACCCCCTTCTTCATTGTTGAGGAATTACTCGCTCTTTAGGGTCTTAAGTTACAAGAGCAATTGATCCCTCTGACCCCCTGCAAACCCTTGAGGTTGCGCTCGCAATCTGAGCTCCAATGTATACACACAGGAGACAGCTCAACCCCCAGAGCAGCACTTTCACATGTTGTTCCCCCGTCTCCACTGGTTTGGATTCCCATTCAACACTTTTCATTTACTGTGGACTTAGCACTGCCTGCTGGTCAGACAGGTGTAGCGCACAAACACCTACAGTATACATACGTGTCTGTTGAGAGCACATCTTATGAGCTTATAGGCTTGTGGTCTTAACCGCTACATTCAGGTTTTAAATATAGATTGCAGTAAAAGATAAATTAGTCACTCTAGACTGTGCATGTCAAGATTAAATTCTACTTTGTGGCAGAGCTACGAATGCCTTTTAAAAAGGTGGTTCGGGGCAAATGAGTGAAAGACTTAAAATTTTACTCTCCCATGAAGTTTGTTTTTGTCCCGCAATTTAAAGGTTCATTACTTTGCAAGTGGAATAATGGGATTGGTTATACTTGAGGATGGTGGGCTGAATATTGTGTCTTTATTCCAGTATATGACAGTCTTTCAATAGCTGTTGCTAGTTCTTCAGACGCCAAAAGCTTCTTCTTAACATATTAAAAGACATGCTGCGAGAAGAAACTTTGCTTGAGGCTTTAGGGTTTAAGGACCGTTTTTGCTTTATTTAGGTAGGCTAGCAGAGACTTACAGAGGGAAGGACATGCAAGATGCAACACAGGTTTCCAGCCAGAATGAAACTAGGGATGTTGCGTTTATGTGCTCACTGTCGTGTCAGGTACCAGCAGCGATGCAGGTAGATTTTCTGACATTTTCATTTGTAACAAACTTCCATGTTCCCTACTTCCCTTTTAACTTGTTTTAGTGACCAAAATGACATTTAGTGTCCATTACAGGACCTTCTGGAGCCCACTTGAGTTTCTGTCCAGTGAAATGTCACACAACACAATATTTTCTCTTTTTTTTTGTTACAGCCTTTTAATGGCGAGAAAAGTTTCTGTCTCTTGATCCGTCTACAAGTGCTCTCAACAACAATTGACTTGTGACCTCTGATAATTGTATTATTGCAAAGTCCCAGGCTTGCTTCAACAGCCTGACTTAACATATGCCCCAAAGCCGTGCCATATATCATTTGATTGCTTTCTAAGCAATGAAGAGGAGGGCTACATTTCTAGCAAATTGCTCGTCTCTGTTTATCTTGACACCTTATTTGAGCAAGCGAAAAGCCTGTCACCTTTCAAACGTCATCTTTAATAAAACATTTATTTTTTCTCAGGTCACCGCAACTCTCAGAATTTTTAGACACAATTAGAGGGCTGGGCCCAGGTTACTCCTTTACAAACCGAGGCAATTTGATAATTAGGGTTGTTAGACTCAAAAGACGTGAAGGTTGAAGAAGGCGTCGTTATGCTATCAAAATAGTCTCCCACGCTCATGGGGTCCCTGTCACAGTCGGAGCCATTGTGTCATTCTTTTCAATCCCTTCCCTGTCTAAACTCTGTCTTCCAGCGGCTCCAACAGACCCTGCTGTGTGCGTTTTCATGCACACTTCTGCCCTTGCCAGCAGACCTCTGTGGACAGGGAAGCAATTTGGCCTTTTTCAGTGTTTGACCGAATTACAGGAGCAAATATTGGATTGAACGCAGTTTCCTCTCTGGTTTTCTTTACACACACACACACACACACACACACACACACACACACACACACACACAGTACATATTCCCTGTGATAAATGGTAACGGATCATGAATTTCAGGCTTATTAGAGATTGCTCTGTCAGAGCTCTGTGTGGAGCAGCTCATAGTTTTATTTGCTCAAGCTATTTGACAAGGAAATTGCCGGTTTGATTTGGGTATGTCCTGTAGTCAATGAATTGTCAAAGGTAAACATTCAGAATGCACCCAGATAGATGGACATGGCTGCCTGACACAGTCAATAAATACAAAATCATACATTTTAAGCCTTATTCGTGCCTCGGCTTATGATGGCGTCACTCGCCAAAAATAACTGAATAAGTGGCGTGATGCATTTTAGGTGAAGGTAGCCGGGACAAACTAGCATTCTGTGTGTTTACAAACTCATCTGAGAGTTTCTTATGCCGTGTTGACATGTCTACTGAAGCAGAACCAGAGACATGACATTCTAAAAATAGTCACGCTGCAGTGCACACTCATTAATGTGAAAGAAAACGTTCATGTGTTGCTTCTTCTTCTCTGTTCATCCTGGCAGATCACAAACATCACCAAACTGAAAGACTTCCTGCTGCAGCACAGGAAAGACTATGTGAACGCCGGAAGGTAAGCCTCTCCTCCAATCGCCTCTTAACACATCGACCGCCAGAGGTTAATCTCATAATGTACTCACCAGTGCCAAGGTGTTTTTGTTGTTTTTTTGTTTTTTTCATGTCGCCATAGATCTTGTTAAAATCCTTAAGATTGAGCTCTACACGGTCTGTTTACATCCGCGAGATCTCCCTGTATCTCCCAGTGAAGATCGCGTGTCAAACGGGGTATCCATGTTGTAGTTAGAGCGGATTACGTTAAACAGTGAAATGCGAGGAGAAAAAACTACAGGAAGAGAATTGAGTTTCAGTTTCGTCTGTAGAATGGGAGCGGGCGTGATCGTCAAAACCGGATCCCAAATAATTCTATTTCCGGTCATCAAACCGGAAACGGAAGTGGATCAAAAAAATTCCGAAAGTGCACCCGGACCGCGCATGCGCGAAAAGACCGCAGCCCGTAGGGCTACGGTCTCGGCGCTTAACAGTTGGATTTAACGGACCGTAGGACTACGTTCTTGGCGGTTAATGTGTTAAAAGGAGTAGTTTTTTGTCGCATTCCTAAGCCAATAATTTGATTACCGGCAGAAAGATGCTGATGTATCCGGTAGGAGACTCAAAGTAGACTCTTTGAGTCTCCTACCAGAGAGACCGCCGGTCAACAAATTATTGGGTTTTGAATGCGACAAAAACAAAAAAATCTCCATGAATTCAATGCTTCGTGGGGTGTGTAATTGATAGAAAATAAGTCATTTTGGCCGAATGTTTGCCTCTTTTATGACATGCCCAGAATAGGGATTCTTGGGTTCTCACACGTGGTTAAAATGGACGTGACGATGTGAAAGTGCAAAGGCTACAGGCCAGGGCAGGGCGTTGGGTGGCTTCTGGTGATAATTGGTCTGGTTGTGAGGTGGTCAGGAGGAGGAGGGCCAGCCAAACCTGTGACTACAGGGTTATATGGTAGACTCCTCAGGGTTTATCTAGGATAATTGAGGTATGTGTGTGTGTGTGTGTGTGTGTGTGTGTGTGTGTGTGTGTGTGTGTGTGTGTGTGTTCTTGTGTCAGTGTTGTGGGGGGGGCTGGCTGCTGGCACAAGGTCAACAGCGAGTAGGGTGGTCTGACTCTGAAGCAGCAGGCTCCAGTCTAATTGTCTGGAATAATTGAGCTGCAACCAAGTGAAGAGCAAATCATGCCTGAGACTAATCCTGGCCTTCCTCTCTTCAAGGCCCCTCTGTGTGTGGGTGTGTATATGGGTGTGGGGTAGTAGTGGCATGTTTTTGTTAAGAGTGTTGATAAAACAGAATAGATTAAGTAAACACTCCACGTGCAAATGGGTGGAGTGGACTGTTCTCTACGGGTAAGGAAAGGCGTCAAGCCACCCTCGGCGGTACTCATTTAAATGTCGACTCCTTTTCTTTCATCATCTCCATTAGCCATAACAAACTCCCAATCTTGTGACGTGATCCACTCCATCTGACTTTGTCTGTGTTATGTCCCCGTCTAGTTATTATTAACTTAAGATATCTTACATGAATTAAAGACACGTTAACAAAATCATAAATAAATAACTCAAAGAAATAAATATAATCACTCTAAATCTAGCCTTGATTTTAAACCTCTAACCTAACACAAAATAAAGTACATCAAAGTCCTAAATATTCGCTACTCTAATCTAACAAAACATGGCTTCATACAAAAAGCTGGCTTCCGTGGCCCATTGCTTTCACATTACAAGATGACTTCGTAGACTAATAATAATAATGACTACGTAGACTAATAATAAGGACTACGTAGACTAATAATAATGACTACGTAGACTAATAATAATGACTACGTAGACTAATAATAATAATGACTACGTAGACTAATAATAATGACTACGTAGACTAATAATAATGACTACGTAGACTAATAATAATGACTACGTAGACTAATAATAATGACTACGTAGACTAATAATAATGACTACGTAGACTCAAAACCTAGCTAATACAGAGAACAAAACAAAGTGCATGTGTGGGTAGACAGCATTACCGCTAATGCTGCCAGAGACCACAGGTGTTTGAAGGCCCGAAGAAAAGGCATTCAGAAGAAAAGTTACCTAGGAATGTGTTGCAAGTTTTGTCACTTTCTTTGAACCAGTGGCTAACCTTTATGAAAGCAAACACAGTGCTGCTAATAGAAGTTAGGCTACAGCGGGAAATAATTTAGTAAAATGCAACGGGGACATTTGTTTGCCATAAATCACATTTCATCACCGCCTTGTAAGTTTTTATTGCTATCATGGACACCACATAATCACTTACTGTCATTTGGCTAACACTATCGGACATGGCGCACACTGCACGCGTCCACCGCCAAGTCCACAAAACTCCCACACACATTTCTTTGTCAACATAGCCATTAGTCATGATGTGAGCTCTGATTTCTCTTCCATTTGGTTCATGAAGAGGGCATAGGATTTCCACAGCCTTCGTTGGGGGGGGCGACAATTTACTTCGATTTCATGCCAGGAAAAAAATACAACCCACGCTAATAGGCCTACTTAAGCTCTGCAGCCTATTCTCACCATATGTGGTTGAGTGAGCTGTGTCATTGTAGTCCAGAAAAGAGACTTTCTCAACTTCATGGGAATGACAGAGCAGAAAGTATTATTGGAGAAACAATGCATACTCTCTGCTAAATGCTTAAAATGGTACAATTGTAATTGTTTAACAAGTGATTCTTACTCAATATTGGGGTGAATTGAACTTTTTATGTAAGTTACCAGATTTTAAAACACTGTTGTTATTATACATGTGTTCACAGTCTCATCTCATCAGACCTTACTCATATGACGGACAACGAACGAGACCAGATAGACCAAGACGCTCAGATCTACATGAGAACCTGCTCTGAAGCTATTAAACAACTACGCCTTGAAGGTACTGTATGTGTGTGCTTTACTGTAGCATATGTTCAGATATGGATACCGTTATCAGTACAATTTTGAGGTATTTGTACTTTACTTGAGTATTTCCAATTTCCAATACTTTTACTTCTACTCCACTACATCTCAGAGGCAAATATTGTACTTTTACTCCTCTACATTTACTTGAAAACTTTAGTTACTAGTTACTTTTCAGATATAAATTATGATATTATGAAACATACATTAACCACTTTAAACCTATTTTATACCTAGGCTATTTGAAAATAGCAGATCTACAAGCTCGCGTCGCGATGCGGCTATTTTCTAATATTTAGTACTTTTACTTTTGGTACTTTAAGTACATTTTGATGCCCATACTTTTGTACTTTTACTCAAGTAAATTTGTAATTCTGGACTTTTAATTGTAACAGAGAATTTTTATATTGCAGTATTGGTACTTTTACTTAAGTAAAGAATTTGAGTACTTTTTCCACCACATACTACAGCGTCACACAAAAGCAGATCTGCAAGTTCGAAACGCGGTGCGAAGCGACACGTTTGGAGTTTGTTGCTTTTGCAGTTTTTGAATTTGAATCCTGAAAAATACGTTTTGGACAATTACGATGTTTTCCACCCAACTGAGACAATATATCTGTCACTGTGGTCTCTCTCTCCAGCTGAGAAGCAGGTGTTATCAGCCCAGGTGAAGGAGCACAGAGGAGCAGTCCTGGACCTTGTTGAGATGTATCTGAAAGGTAGGTACTTGTCACACTAAAACACACTGCCCATCATTCTCTATGGCAGGGGTTCCCAAAGTTGGGGTCGCGACCCCACTTGGGGTCGCGGGAGACTGACGGTGGGGTCGCGAATTTATTTTGGGTCATAGTTTTATTTATTTTATTTTTTTAACTTTAAATTCAACAGAATGGATGAAATACAATCTAAAAATGATTAAAAATTGAACATTTTACCGTTATAATACATTACAAATGCGCACCGAACGTGCAAGTTTATGTGTATAAATGACCTCCAGATTTAGGTGGGGTCGCGGGTCAATTTCCGCATTATTTTGGGGTCGCAGGCTGAAAAGTTTGGGAACCCATGCTCTATGGCAGTGGTTCTCAAACTTTTTCATGTCAAGGACCCCCAAATTGACACTTATTAGCCCGCGGACCCCCATTTGAAAAGATATGCCAGGGACCCCCATAAGAGAAGATCTTTTACGGTTTTTGCAGTGATTCTCAACCATTATAATTTCAAGGTCCCCCAGTTTGACATGCATTAGGGCTACAGACCCCCATTTAATGGCATTTCTATCACTTGGACCACAATTTATATTGTAAAATCTATGTCAATGTAACTCTGAGAGTGTACAAATGGGTTCCATTTGTACACTCTCAGAGTTACAGACCCATAAGGGTCCATTTGGTTTCTATCCATCATTTAGCTGGGGACCCCCTGGAACCCCTTCAAGTACCCCTGGGGGTCCCCGGACCCCACTTTGAGAACCAATGCTCTATGGAATGTCTGTTCGTTGTGATGTACTGTAGGTCTGGAATATGTGAATATGAGCCTACTGGGATGGAGAAATATTTTTTCTCATGAGCTGCATAACCTCATTCAACATATAAATGTTATCATGGTATGATTTAACAAAATATGTCATTAATGTGTAGGTTTCAGTAACACCCTGTGAAAAACTCCCAGTAGTTTGTCCATTTCACAAATGCAGTCAGTCTGCTTCCTGGCATAAATGACCTCGGTTTCCCCCAGGTTTTAATAAATGCTCCTCTGATTGGTTGACAGTGTGCATAACACAGTGGTTCTCAACCTGTGGGTTGGGACCCCCAGGGGGGTCCCACATGATTTGGGGTTGGGGTCCCCAGATGACAGTGAAGTGGCACTGTCATCTTTAAGACCTTTTAAGACCAAAAAAAAAAAAAAGAAGACCATTACTGCATCAAAAGTAATCAACAAACTAGACGCGTCGCAATTCAGGGCAATTGCAGAGTGTGGTTGCGCCGACGCGAGTCGCTGCCGCCGGGACTCGAGGAATACCGTCGAAGGCTGCGCCAATTACATTGTCACGTAACTCCTGAGATCACTTGCGTTTCATTTTGAGAGGATTGATCCCCCCAACATAAGGTTTTTGCATCAAACGGTTACGTTTTGTGCATTTGTGGCGCCCCCTATGGGTCAAAGTGGAAATGCTTTTGGGGATTCGTTGAGTAAACCACCCTCGACATGTGATTCAAATTTGGGATTGACCGGACGTTTCGTTTGTGATTTCTGGCATTTTTGGTAAAACGGGCCCCTCCCTATAACTTTGGAAGCCATTTACGGACGAACGGTAAAGACTATTAAAATGCCTATTAAAGATTGTTATTTTACGACCTACGGTTAAAGAGTTACAGGCCAAAACGTAAAGGGGGCTTTTATTGCGCCACCATGAGGCCGACTGGTGTAATAATTTCGGACTAAATTATGAACCTCCCCTCCAAGTCTTGTAACTCTAGCCCTTACGGTTTCTGAGAAAAAAATACTTGAAATCTAGTTTTTTTATTTTCCCATTTTCCATTAAAGTGGATGGGGAAATGTAATTCACTAATAAATTAATATCAATTAAACTATGCAACCAATCTCTTAGCACACGATTCCCGGTGAGACCGGTCATTTTGACATATGGCACTAAATTGGGAAAAATAAACTGTGGGAGGAGTAGCACGGCAAAGTTTTTTTTCACTAAAACAATAGTCTGGTTAGGGCAACCACACTAACTATACTATAAAAACCGGTCAAACATTGGCCAAAATGTCAAATAATATAAGAACGTTTTTTGTTTGTTTTTTAATAGTGAGGCGTTGTGAGCTAGCAAATAGGCTATTTTCACAATATTTATCTGGAACGGAGTAAAAATAAATGCCTCAACTCCTAAATTCCAAGTGCTTGTCAGGGTGGGGGGCCCCCAGTTGAAATATGATTATTTTGGGGGTCACGTTCTGAAAAGGTTGAGAACCACTGGTCTAACAGACAATAGCAGCCAGTTACACTGTACTTGCCAAGCAGGAGTAGGAGTTTTGTCCCTTCAGCCATTGCTGCACTAAATAAACTGCCTCGCTGATATAATGGTTCTGTGTATACTGGGGAGTTGAATGAATTATCTTGGTGTTATGTTGTTAGTGAGCTATGTTGTTTTGTGCTCTATGGTTATGTGTTTTTCTGTTGGAACAGACTGAAGATTAATATCCCTAAGGGGACAATAAATACTATTATTATTATTAAGCTATCCAACATCTCCATGCCTCCAATGTTGCTTGATACTGATGTACTAACAGTCTAACACTGGATGTGTCCAATACGAAGCAAAGTTCTAGGGAAGGTTCAGCTACCACTTTGTTCCACATGTTTTGTACCATTTTACCATAAAAAAAAATACTATTATATTACATTATATTAGAAATCACTATGTTTTCCTGAGATTAACCACATGAACCATAGTGTCCCTATTCTGGCCATGTCATTCAGCGAAAATAGCAGATCTAGAAGACACTTTATGAGCTTATAGTTTGGCTATTTTCTTCTTTATTTTTTCACTTAAAGTTTATTAAGTTTTCAAGAACAAAACACATAAAACAAAAGACAAACAATAGACATCACATATGTTGCCAAACATCATCTTATATAATAATAAAATAAAATGGAACAGAAGGAAAGCACAGGTGCTGTCCAATGTTAATAAACGATAGTACATGAAAACTGTATATTTTTTGTTCAAAAGGTTTTTTAGCTTGTTCAATTCTTACAACAAGTTTGGCTATTTTCGTTTCGTTTGGCTATAATTAGTTAGATAAATGAAATCACCTTTAATATTTACATGTATCTCTTTGTTGTTTTTAAGGAGTATGTAAGCTGTACTCTGAGCAGAGAGCAATAAGGGTCAAGAGAGTGGTGGACAAGAAGAGACTGTGAGTATTCACATTGCCCAGCCAGTCACTGCTCACTACACACACAGAATAAACCTAATACCGTCGTAGCTCATCCTCATGTATGGAGTCAAAACAGGTTACAACTAATTGTGAGCAAGTAACATTAAGTTGCACTCGCAGAAATAATTTTGCGCATGCAAATCTTTGTCTTAGAAGTAATCATGTGAATGCACATTTCGTTTACACTAACACATGGTTGGGTGGTTTTAGGTCAAGACTACAAACGGATCACCACAGTAAGAGTACAGAGAAGAGTCCCCAGGTGGAGAATACAGAGGAGAAAGGAGCAAAAGAGGATAACACTGGTATGCTAGCTGCTATATTGTATATATTTTTCTATCCTCATTTGCATTTGCACTTTTGTGTATATTTTTGAGAACTTTCTGTGTACACATTTCATATTCTAATATCTCCTTATTCATTGTAATACACCTACCTACAAATTAATTGTATGTGCATAAAACATAAATGACCGGCAAAATCATTCAGATTTTCCATTCCAGCTTTTCAGGTCCTACAAAAGTCTTAATTTATACTTGGTCACGCGCCTGTGTCGCGTTGCCAAAAATAGACGGACAATGACGCGCTGTGAGCTTGAAATATAAATCAGGCTTTTTGTGTTTCGTCAATGAGTGAACACAGCAAAATCCTCAGTGTTAGTTTAAAATGTAAAAAAACTTTTTATAGGTCAACACACTCAAGAGTTAAATCATCACTGAGGATTTTGATGTGCACCTGGGGCCAGTTGCGCCACCTCACACTAAGTTCAAACTTAGCCTAGTTATAGCTTAAACACATTCAATCCAGGAAAGTATCTGTGTCATTTTAGATTTCTTTGGCTATTCAAAAATAGCAGATATACAAGCTCATAGCGCGGCACCGAGTGCCGCGCTATGAGCTTGTAGATCTGCTATTTTTTGAAAAATCTTGAAAATGAGTGCAAATCTTTGAATATATATTTTAAATATATATATATATTTAAAGATTTGCACAAATTTTCCACATAAAAAAACTAAAAATAGCAGATCTACAAGCTCATAGCGTGGCACTCGGTGCCACGCTATGAGCTTGTAGATCTGCTATTTTTGAATAGCCAAAGAAATCTAAAAATGACACAGGTACTTTCCCGGCTAAATGGGTTAAACGGCTTTTTTAAAAGCCATTTAAGCTATAACTAGGCTAAGTTTGAACTTAGTGTGAGGTGGTGCAACTGGCCCCAGAGAACAATTCAAGTGATTGCAGTTAACAACCGAGCGATCGATTAAGCGAAGAAAATACGAGCGAGCATTGCTGCTATTGACGGAAACGTGTTGACGTGGTCCATTTTCTCTTCCTGTAGAGAGGGGAGTGTCTGAGGTCCTGGACAACAGCGTCAACCTGTGGGAGGAGGGCAAAGTGGAGGATGAGCTCTCTCCTGAGGAGATCCAGATGGTGCGGGACGACATACTTTATCATAAATACAAGATTGTCACAATTGTTACTGGTCCTGATAAATCTGTTCTGTTCTACTGAGCTTAGAATATGCAGTGCAGATCAGATCCACATTGCAGGTTATCACATGGACAGAATTTTACTTGCGTAGTACAAACCCCTGGGGACCAAATGTAATTAAAATGCACTGAAATTCCAGGCAAACGTGTTTACTAACGTGTTTTTTTCTTTCGATTAGCACTAGATAAATCTAAGGAAGTTCCAAAAATAATACAATCAATTGTATATACATCAGCTCATTTTGTTAATTGCTACAGTGGAGTCTGTAGCAATTAACATTCTAGAGTAGGTGGTTGAGATAATTGCTTAAGTAATATTGCAGTGTGGCAATAATACTTTAATATTATTGCAGTTGAGTACATTTGAGTATTATGTATGTAGATATGAAATATCTTATTGCATAACTTGTTCCTCATCACTTTATTCCTTTGTAGTTTGAACAGGAGAACCAGAGGTTGGTGAGTGAGATGAGCAGTCTGGTGGATGAAGTTAGGTGAGAATCTGTCGGCAGAAATATATAGAAATACATTTTCTTAGCAGTATAACCAGTTGTTAACGGATGTCATATTCCTTCCATGACCTTTTATCCATCCACGTTCCTGTAGGCACATCGAGGGGAAGGTTGTAGAGATCTCCCGACTCCAGGAGATCTTTGCTGAGAAGGTCCTTCAACAAGTGAGTCGAGTCCCTCACATCTATTTGGTATTGAATCTGCATAGCTAAAATGTGGCTAGGGGATGGGACGTTAATCCTGTACATTAAAAATAAGTCACTTTCCATTTAGGACTAAATAACAAGTTTAAAATAACTCATCTAAATCATTGAAATGATTAAAATGTATATATATTATAACATATACAAGACTCTAGCAATGTTATACACTCATACTATGACTGTCAGCAGACAAACACACTCACAGACACATAGACAGTGACAGACCTTCTTCTAGACAGCTAACCTCCTACAGAGGTAGAATGTCCTAAAGTGTTTACACATATTCTCCCTTGACAGGAAACGGAGATCGACAGCATTCACCAGCTGGTTGTGGGCGCTACAGAGAACGTCAAAGAAGGCAATGAAGATATACGAGAGGTATTTACTGCTTTCTGTTAGCCTAGCTATTGTTGTATTTGTATTTGTATTTCATATTCTATCCAATTCCATGCCTTAATTTTCTATCCAGTCCCATGTCAGATAGTTAACGTGTCCACTATAATCGATAGTTGCAGCCCTGTTTTTCATGAATCTCATTATGTCTCAAGGCCATCAAAAACAACGCCGGCTTCCGTGTGTGGATCCTCTTCTTCCTGGTCATGTGCTCGTTCTCTCTTCTTTTCCTGGACTGGTACGACAGCTAACCTTGTCAAAGCTTCAAACCACGGGAAGAGGGGTCCATCCAGCATTGGCCCTCATTGGTTTGCATCCAGAAGTATATGAACTCGCTAAGACTAAATGTGACTGGCTGTACACAATGGACTAGGAGGAAAGGAATGGATATCTCCAGGGGTCAAGGGGTCATTGTTCCTCTTATCATAATGATTTGGAGTGAAAAGTAATCCCAGTCTAGTGCTTTCTGGCGGTCTTTGTGAACAATGGCAACTTTCATCCACAGGAGGGCAGTGTGGAACACTTGATGTACATCAGAGCATGCTATTTGCCTAATAAGTGCTTTTGGATAATCAGTGTATTTCTATCACTAAAATGTCTTGCCAATTGATTAACAGATAACAGCTTTCCTTGTCCGGCTCTTAAAAGTAAATCTTGTAACTGTTTGTCGCTGACTTAAATCCACTAAAGTATACTGTGTATACTTGCATTGCGCTGACAAACATGTTTTTAAGTACTTACAGTGTTATTTGTTTATTTAATCACTTTCAACCTGTCATCCCTATTTTGGTCATTATACTGCAGGTGAAAAGGTAAAAATAAATCTACAAGCTCATAACGCATCACATTGTGAAGCATTGTGAGCCTGTAGATCTGCTATTTTTACTATTCATCATATGACTAAGTAAGTATATAGGACTTATGTGGGTAAAGTGCATGATAGACGTGTTCCTGCAATCACTATTATGTTAGATTAGACTTTCTGTCACAGAGAAAGACTTTGTTTCCAACCAGCCCTACTGTAAAGACTTGCACTTTTTACTCAAATAATAAACTAATGCTCTTAGTGAACTTTTGCGTTTTATCTTCATTCTGTCTTTGAAACTCACAGGATACTACTTGATAACAGTTCCTATTTTACTTAAAGTCTCCAATACATCCAGACAACAAGATGGTTGTTGAAAAGCTTCCACTTGCCTTCAGAGTTATTTGTAAACCAAAAAGTTTATTTTCAGGGCGTAAAACTAGAATACACTACAGATATTATTTTATTCACACAGCTCACTTATATTTCTGCCTGAACATTCATTAGGATTAATATATATTCCAGTGAAAGGAGTGTTTAGAAACATCACTTTGATCTGGACTTGAGGGAGGTGGAACTAAAGAGATTCATGTCTTCTCCGATGGTTGGGAATTTTGATGCGGCACAATTTTACAACCCATAGTATTTTTGTATTATGTGAATGAACATTATTCATGTATGAATTCCACTCTGCAGTTAATGTGAAATCTGGGCACTTTATTTCCATCTTTTACATTTTAAGTCAAAGCAAATCATTTTACAATTTGATAGCAAATGCACTTCAATGGTAATCCTTACATGGTTTCAAAAGGGTATGTGACAACTAAATGTATATGACAAACAGGAAAATAGCAACAGGACAAACACTACTGTCACTACTGATTCATTACAGTTTTAAGTCTATAGCAGATAGAGATCTTCACCAATAGTCATCTGTGGTGACAACTACATACAGTAAAACAAAACCAAGGCATTGCACAATACAGTATCTTCCCAAGCAATGCAAAAACATTCAGTAAAGTAGAACTAAAAAGTTTATGCTGCCAAAATGATCATCCTTTAATTTCAAGAGGTGTTGTGTCATTATATGCAATGTATTGTGGGAAAAGGTATAGTACAATGTATGGTGTTCACAAAGACGTAAAGTTAATTATAGAGACAATCATTAAAGCTGTTGAAAAAGGCCTGTTGTGTCAATGATGAAAACTTATTTAAAAGCACTATTATGCAGAAAGCCACTTGCTCTTTTGCAAGACAAATCAAGACGTGTTAAGAATGCTTAATTTATCTAGTTCAAATGTGTCCCCACAGATCATACCTGATTTATTCACAATCTAATGCAAGTTTTTACAGATAACCTCATAGCCAAATTAGCTGCAAACTTTGTACAATAAGAAAATAGCCACGTGCTATATCTCGAGGGCTACGTCTTGCATGCGCTAACTTTGATGTATTCCAAAGGAAAGACTGAATAACAAACTGATGCTTTTTCCGAGTCATGCGTGCATGTGTGTTCTAACAAGCAACGCAAGACACAAGATGGTTCACAGTACTAAAGAGAGTAGAGTTCTCCGTTACGTATGTGTATGTACAAAGACTTTGCCAGTGAATGTGCATCTCTGCGTCAGTGTTCCTGTTCCAGTGGCTTTTTTTCTACACATTTGCCACCGTTTTTAAAATGTAAATAAATAACCACATGTTATTCAAACAAACCAAAAATCCACCCGACGATAACCGCGGCTGTGCCGCTACCATTTTTTTCATCCAAAATATTTCCTAACTACAATACGCCTCGACAGTGGTGGAAAAAGTACTCAAATTCTTTACTTAAGTAAAAGTACCAATACTGCAAAATAAAAGTACTCTGTTACAAGTAAAAGTCCAGAATTAAAAATGTACTTGAGTAAAAGTACAAAAGTATTGGCATCAAAATGTACTCAAAGTACCAAAAGTAAAAGTACTAAATATTTGAAAATAGCAGATCTACAAGCTCACAACGCGTCGCGATGCGACGCGTTGTGAGCTTATAGATCGGCTATTTTCAAATAGCCTAGGTATAAAATAGGGTTAAAGTGATTAAGGTATGTTTCATTATATCATAATTTATATCTCAAAAGTAACTAGTAACTAAAGTTTTCAAATAAATGTAGTGGAGTAAAAGTACAATATTTGCCTCTGAAATGTAGTGGAGTAGAAGTGAAAGTATTGGAAATTGGAAATACTCAAGTAAAGTACAAATACCTCAAAATTGTACTTAAGTACAGTACTTAAGTAAATGTACTTAGTTACTTTCCACCACTGCGCCTCGATGAATCAAAATGTCTCAGCTAAGCACGGCAGCTCAGACAAAGTACAATCAATTTGACCCCAAAGACAACTGCTGGATTTGAAGTTTGCTTGAATTGCACAAACACGTTTTATATTTTTTTGTGGTCACGGCATGTGACGATGCCACTTCTGAATCACCACGTCGATCAGGCCAGCTTCTGGGCCGTCTCGGTCTCCTGCTGGGTGACCTTCTCCTCAGACATGACCGTCATCCATGGTGACACGGACCTAGTGATGGTCTGTTTGGCCATGTTGTAGTGGTTGATGATGGTGAAGAGACGTCCACGACCCCCGGGGCCCTGTGGGGGGTAATAGCCGTACATCCCTGCTGGCATGCAGCGGCCTTGCTGCTTGCAGAGAGAGATAGCGAGAAAGAGAGAGAGGAACATAGAGACAGAAATGACAGATTATGAAAAATCTACAGTGGTGGAAAGTAACTAAGTACATTTACTTAAGTACTGTACTTAAGTACAATTTTGAGGTATTTGTACTTTACTTGAGTATTTCCAATTTCCAATATTTTTTACTTCTACTCCACTACATCTCAGAGGCAAATATTGTACTTTTACTCCACTACAATTATTTGAAAACTTTAGTTACTAGTTACTTTGCAGATATAAATTATGATATAATGAAACATACATTAACCACTTTAGACCTATTTTATACACAGGCTATTTGAAAATAGCAGATCTACAAGCTCACAACGCGTCGCATCGCGACGCGTTGTGAGCTTGTAGATCGGCTATTTTCAAATATTTAGTACTTTTACTTTTGGTACTTTAAGTAAATTTTTATGCCAATACTTTTGTACTTTTACTCAAGTACATTTTTTATTCTGGAATTTTACTTGTAACAGAGTATTTTTATATTGCAGTATTGGTACTTTTACTTAAGTAAAGAATTTGAGTACTTTTTCCACCACTGGCGGTATAGCGGGTGTGGGTAAAGAAAATAAATGGTGTGTGAAAATATCTGCAGAGCAGAATGATACAGCACTAAGAAACAGACTGAACAGTCTTTTTTTGTAGGTTTTTGTAGGCCCGTTTAAAGGCAATTTACCTTAATTAGATGTGTGAAAAACGTTGAGTGAGGGGATCACGATCTGCGACACAGGTCACCATGAGCCAGTTTGAAACCATGACATCACCATGATGAGGTCTATGTTTATATTGAATGTAATATATGCCAACTGGAATCATAGTAAGGAAGGTAATGGCGACACGGTATATTGTGATGGTGACGATGATGGTCCCAAAAGGGAACGGTATGCTTGAAAGATAGATGAGTTTAATATAAATTCAGCACCTGAGGAGATGGTCTGTTTCACGTGAGAAGTTGTTTTGCTAATTCTGTAAAGCGTCTGGGAAATCTGTTAAGGCTATTACAGAATATTAGTCAATATATCCAGTTACCCTGACAAAGTGGAGGAATTGATTCACATAGCAGCAACAGTTATTTTTCTCCAGACAAATTAGACATTACCTGTCAACAATATGTGTGCTTCCACTTACAGCTGCACGCCATAACTTTCATGTTCAACTGGGACCAGTTGCACCAACTCACACTAAGTTCAAACTTAGCCTAGTTATAGCTTAAACACATTCAATCCGGGAAAGTATCGGTGTCATTTTAGATTAATTTGGCTATTCAAAAATAGCAGATCTACAAGCTCATAGCGCGGCACAGAGTGCCGCGCTATGAGCTTGTAGATCTGCATTTTTTTTTTTAAATCGTGAAAATGAGTGCAAATCTTTGAATATATATTAAAAAAATATATATACATATATATATATTTAAAGATTTGCACAAATTTTCACATAACAAAACTAAAAATAGCAGATCTACAAGCTACAATAGCCAAATAAATCTAAAAATGACACAGGTACTTTCCCGGCTAAATGGGTTAAATGGCTTTTTTAAAAGCCGTTTAAGCTATAACTAGGCTAAGTTTGAACTTAGTGTGAGGTGGTGCAACTGGCCCCTGGGGATTAGAACCTGTGGTCCCCTGTGCAAGTGCTGATCTTTTTCTTTTTTTTTGCCAATTAGCCAATAGAGCATGCCTGCTTGCTCAGAGGAGGTAGAGCATGCCTGCTTGCTCAGGGGAGATATTGCATTTTGATCTTCAGGCAGTACCACTTGTCAACCAGCAGTGGTCATACCAGACCACAGGATCTAAATGTGTCAATGGAAGCGCAGGGAGACCTACTACAACCTCTGTCTGCAGTTGTGTTATTGTATTAAAGTTAAAGGGTAATTGTTATGTTGTGGTTAAAAACAAGCATTGCTATAGAGTGTTTGTTCAGTAACAGGGCTCTCCCTGTCTCTCCAGCTCTTAAGTAAGGTCGAGATAACAATTTGATCCAATCAAGTGAGACAAGATATAGGTTAAACAAGTGAAACGTGAACACTATACATTTTAAGCTGATGAATCAGCATTCTCTCCTGATTGGCTGAAATTGGCAACGCACCTGAAAATGTATTTTCTAGTTAACACTTTACGACAATGGTTACTATCAGAATAAAGAGGTTTTACTTTTTCACAAAACACTTTTTGTTTTAACCCATTTAGACCTTCTAAAAACGCCTTCGAAATCCTGACCTACTGTAAGTTTTCTGAAAAACTTAAGATTTTTTTTTTTTTTTTTTTTTAAATGATGTTGATATATATATATATATATATATATATATATATATATGTATAGCAACAGCTAATGTTACACAAAGGTGTTCCCGGATTGAAAGGTATAACAACGTATAGGTTCAGTTACTTATTCACAAGAAGATTGAATTTAAAGTGATGGTGGACAGTGAAGGTGTGCTCACCGTGTACACAAAGCTATCAGGACATGGCTGTTCATACTGGTAGACCTTGTAGACTACCAGGAACACCACACACACCAGGAACGCCAGGGCACAGATCACCAACAGAGTCACCTACAGGGAGATAGACACCCAAACAATGCATTAGGAATTGGAAAAACAATGCTTTGACATACCAGGGATGATCGAAAAGGCTTAGAATTAATTTTCTAAGAATATTTTGCATATATCATCATTATGTGCTGTTCCCTTCAAAGAAATGTACCCCACATGATATGCATTTGCCTCAAAGTTCCTGCACATTTACAGACGCAATGGTGGAAGTCATGTGTTTTCACATAGTCCTTTTAAATAAACCTAAAGTGGACCAACAGAAATGGGACTCAGTTCTTTTTGCATTTACATTGTCAGCTCATTTGAAAGAAGACTTGGTTGTCTTTCTGGCCTAGGGTGCTAAAGTACTATGGCAAAGGGTGAAGCGAACCTGGAACCTGGAGAACTGTGTTCACAATGCATGCACAGGTTCAAGCGAACCACAACGCAGACACCGTACACAAAGCACCTCCCGGGGAGGTCTGAGTACGGTAGTTTCAGAGGGGTGTAGGTTCTTTTGGAGTGTTCACATATGCACAAAAAATTGCTGAATCATGGTCTGAGTCCACAGAGGCTGAAAGGAACAAAGTATGAAAACTCCTTTCAAGCTGTTTTCCTTTCAGCTTCATTTCTATTTTTGAGAACGGAAAGAAATCACACAGGGAAAAATAAGGTGAATACAGACTGGAAAGTGTGGTAGGGCGCGCTCCCACCAAGAGTTGGCTGGCCGCTGTTAAACGCAGGTTGTGCGCGGCCACAGTTTTTTGCAGCCAGCGGATTCTAAAAAACGGGAGTGTCGCGCCTGTCACTCACTTTCAGGACCCTCCCCGCAGCCCGCACTGCCCACTGCCTGCTGCCTTGAGCACCATGTTGCTTCCTGAGTCTTGAGACGGTCCGCCTTCGACTCACCCGATTGGACAGAGGGAGAAAATCAGCGCCTGCCTCCAGCAGTTTTATGCTTAGTCGCGGAGAGCAGATAAACGCAAGGTCTGCGCGAGAGGCGGAAAAATCTGCTCTTGCGTGAATCCACGCATTTGCATTGACAATGCATTGGCAGATTCTGCAAACAGCGGCCAGCCAACTCTTGGTGGGAGCGCGCCCTATCACAGTTTTTTGTTGTTTTTTTCCCTGCCAAAGATCCTTGAATAGAGACGGCAGTGTGTGAATGGGTGTTCAGAGGGGTGCAGAACAGTGTTGCCAAGGCTGCTTATTATAAGTTGCGGGTTATTTATTTGGGCTTCCTTTCTAATGTTTAAACACAGGAATATTTCTACTTGTCTTGAGTTGTCACAATTAACCTTAAATGTCAAGAAAACTGTTTCAATGTGCATCTTTGGATTCCTTTTGAGGTACGAATAAAAAATGGAATTATTTCTGAAATGAGAGAAGTTAAATATTTTGGCATTATTTTGGATTACATTTCCAAATTTGAAAGACGTGTAATATGCAAGAAGGTTAAACCAAACTTAAACTGTTTTCGTCATATTAGAAGGGACTGTACATGCACGCTAGGATTTTTTCACTCTTGTCATACTGTATTACATCATGGTCAAAAACTTCTCAAACTGTCTTAAAACCAATAACATCACATCAATATACAAACAGGCAATGAAAATCCTGGATCAGAAACCGATGAGATTGCGGTATTTTAAGGACACACAACTTTTTAACTTTTAACTTTTTTGTAATATGAAATAGTTTTTTACATGTTTACATAATCTTGTTTCACCTCTTGTTTTCTGGACTGGTTGGTAGACGTCAGAGCTCTAGTAGAGCAAACTACACGAGCCTCAACAAGCGATGACTGTATTGTTCCCAGGTGCAAGAACTCATTCTGCCTTCTCAGTAAAGGGGGCAAACCTTTGGAACTCTTTGCCTACAGATCTAAAACTAGAGACGGATGGTAATGTGTTTAAGAGAGGACTCAAATTATGGTTGAAATCAAATCAACTGTGCTCACATGAATAGTTTCTGACTATTTGAATGATTACGTCTACTTTTGTTTTAGAAGTTAATGTATTGAGTCTGATTTTGATTACGTTAATTATTTCTAGTATATACAGGTATTTATTCTTTTTTTTTTTGTACTTGATTGGGTTTTAGACTAGAGTTATTCTATTTTAGAAAAGCCTCCTGTGGACAGGTGTTGAAAACTAGCACTCGTGCGATATACTTTAAGTAATGCATCTGGTTTGTCCAATGTGATTGTGATGTCCATGTCAAATAAATAAACATAACATAACATAGACTAGTGGTTCTCAAATATTTTCATGTCAAGGAAGGTCCCCCAAATAAATATGTATTCTGCACACAATGCCTCGTTTCACGACACGTTGTAAGCTTGTACAGCTAAAATGACTGTAATGTAGTCGTAGAAATGGCCGCTTGTTTCTCTTGCAAAATCTGGCAACACTGATGCAGAGGCCAGTGATCATAGTTCCTCCCATCCTTATCCTGCAGTGGAACTCTTCTTAAAAGGGACTGATTTGAGTGTGTGACCTTCAGACAGGTCCACTGGCTGCAAAGTCTGCAAAGTCTTAACAGTTACATCATTCCTCGTGCCAAGCAATATACTTGAAAAAATGTGCTGTAGAGTAAAGTGCTGTAAGACATTTATAGCCACATTAACCCTGGCATCCTTATTTTCCACGTTATTATAGGCAAATAAAATGTCTGCTCTTTTTTTTGTAAAATAAAACAAAATCTATAAAAAATACAAGAAAATCCCAAAGATAGCCGATCTACAAGCTCACAACTGGTCGCAATGCGGTTTTAAGTGTTTAAGGCGAGAGAACATTCTAGGAACATCTTGCATGTGTGTGTGGCCATCTGTGCTGCTGCACACAGCTCTCAACTCCCCATGGAATTATGTAACGGCTATCTGTGTTAGTGTGTTTCCTGGAAGTAGGAGGTGGACGAGGCAAGGTGCGACTGAAATCACTTCGTTTACAGTTGCCTTGCAACACTTTTGTTCAACAAAGTATGAATTGGGCTTAAAGCCACAAGACATTTATCAATGTAGTTGAGATCCATATATTGTTATCTCTATGAGGTAACCTCACACAGGCTTTCTGCAGCACCTGTGAAAAGCCTGGTTTTGGTTTCCAATCAGTGCCATCCACTCTAATGTTTCCATATCCGCTGATCTCTAGACCGGATATGCAAACTGGCAAATGGAATTGATCCTGGTCTACAATGGGGTTACCCGTGGTGGATAAAATGCATAATTTGAGGTATTCCTTATTTCCTTTAACAACACTTTCATATTTGGGAATACAATGAAGATACAGTGATCTACCTTTGCAAGGTATTTGTGATTGTACAATTAGGTGAGGTGAGGTTCTCGATAAGCACTATTGGGCTTCTAAATTCTCCTAAACACAGCGTATCTGCTCATGTTTTCTTTTTTTCTGATTAAAATGTTCAATTGTCACTGACAATAGGCTACCAGAGAGAGCAACAAAAGAAACGCTGAAGGCAATGTTCTTCCCATTTTCACTGTACAGTCAGTGTGCTCACAACACATACATAAGAGTTATTATGACCGATTGATTCTTTAACACAACACAATATTCCTCAGGTCCAGAACACCTACACCTTGTACTCTAATAACAGGCAGTTGGAGTGAGAAATAAAACTGAATTATATTCCCACAGTCTATGACGTCAAGTTGTTATGTGTCAGAGTGTACAGAACAGCAGATTTAAGTTCAGTGTGTGAAAAAGGCTGAATTGTTTTTGTGACAGCACAGATGACTGGCTACACTGCCCCAAAAAAGACTATTGATATTGTTTGTTTTAATGAAATGCCTTTGTATGTGGCTTTGTCATGGTAAGATACAGTATGACATGAGATGCAGTCGGCCCCAAGGAACGTATTTCCATATTTTCAAATATGGCCCCCATTTGACAAAAGTTTGGACACGCTGTAAAAAAAAAGTTTGGACGCTGCTATAGCCTGATTCATGCTTAATCGCACACTGAAAATAGCAGATCTACAAGCTCGCAACACGTTGTGAGCTTGCAGCTCTTGCTATTTTCGGTGTGTAGTGCAGCATAAATTAGGCATCACAGAGGTAATGCAATAGGAGTTGATAAAAGAGATGTTTGAAGGCAGTGATGTGAGGGTACAACATGCCGTGTTCCCAGAACCTGTGAAGTGTCTTCTCTTTGCCTTTCACAGAGATCTCTGGAATCAAAGCCCACATCATGACTTTAATCCATTCAGACCGGCAACGCAACTGTGTCATTTTAAGATTTATTTTGAGCTTGTAGATCTGCTATTTCAGAACATTCGTGAAAATTTGAATCTTTGAGTATATATGAATATTTTAAAGCGAACATTTTTTAATCCGATCTGTGCTTCTCGGGGTCCCTGGAACAACATATTTTGAGATGGGGGTCCACGGCCAAATACATATAATTTTTGGGGGGTCCTTGACATGGAAAAGTTGGAGCACCACTGATATAGCAATTAGCAACATACGTTTTTTCAAAAAACTGTTTGTAGAATATATGTTCAAAGATTTGTTCGAATTTTCACTATTTTTGAATAGCTTAATAAATATAAAGTGACACAGATGTGTTCCCGGATTGAATGGCTTAAAGAAAGCGTGAGAAGATCTGCAGTTAAACCCTCATCTGTTGATTTCCCTAAGCTATTGTTTTGATATTTATATATGCGTACACAAAAGTCATATCAATTATAGGATCAAGACAAGTAAAGGAGGAAAGGTAATACTGAGCAGTGAGCACATATATATATATATATATATATATATATATATATATATATATATTTTACAAGCATTTAGATTTTTAACCTGAATGCTATCGTTCTCTTGTGAGGAGGAAAATCTCCGACCAACCTACGATGAAGCGCTTTACCAGCAGAGTTCTCCCAGTGCTTTTTAGGGCAAAGCTCTTGACACACAAACGCATCAGGAAGTTTCTTGTTCTAATTTCGACATGTCCTCCTGACAATAGAATAGCATTCAGATTTAAAAAATGTCTTATTATACCCACACATCATTTCAAACCCCCATCCCTCCTCCCATCTCAACTTGTAACTCTACATTACTGACTGAATTAAATGCCTGGTTTTGCTTGTCTTTGACGTTAGCATGTTGTGTCGTGAGAAATCATTCACGTGTATTAGATCTACAACCAAAAACACCTTGTCCGCCTGCCAGGGAGCATTAACCCATTCAATACGGGAACGCATCTGTGTCATTTTAGATTTATTTTGGCTATTCAAAAATAGCAGATCTACAAGCTCTATGAGCTTGTAGATCTTCTACATTTGTGCAAATCTTTGAATATATATATATATTTTTTTAAGCGAACATTTGTAACTCAAATCTTTGCTCCAGGAGGTCCCTAGAACAAAATATTTTACAAATGTTATATATAAAAAAATATATATTCAAAGATTTGCACAAATCTTCACGATTTCTTTAAAAAAATCAAAAATAGCAGATCTACAAGCTCATAGCGCGGCACCGAGTGCCGCGCTATGAGCTTGTAGATCTGCTATTTTATGAATAGCCAAAGACATCTAAAATGACACAGATGCGTCCCCGGTCTTAATGCATTAAGGGAGGTGGTGTAACGCGGGCTACTAACGGCGACTGCCGTTTGGAGGCCATCGCCATGGTAACAGCTGAATTAATGAGAGGTTCAGGGCGGGGTTAAGTGAATCATTGTGCACTATGTCCCTGACAAGAACAAGTAGGACGACACTGGAGATGAAGAAGGTACAGCCTCTCTGTTAAGTCACAGAGCCAGGACTGATGTGTCTCTTTGTCTTTGAGGGAATATTATGACAGCAATGACAAATGTCCCCCATAGTCTGAATGCAAAGCATCAGGGAGAGAGAGCTGTGTTTCTGGACTCCTGTGTGCGTGGGTTGCGTGCGTGTGTGTGTGCGTGCGTGCGTGCGTGCGTGCGTGCGTGCGTGCGTGCGTGCGTGCGTGCGTGCGTGCGTGCGTGCGTGCGTGCGTGCGTGTGAAATACAAACAGGGCACAAATACAGTATTTCTGAACAATTAAGTTCAAATGTTTTACTTGATATGAGCTGGAAATAATTTAAAAAAGCAACGTCTTACTTTGAGCCGCTCAGAAACTCCTTCGATGATGCTGATCGAGAACTCTGCAATTTTAGGAGATCGTAGCTTTCCTTTTTTGTTCTCGCCATCGTAGTCGGTTTTAGTCTTCACAACCACCTAGTAAATAAGCATAATAACACAATTAAAGCATCTCACACGAACTGATACACGCTCAGAGGAGAAAAAATTACATTGTGAAAATGGACAAGAAATACTAATAATTAGGCTACTAATGGTCACCAAAATGCTTTTAAAATAGTCAATTCCAATTGAGAATCTAATTATAAGAGTGAATCTGTTTTTCCTAGACTTAACTATAATTTGGCCTAATTGTTTAGAATCTTATGGCTATAGAGACCATTAGGTCATTGGTTTTCAAAGTGGGGTCCGGGGACCCTCAGGGGTCCTTGGGGGGGTTCCAGGGGGTCCCCAGCAAAAGTAATTAATATAGCATCACAATCATCTTAACCACTTCATCCATGTAGTCGTCTATTCAAAAATAGCAGATCTACATGCTCACAGCGTATTACTTTGTGCCGCGCTGCGAGTTTGTAGATCTGCTATTTTTGAAAATATTTGAAAAATATTTAACATTTTGGGACATTTTTGGATAAGTTAGATTTTTTTTTAACATAAATCTTCTCTTTTGGGGGTCCCTGGCACAAAACATTTTCAGATGGGGGTCTGTGGCCAAATATACATCAATTTGGGGGTCCTTGGCACGAAAAAGAACTACTGCATTACGTTACCACTGTACAATCTCAGTTTATAATCCAAATTCTACTATTGACCATGCATTGTCAAGGCAAAATCTTACCTTGTCTGGTGGAGGAAACTGTAACTGGCTGGCATCTAATGGTGTGATGAGGGGAATGGTATCAAATCCATCTTCAGAAACGACCTTGCCATTATTTTTGTCACTGAAATTATTCCCCAGTTTAACCATTTTGCCAAGAAGATGATGAGAATCAGATCTGAAACAAACAACAAAACAGCGTTTCATTTACTAAACAGCCTAGACTAAATAAAGCAGGCCTATCTATCTAATGTTTATGTTATTATATGATCCTGTGCACAAATCCTAACTAACACACCTGCACACAAAATAATGTGATTGATTGATTGATTGATTGATTGATTGATTGATTGATTGATTGATTGATTGAATACTTAATTTGTTTTGTAGATCAGCTATTTTCAAATAGCCAATTTATAAACAAGCCCTTCTTTTGGGATTGTTTTCGTAGACCTGAACCTCTCATTAATGCAGTTAATTAATGCAAAAAAAAAGCACAGAGGTACAGATTCATACAAAAGGATGCTAAACCTTGACCCAAGAAAACCCTGTGTATTCAATGAATGCACAGGACCCCAATGGAAACAAGCCATTATTCAATTCATCGAAACATTTAAAGACGAACAATAATATGCAAAAACATCATATAAACGAGAAATGAAATGAGCCTGTTTGTGTGTCTGGGGCCATCATGAAATGATGGGCTGTGATTGAACCACAATAAGCGCTCTGGAGGAGAACCAACGGGAAAATAAAATAAAATAACATAACGGTTCCATGCAGCAAGATATATTATAAGAACACACAATGATCTAATTCCAAAAATACTTACCAGTTCAGTTATAATAATGTATTCAAGTGAGATTCTCCTGTCGTTATTATAATTAATTTTTTTATTGTTACAGCTTGAAAAACCGCTGGTGTTGCTTGGATGTGACGCAGCCGATTTATTACGAGGCGGCTGTACAACAATATGGCCAGAGTCTGAAGCGGTGTCGGAGAAAAAAAAGATACCTGATCTACAAGCTCACAACGCGTCGCACCGCGACGCGTTGTGAGCTTGTACGTCGGCTTTTTGTTTTTGACCCGCGAGACCGTCATACGGCGAGGCACAAATGAAGCATTGAGCCGTTGGTGGATGCTGCTGCTGGCAGCCGGTGTTGCCAGGTTTTGCGAGAGAAATAAGCAACCAGGCCTAAGGGGAAAAAGCCCAAAATTAGCGAGCCCTCGAACCAAGCTCACAACGCGTCGCGGTGCTATGCGTTGTGAGCTTGTAGATCTGCTATTTTCAAGAAGAAGAAGACATTTTGAAAAATGTGGAATATTATTTTTGAAACATTTTAACAACACAAATATTGTATGGGGGTCCCTGGCATAAATATTTTCAGATGGGGGTCCGTGGACAAATACACATTAATTTGGGGGTCCTTGACTTGAAAATGTTTGAGAAACACTGGTTTAAACAACATTAGGAAACAACAAGCCCAAATAAGCAAAACAAACCAAAAAGAAACGCAACCACAAATTTACAATCAACTTTACAGAAAAACAAGCCCAAAGCCGCTTATAATAAGTAGACATGGCAACGCTGGCTGGCAGCCCAGCAGCACTGCAAGTGATGTAACATCCTCCTCTTCTCTCCTCGCATCCATGGCAGCAGAACATCTGCTTGCAGCAGGCTGGCAGCAGCTCACATATCGGCAAAGAAGCAGTGGTGGCCATTTTGTGGTGCCACCGATAGAAAACCCATTAATTTTCCCCATAGAGATTTCTGAAAATATTTATGTAAATTATTTTAAGCCTGCAGAACCAAGCCATCCAGGCTCCTCCCGGTGAATCATGACCATAATAACATATTTTAATTCTGTGTCAAAACAATATTTGAATATTTAATTATATTATATACAATACATTTTAATAAATGCCCTCTTTTTGCATAATCCAGCATAATCTTCAAGGATAAACATGGATTAACCACAAATTTTGACTTGTGGATTAGCGCTCGGCTGTTGTATAAATTGTGCGATTGATTGTTTACATTTGCTGTAGCAATAGTCTGACCTCCCTTTGATGGCATGGTATCATTGTCTACATTTATTGGATAGATAATTTAGCCTAATTATTCAAAACAGGGTTTGATATTGCAGCAAAGTGGTCAGACAGCTCATTATACAGTAAAACTGTAATCAATTTGAATAGGATACTGTAACAGTATCCTATTCAAATTGCCTAATGGGTGGACGGTGGACGGACATCTGAGAACGTAACATCCGAACCGGCGAGACACACCGTTGCTCCGATCCGGAACAAACTTGGCACAAACACTGATCAGGGGTCTGCCATCAGAATAGCCACACCAGGGCCCCTGCCCTGGGTGCCACAGGCGCGTCGTTGCTCCAATCTGCACCAAACTTGACACAAACTGTTCAGGGTTCTGCCATGACAATAGTCACACCCCCCCGGGGCCCCGTCGAGGTCCCTCGAAAATATTCTAAGTATGGCAGTAGTTGCCTCCTCGTAAAGATTTGTCCTCCTCGGGACAGGAGTGCCAAGTCCTTCCTTGGGGTTGGAATGCCCATGCATGCCTGTTGTGCATGCAGCACCTTTTAAACGCCTGATGACCTCATCAATATAGAGCCCACTATATTCCTTCTACCTATCACTTTACTTATCATTACTAACCATAAGATCATCTTAAAATAGCTTTCACTCCTCCCAGTCTCCTGACACTCAAGTCACTGGTCAGTGTGTCAAATGTGAAGTGACAATGTTTAAGGTTTCTATGACCCAGACACCATGTGTCTGGGTCACCATAGCTGAGTGGTTAGTGAGCCCGCCTAGGGAGCCAGAGGCCCTGGTTGCCCCAGGTTTGAATCCAGGCCAGGTCAGCATATGTGTCGATGAAATGATATCTGTCCCTGAGCAAGACTCTTAACCCCTAATTGCTCACAGGTTCTCATTGTAAACAAGACCGCAAGGACTTAACTGAACGACCTGTTAAAAAAAGGATTATCCTTATCCATACATGTCATGATTAAAATCCCACTACCGTGAACTGGATTTAAAGTCATAATAATACTATGGCATTGAACGTCTAAACTTTCAAACTTTAGAGGTTACTGTGCTCACAATGCCCCCATCACCATGTTCTTGATCCCGATTTCATGGTTAAAGGTTACAATTAACTGTGCCATCATGACCCCACTACTGTTAGGTGACTGTTAGGTGGTTAGTGGCTCTCTCTAACATAGTTTTTTGGGGAATCCACACCATTGTTATCATAACATGGCTTTACTCAGTTACAGTTATAACCGTTGCTATGGTTATGCTCCCTCAGATCTGATTGTTTTTTGTCCAATATGCTTCTAACTTCAGCAGTAATACACACATTTAGTTTCGACAAGAAATGCATTACATTATAATCAGTAACAATACACATTATAACACAGATTCTACATGCCACAGATACAATAATAAATCACATTAGTCATTGAATAATTCAGATTATGTTCCACACACTAGAATAGCTCTTTCATTTACTGTTTATTAATTCTCAACGCTTATCAGCGTAACTCTGGGCTGCACTTAACTCCGTCACCGTCACAAGAACTCCAGTCTTCTTTACTTTCCCAGCAGCTTCTCCTCCCTGGCTACCTCTGGCGCAGTGGCGTCAGATGTGTAGGCTGCAGTTGTCTCCTCTTCTCCTATACGTCACAATTCCTTCCTCCTCAGTCCCTCTGAGGCCTGCTTGAGGCCTGCCTTGATCCTTGACCTCAACTTGTTGCTCCTCGGTCGGCATGCTATTGTACCCGAACGTCATCTCCACTGTATCCATACGCCAAATGACGAAAATAGTCGATCTACAATCCAGTGTGAAAGTAGCTAAACTAAGCGAAAGTAGCCGATCTACAAGCTGATGAAGAAATAGCTGTGCAAAAATAGCCGATCTACAATCTAAGAAACCAACTTGGGAACAGGAGGGGTGCATAAATATCGCTGCTTGGCAGCACTATATTGCGTGTCCTTAAGTTACATTATATTTTTTAACTATTCTTTTAAAAAGGGTATAATACTGAATTTCCGCCTCATCTCTCATCTCAGAAAAGTACATTTCATTGATCGTTTAGACTAGAGATATATACCGTTGTGTTTGTGTTCATCAACACATGATGAAAGGATTCTTTTCACAGCTACTGTATTATCAGACAACTTGTTGCCAGGTTACAGTGTGAGAAGGAGGGAATAGGGAAATGTACACAATGGAATAGATACAATTAGAATTCTAATAAGCAATGCAGTATTTGTAAATTACAGGTTGACAGCTGTGGCGATTGCAAAATAAAGTGACTGAGGAAGAGTTTTTTTGTAACCCACAAAAGATGTGTTATATTGTTACTTGTGCTGTTCAGCTCATTTTCTTTGCAGTATAAAGATGGATAGTACATGATATGCAAATGTAGCTAGACGTTGGAATGTTGTCCTGGAAATCTACCACTGCACACTAAATTTGTACTTGTAGTCAAGTCAGACTCACGTTTTAGCTGTTTGCAAGAATGAGAAACAGACAGTGTGCACTCAGAGCATCACAGGTCTCAAAACATGATCAAATCATATAGCATTTATACTTTTTATTTATTTATAGAATGAGCGTGATAGAGGGTTAGAGCACCTTTCAAAAACAAGTTACAAAGTGCTTTACAATAACAACAGTACAATACAATAAAGATCAGAAATTGCATAAATAGTACAACAGTTCATAAATTAAGAAAAAGCTGTGCGATAGAGGTGAGTTTTTAGAAGTGATTTGAAAGAGGACACTGAGCCCTTTGTGACAAGGCAAGACTTTGGAACCGTCAATAGGGCCCTGCTGGATGATCTCAGGCAGCGGCCTGGCTTATATGGAGTTAAAATATCACAGATATACGCAGGAGCCTGACCATTTAGGGCTTTAAAAACAAGCAGTAAAATCCTATTATTTTTGCTGCTGGCTCACAGGCTCTAAAACTCACAGGTAACCAGTGAAGGTCCGCAAGGACTGGTGTAATGAGTTCACTTCTCTTTTTGTGAGTCAGGAGCCTGGCAGCTGTGTTTTGTATCAGTTGCAGTCTTTGAATATTTTGCTTACTGATACCCGAATAAAGTGGACGGGGTGAATATAATGACTTCAGATATCTATACCTGCTATTAAACAGAGCATATACCCAGCACCTGGACCCTGTGAACAGGAATCATGTACTTTGACTTTTCCAGCGCCTTCATCACGATCCAACCACACCTGCTAGCTAGCTGAGAAGCTCTCTGCAATGCAAGTGGATCACGGCTTGGTGACCTGGATCACTGACACCTACAAGTACCTACTGTAGGTGTTCACTTGAACAAGTAGCTGAGCTGGACTGACAATGCTGACACCCTCTACAGCAAATGGACTGAGAAGAGGATTTCCCCCCAAGATTACAATGTTTTATTCAACAATTAATCAATAATTAAAAGTGCTTTATTGCATAGAATAGTTTAAAAGTCATATAAAAATAGAAGCTACTCTAAATACTAAAACTGTAACGAGAAAGGGAAAGGGAGTAGGACTACCATCCTGTACTACAGGATGGTAGTCCATAGCCAAAAAGAAGGGAGGGTAGGGGGCTGTGTAGGAGGGGGTAACTTGACCACAAGTGGGCAGTGTAGAATATGTATACATTAAGCTCTGATCTTAACTGTGCTGAGTGCATACTGATATATTATAACTCTATGATACTGAACCTGTGCATACTACATCCTGCGGCACTGTCTGTGAATATCATCATCATCTGTCATCTGTTCTGTAATAAAATGTCCAAGATATTTCACATATCAAATTAAAAATGGTTGAGAATCACTGCTATAGCCGTAAAAATATTGTCTTATGTGCCGCATAATAGGCTATGTGTCAATCTATCAATCAACAGCAGGCACATACTAACACCTCCAGCACTTCGCTCTCTTTAGATGAGCTTGTCCTAATTCTTGCACATTTACTAGAGATTTACTTTAGATCAAGACTCTTGTAGATGTATTTTTTTTTTAATTATGTGAAGCCTGTATTTCTCAAAACTTGTACAAATGCTAAATATAAGTTGCTTACCCGCTTGCCCCAAATGTTAACTAGGTGTATTAGTCCATATTTTTCAATAAAGAAGTGCTTTAATCCCGTCTGTGGCCAATTCTGCCGGAAGTTCCCAATGGGCGGTAGTGGCAGCGCGCATCTGGTGAACGCCGGAATTACACTCAATGTAAACAGGAAGTAAACGAGGGGGGGGAATGGCGTTCGGCCACAGACGGGATTAAAACACTTATTTATTGACAAATATGGACTAATACATTACACAAATACTGCGGACACTTAGTTAACATTTGGGGAAAGCGGGTAAGCAGTGAACACCTTATATTTTGTATTTTTTATTTGAAATACGGGCTTTATTAGTGACATTTCAGGCAAACTGGAGGGGAGGGGGGGGGGGGTCGCTAAGACTTGTAGATAAAGTCAAAGTCAGACTCAATAAAATGCTAAGGCTACACATTTACATGTGATGAAATGTTGATTGATGTGCAGTGTCCCTGATAAAACAAATAATTAATAAACATGATCATGTTATAAGAAACTATTTTATTCATAATAACACACAAATATAGTCTCTTAACATGGGATACGCAAATTAACAGTTGCGGGGTAATTAATTACAACTCACTTATTTAATGAATTTGTGTCCCATATTTTGCTCGCTCAACTGAAGAAGCGGCTGTGAATGAATCAAAGCCACCTCCAGTCTCGCACAGAGATACCGCTCGTGTGAATCTTGTGGAAAAGGAAAAGTTGAGGTACTTCACTAATACACGTTTTCTGGCACAACTTTCAAATGGAATAGTAGCTGACCTGACCCCAATAAGTCACAATTCATTATTGGGTGAGTACTAGGAGTGCTAATTATAATGCCCCCCCCCCCCCCTAGCTGTAGAATACAACTCTCTTAGACGTATTTATGATTCTGAAAACGTCAGAATCATAAATACGTCTACGAGAATTGTATTCTACAGCTCCCCCCCCCCCACGAAAACACATGTGTTATGTTATGGAATAGCCTACATATAGCCTGTATGGATCCATTCTAGATGGCTATAGTTAACTCCCTAATTATCTAATTATTTAATAAAAATGAAAAACTATTTCCCCTCATTTTATTTTTAAAAGTGTGGGGGTTTTTTTAGCCGTTTTTAAACCCACGTTATGTTGTATGTAGGCTATAGCACGTGTTGCATTGTAAAGCAACTCTGTGTCTTTAAGATACAATCCACTCTTGGCATGTTGCCCAGAAAGTTGCTTTCCCAGCCATTTCCCATCCAGCGGCATGATGGAATACACACACACACACACACACACACACACACACACACACACACACACACACACACACACACACACACACACACACACACGTCACGAACGAGGGACAAGTCTTCTCTTTCACAAAGCGACTGCAGCCCAAACATTCTCTCCACATGTTCTACTCCTACAGGCAACTGGATTACAGACATAGGACTGTAACTTTCTGTCTTCTATCTGGATAACTGACTGACAGCAGATCATCATCTTCGTTCCTAATTTGTCAAGGTATGATATTTTACACTCTTCAAAGTGTGACATCTCACTATGAATCAGGTGTACCGTTATGTCTACAATCTTCATAGCTCATAAGCCTGTTTGTTGCATAACTGGAGTAGTGAGTTGAAGAACTTAAACAGTGGCTCTGTGGTTCCTCAAGGCAGAGGAAATGTGGATATCAGGTGACCTATGGGGTTTAAATAGCTGTGACTGGTTTTAACCTAAACTCCTGCTTCCATATGGCAGCTTTGTTTAGTGCCTTTGTTTAGGTCCAAAGTACAGTGTTTATGAAAGCTTTCAGGAGGCAAGACTCCCTAACTATACTAAAACACATGCAATAGTCGGAATTCCATTCATTCATTGTAATGCATGGCTTGTTGTTCAGTTGTCTCATTTTATTGGCCACAATTTGCCTGTATCCTCTACCTTATTTGGTGAAATCATAAACAAAGATATGAACTGGGGTGTAGACCTACTTAGGTAAAGGATGTGTGAAGTACCGGTAGTTTGTATTTTACAACAAATTCCACTAACAATTCTTCCTATCATGTCCCACTCTCGGAGCACAGTTTCAAAGTTCATCCACCGCTGGTGGCAAGGCTGGCTGTATAAACAGGATACTAGTTTGCACGCTCACACGCACATACTCAGCGCTTTTACACCCTGATGCTTCAGCTGAAAGGACCAAGTGTGCATTGGCTCCAGTGGTGGGAGCCTACTGTTGATGTAGTAAACATGGGGTAAAGGTTTCCCTTTCCCCATAGCCTGCTGGTTATTGTGGACAACTTGCATGGAGGTTGCATCATGTGAGACTGGTGCTTCTGAGGTTTCTGCAGCTTAAATGGGAGGAAGATGAGGTCAGCGTGAGACACACCCTAAAAGACCCGGGTTCTGCCAAGCAAGGAACGGACGCAGTGGAAGTGGTTCAGCCGCGGTTCTCGGAGAGTCACTATAGCAGAGAGAGGAAGCCATAGTTCGTTGGAATGTGTATCTCCATGCAGCTTGCGGCACTGGAATTTGTGTCTGGATGGGTTATGGGTGCTGAGCCGGCTGACATGGCATACATATGTACTTGTTTACCCACTAGGCATGGATGTTTCAAGAGGATCTTTAATCTTAAAAAGCTGATTTGCACTGTCTGGAATGTGGCTGGAATGGAGAGCATTTCCTCTCAGCCGAGTAGAACCGAGAAATTAGGGGTAGACTTCCTTTTTGTAGTGTTTAACCCGACTTCCTGACCTCTCTTCCCCTTACGTGGTGTTATTGTTAGGCTATAATACACAGGGACATCCTTTGACTTATATCTATCTAGAGATTACAGTCCCATTTTCAAATAGATTAACAACTTATGTTTTCAGTTCGAGAGTTTTGTTTTGTTCAGTAGAGGAGGCCAGGAGCAGTGGTGGAAAAAGTACTCAAATTCTTTACTTAAGTAAAAGTACCAATACTGCAATATAAAAATACTCTGTTACAAGTAAAAGTCCAGAATTAAAAATGTACTCGAGTAAAAGTACAAAAGTATTGGCATCAAAATGTACTTCAAGTACCAAAAGTAAAAGTACTAAATATTTGAAAATAGCAGATCTACAAGCTCACAACGCGTCGCTTCGCGACGCGTTGTGAGCTTGTAGATCGGCTATTTTCAAATAGCCTATGTATAAAACAGGGCTAAAGTGGTTAATGTATGTTTCATAATATCATAATTTATATCTGCAAAGTAACTAGTAACTAAAGTTCTCAAATAATTGTAGTGGAGTAAAAGTACAATATTTGCCTCTGAGATGTAGTGGAGTAGAAGTAAAAGTATTGGAAATTGGAAATACTCAAGTAAAGTACAAATACCTCAAAATTGTACTTAAGTACAGTACTTAAGTAAATGTACTTAGTTACTTTCCACCACTGGCCAGGAGGGTTTACGTTACTGGTTTTGATGGGCGAGCCGATGTGGAATTGATGGGAGAAGTTGAGTCACATAATTGAGGCTGGAAATACAGTGCAGCAGTCAGATGTGTTCTGGCAAATGTGAAGCCCATTGTGGAGAGTGATTGTCTAGTCTGTTAATGTTGACACCATCAAAATAAAACAAAGAGAGGGTAAAGTGTACAATGGAAACGCAGACTGCTTCATTTCTGTTGGGTGTGGTGGACTTTGTGTTCACAACACATTCAATGTAGTTTTTTATCAAGATTGCATTCAGAATACAGTGGTGCCTGTCTGCCTGAACAAAGAATCTTGATGTGACCCTGGCCTGTATAGACAAAAACTATCAATTAGATTAGAATGACCTGGTGGTATGACAATTACACACATTGATTTCTACAGCATAAATGGATTGGCTGATGGGGCTAGCATGAGACTGAGAGTAGCCCAGGGTCTGCTGTACTATTTTGAGCACTCAGTAGACAAGCGAAACTAATGTGTGATTTATAGCATTCATTTCTATAAAATGAAAGGGCAAACTTATCTATTTTTTTCTGTTATTTGCTTTTAGAATTATTCTGTCAGAATTGTATGACAGATATATAGTTAACTTTCCAAAATTACAGTCTCCAGTATGTGATGCTTGCTGGTTCGCCCTGCCTATGACCATAATGGAAAGCCATAGGAAATGATGCCATGGAGATGACTGACTCAGTGGCTTCATCCTGAAATACTTAGTCCTGCTCAAAAATATATTTTTTAAAGTCTACCAGGAGATGTCAGGCTTTCCCTAATAATAAACAGGTTTATCCCACCTGTCTGGTTACCCTGCATATATTGGCATCCACTTATCTTAAAACTTAAAGCACAATAGATTTGTTTAATTGTATTTGCCTGTATTAAAGAAAATGCCTAGTTAATCATTTTACATTATTAGGTTCATGTACCTTTTTGTACATCTACTTGAATGAAAGGCAAGGCAATGCAACAGTCATTGCTTAGCCTTATGAAACTAAGCATGCAAGTATGTAAACTATGTAGCCTAACTGATCTGTAACTGTTAACTGACAGCTATCTGTACCGCAAAGAAGAGCCTGCACTACTATACTCCTTAATACATTGTCTCACACTTATTTTAGAAAACATTCCTCTGTTATCAGAAGACTTAACTGTAATAGGGTGTTCACCTCTTTGTCTCCTGTGAAGTTATAGCATACAGCTTTGTTCAGTGTAGAGGTGAGATATGTAGTATAAAGTATGACAATGACCTGTGTCCAGGGCTGCCAACATTGGACTGTCAGAATCCAGGAGATTACTTTGTGGCTCCTAGAATCCCGACCTAGAGAGAACCTTCAACTATCAGGCTCCTCTCCTGTTGGAACCATCTTCGAGGTTTGGTCCAGGAGGCAGACACTGTTAGTTTAAGAGCAGGCTAGGCTTAAAACTTTCCTTCCATTTGGGGAACAACAGCACCATCATCATCATCCATAGTCTGAGTCTCTATTGTCGTCATAGCCAGAGCAGTGTCACATTTGATTCCCTCATTAACAAATGACGTGACCTGCCGGGTGAAACATGTTCAACAACTCTTATGAACGTGTGGTGTGGTGAAGTAAGTAAGTATGTACATTATATTTGTACAGTATATAACACTTCTCACAGAGAGAACTCACAAAGTGCTTTACATACAACAGAAATAAAAACATAGCATGAAACATTCAAATGATTAAAAACAACAAAAACACACACAAACAAATCTAAGACATTCCATAAGTGGTTCTTAAAAATGTCCACAGAGGCTGCAGCTCTCAAGACTTGTGGAAGCGTATTCCATTCCTTTTTGTTTTTGACCTTTTTTCATCCCGCGGGGGAACTCCTCCTCCGCCTCCTCCAGCTTAAAAACAACAAAAAAACAAAATATCTAAGACATTCCACAAATGCTTGTTTAAACAGAAATGTTTGTAAGTGGTTCTTTAAAAAATCCACAGAGGCTGACCTTTTTCAGTTCCAGATCTCAAGAAAATTCTTGGTCGAAACCGAATGCCGCAAATAGAAAACAGTTGGCCGAAAACCGAATACCGAAAGGCCGAATATGATAGATATATATAATGAATTTATTTGTTTACCAATGTTGGATCAGCTACCTGATTATGGCAAAAGACATGATTATGGCAAAACTTAACTTAAATAATAATCACTATTATGGGTACATAAAACATTTATTCAGCACTTTTGAATCCATACATTAATTCCAGACTGACTGCTGAAAGATTGTAAAATGTAAACATTTATATAATTATATAATAATAATATTCCACATTTTATTCCAAGATTTTTTGAAAATAGCATTGTTTCGGTGTCTTTCGGTGATATCGGCCGATATGTTTCGGTGTCTTTCGGTGATATTTCTTCGTCGTTAAAACCCTTTCGGCCGAAAGCCGATTATATATTTATTTTACCATTTTCGGCCGATATGTTTCGGTGGCCGAATATTCGGTGCATCCCTACTTTCTTCATCTCGTGGGGGAATGCGGAGGGGGGAGCAGTTAGGGGTTAAAGTCTTGCTCAGGGACACTTCGAACCTTAGGCTTCCCAGGCGGGCTCTCTAACCATTCAACTATGGTCTGCTGGGCACAGAATATTGTTGTAGCAGGTCAGTGAAGGGTCCTGGACAATTGGACATCACTATATGCTTCAAAATGAGGCTCTACTGGCAGCAGTGGTGGACCAAAGTACTCAATCCCAGTACTTGAGTCAAATTATATACTCCTGGTGAAAACATTACTCAACTACAAATGAAAGTATTCAAAAGTAAATCTTCTTTTTAATATCAAAGCATGCTGTATTTAAATGTAGACATTTTCCAATACATTTTTTTCCCAGAAATGTAAATAGTGAAGATAGCAGCTCAACAAGCTCACTGTGATGCGTTGTGAGCTTGTAGATATTCTATTTTCATTTTTTTAAATAGTGCTTAAGTGTCAAAATGGCCCCGAGCAAGACACTTAACCTGTAACTGCTCCCCCCTCCGAGCTCCTCTGTGGGCAGTAGACGAAAAAAGGTCAAAAACAAAAAGGCATGGAATGCCCCTCCACAGGTTGTGAGAGCTGCATAGATTTTTGTGTGTTTTTGTTGTTTTTAACCATTTGAATGTTTCATGCTGTGTTTTTATTTCTGTTGTATAGCACTTGATATAGCACTGTGAGTTCTCTCTGTGAGAAGTGTTATATACAAATAAAATGTACATACTTACTTCACCACACTACACGTTAATAAGAGTTTCACCAGGCAGGTCATGTCATTTGTTATTGAGGTAATCAAACGTGCACTGGCTATGACGACATTAGAGACGGGATGGATGATGGTGCTGTTGTTCCCTAAATGGAAGGAAAGTTTTAAAGGGCAAGACCACTTTAGTAGAGGTTTGGGTTGTGTAGTTACCTTGCCATGATCTGGGTTTTCTTCCTAATAAAAATAGCGAAATCAACAGGAAGTTAACATTTTTATTTAAAAAACAGTACTAGGTTTGGTGATGCTCTATATTGTCTGAATCAACTTTGTTTACGTTTGTTTACATGCTAAAAGAGTGACTTTGAGAGCTGTTTCACCGTATAATGTAAGTCAATGAGAAGCATATTTAGAATTATCAATTTCTAATCAATGGAGCAATTACATTTTTTTCTTGTCCACCTTTGGAGTTACATCATGGCAAAACTACACAACCCAAAACTCTACCAAAGTGGTCTTGCCCTTTAAGCCTAGCCTGCTCTTAAACTGACGCATACAAGTATTTAGTAAAAAGACAAATATCGATGTAGACATTTTTTAGCTCAGTTTCTTTCACTTTTTGCCCTAAAATAGTGAAGAATCAAGATATGCTTGAATCTTAATAATACCAATTTTAATGAATTCCTTGAGTCCAAATTGTATGGAAATTGTGTTATATATATCCAAATATTTGCTATGTTTCCTTAATGGGGTTAAGAGTACCTGCATGAATCATGTAACCCCCCCTCTCCTGCCATGCAAAATAAAATATATATACAGTATGTATATATTGGTACCCTTTAGTTGTAAGAAACATTTGTTTTAATTAACATCACAAGTGTTTTCAATCTCATAATCACTCATGCAGCCAGTTTAAAAGGAGAAAGTGAATCTGTTTTGTGCCACTGTATGTATCACATTGAACATAAACAGAAGGAAAAGCAAGGAAAACTTGGTTCAGATCCAAGCTGATCATCAAGTTTAAATCAAGTTTAAGGTACAAGTTTCAAGTCGTAACATCTGTCGCTGTCTGAATGAAAATGGGATCCATGGTAGAAGAGCCAGGATGACCCCTCTAAAATGTAGCCAGACTGGAATTTTAGCTTTTTGGTAAATCACATGAATTGTGCGGACCTCACACACTTTCATTTTGCTGCTTGTACCTGTATTAGTAGTAACAAATAAACCATATTGATTCTTTATTCTTCTACTCTGTTTACATAAGACAAAATGAAGCTTCCAAAGAAAACGCCATGCCGGTCGTGAAACATGGAGGAGGCTCAGTTAATTTTGTATTCGGAATCGGACGTACCAGAAAATCTTGTCGCAGAGCCTTTGGCAATAACTGTGATCAAGTGCTTTCTGTAACTCTTAAAGGGCAAGACCACTTTGGTAGAGGTTTGGGTTGTGTAGTTACCTTGCCATGATGTAACTCCAAAGGTGGACAAGAAATCTAAAAGAATTGCTCAATTGATTAGAAATTGATAATTCAAAATATGCTCCTCATTGACTGCATTTTTCCCATTGACATTTCCAAAAATATAGCCTAGAATCAAGCCATCCAGGGTCCTGGTGAATCATGACCATTACTTTTTTTTTTCTGTGATTTTATTTTATTTTATATTTAATTATATGATATACTATATTTAATAAATACCCTTTGTTTTGCCGTTTTCAAATTTTTTTTTCTCACAGAATCAAACGTTTTATGGTCATGATTCACCAGGACCCTGGATGGCTTGATTCTAGGCTTAAATGAATTGATATAAATATTTTTGGAAATGTCAATGGGAAAAATGCATTGAGTATTTTGAAGTGGAACCAGGAAATGGCCGCCACGGCTATGCCCTATTCCGAGAGGCCAAACCAGCTCTTGAGGCGATTGAGGCGTCCCTAGTCAATTGTATGCAGCAATTAAGCACAAGGGCAACATATAAGGACTTGAGAACTTTCCCAGCTCAAGCTTTGTACAGTTAAACCTTTCTGAATAGAAAGTGGCAATTCCACCTCTTATTTGTTCCTGTCTTAATACTGACTGATATAAGCTGTATTCTGGTGGACATACATACCTCGATAAGTGTCACAATGCTATTGATATCTAACCACATTTAAGTGCATTTAATCAAGATTATGATTAATTACAACTACAAGATCACTAATTTAAAAGTATTTGTTTGATTTTAACATAGAACAGAGCTGGGTTTATATGCTTATCCATTGGGTGGAAAGAGGATTATTTCTGGTAGATGTCTGTCTTAATTAATTTTCTAGCTTGAGCCATCTCTGTCCTCAGCTAGTTTCAACAGAACTCGTTAACACTTGTCTGTGAGATTTTTTGTCTCTTCTGTAAACTGTAGTGTAAACAGAGATGAGTTTAAGAGAGGTGTACTACTGCAAGGCAAATCTGCATTCGTGCTGTTCTGGTTCAGGTCGTGGTGCTCAGTTCAAGCTACTGCCATGTAGTTTAGTTGAATTTGATGCAGAGTTTGGCAAGAAATTAACTACATTTATTTAACTATTTCGGTTAGAGTAACATACATACTGTGATTCTGTGACCACACCTTGTTTTATCGATACTGATTATGATTAGAAGCAAAGACAATTTATGCCTTGTTTTGCCCAAGCAGCTTAAGGTAGCTCAAAAAGGACCACGGCAATATTTGTTTTGACTGGACTGTTGACAGAACAGTAAGCTGGTGTTCCTTTGAATCTCACCACCACACTACAGCTCCAGGAACTAGTCAAGCCAGATCTGCCAGGGCCTGACGCCAGGGCCTTACTACAGTGTCTCACTCTCTTCAGTGAAGCTTGAAGAAACCCCGTTTAATCTCATGACCCTCAGCCTGACTCACAGTGTACAACATTTAAGACGGGGACTTTAACCTCAGTAAAAACATGCACACGTCACAAATACCCACGAGCACCAAGACGGCGACAAACGCACAACCATCCCACCCTAGTTTATGAACGTACAGTACACTGTTTACCTCCAGTGAGGTAATGGAGGCGGAGACTGGAGGAAGACAGCAGTAAAGTGAGGTGGGAGGGAGGAAAAAGGCAGCATGGATCGGCTGATAGATTGTAAGAACTCTGCAGCAGCAGTTGAACAGTCTCAGACACGCACAGGACGGTATGCTTACTAGCTAGAGGACAAAACACATTGGTGTGTGTGCACTGTGCTGTTGACACACGGAAAGAAATAGGACTTAAAATCGTGGGGCAGAAGAAAAGTCGCAATGGGAGGCTCTTCTAGTCAGCAGAAGAAGACCAATGGGTCAACGAAAGCACGGCACTCCAAAAGTAGCATGTGAGTCACTTGTTTACAATCTCTGAATTTTGCCACAGATTTAAAAGTCTGATTCAATGTGTGATGCAGTAAAAGTCGTGGTGCTCCAACCTGAAACGTATAACAGATGAAAGTTGTTGTAACACTTTATTTCCAAAAGTGGTGTAAATTGTTTAAATTAAGAAACACTACCCTCAGGCACGTATGCATGCCCCTTCTGTTAAGCAATATCCGTTGTACCCACTGTCATACTTAGTGCAGTACCCCTCATCATAGTACATGGGGGCCTGTCTATGATGTCAGAAGTATGTCATATTGATGACATCAGGGATCTCCATATACGGACATAAAAGGGACCCTGACAGACAGATTTGTTCTCGAGATATGGAGGGGGACAGTCAGGCAGAGATTCTGTGAATTTATAGATTGATTGAGCAAATAAGAGTTAAGTATTTACACCCACCACATCATCTCCATATTGTGCTAAACGGTGACTTGGTGTTAAAGGCTGACTTTGACCATTTTGAACCGGAATCCTATCATTCTATGATATGAAGCGTTTTACATAGGCTGATGGTGTTTTGACAGCACCTGCAGAGCAGGCTATGTAGATAGTCACAGAATGCATTGGATTCCAACATGGTGGTGTTTTGGTTGCATTTGCTTTCACTTTCTGATCGGAGTGTGAATTAATGACCTCTGCTCAAGTGTACACTTGCACACACATGCAAATATTCACACCCTCGAAATGAACTCTGCTTTAAGGCTCAGGCTGATTTGACTGGTCTTGTGGTGTGTTTATCCATGAACACTTGTGTGAATGAACATTGTATTTAAACATTCCATAGTAGAAAAGCATCTGGTCTTATATAATTGCTCAATGAATCAGAAGCCACTTAAAACGAACAGTAAATATTTAATTATGTGCAACAAGATAAAACATTTAGGCGTTAGACAAAGCAAATATGATCGGTTTAACATGATCTGCATAAACTAATGTTCACTAATGAGGCTGTCAAAATAGAGGCTTGGTTGTTTCCTCTGAGTTATGATCTCACTGTGAGAAATGTATCCTCACTGTCAATATTTGCTCGGGGCCATTCATGTGCCCTTTGTTCTTCAAAGTCAGCTCTGCCCTCTATAGGCTAGACTATAGACATGTCTAGCCTTGTATGCACTGTAGTTTCATTTTGCTGTCAAGCTAGGTTGTCATGGCTTAACAGTAAAGTAGAAACTAGAAAAACCATAATACAATTGCAGTTAACAGCCTCCAGAGATGGGCAGTTGTGGTTAGGCAAACTTATTAAACATTTAGACCAGGATACAATTCAGAACAATCCTAAATGATTGAGAATCCAGTGGATCTGTCAGATCACACTTTAACATGGTTGGTGGAGGCTTCTTCCAAAATACCAAATGCATGAAAGTGATGCTGTTGTGGACTACCACATTTACTATGGTTACTGACTTTGTTTAGAACTGTTGGGCAATCTGGAGCTTACTTGATCTTCCAACTCTGGTCATGTGTGTACCATACATGTACACTCACTGCAGGGTGATTAATCGATAGAAGATTGATATGATATTGCCTGGGATTTTGCTCATAGTGATATTGTAATATAGATTAATGTTGTATTTTCCTAGTCTTAAAGGCTGCATTACAGTAAGTAAGACCAGCTGAGCGTAATTCACATTACTAATGATTGTTTCTCAAAATGTTCTTGTGTGTAAGATATCTTCTGAAAGCACAAATAGCCAACCTCAAAATATCATCACGTTATTGAAAGAGGTATTTGGTCAAAACTATCATGAGATTAAGACTTTTTCCAATATGGGCCATTCTTAACTTTGGCCGTCTCAATCCCCCGGTGTGTTGGTCTCCTCACTCTTATCTGCTATAACCCAGAGTCTGGGTGACTTGTCCTTCTGTGTCTTAGATTTATTAGACACAGTGTCAGGCTGGCAGGAGTCCGCAAACCTCTCGCGGGCTTTCTCCCAGTTCTTCTGGGTTCTGGATCTGGTCAGGGAAGCTTCGTCCACAGAAAGTGCAACACCGGCTCCTAAGCCTGATTGCGACTTCCTGATCTTCAAATCAATCTAGGAAATCAATATTTGAAAATCTGGTTAGTTTGTATATTTAAAAAAACACTTGCATCAGAGGCCAGTTAAACTTTAGAACGATGCATTCTTACCGGGGCTTTCATTCCAGTTCCGTCTTTGCCGAGTCCCTCTCCTTTTCTCCAGCCCATCTTCTCCAACATCTTGCGTCCTTTATTAACTTCACTGATCTCCCTTTTAGAACAGAGTGGATCATGGGACATTATACACCAATAATACATCTACTCCATATGTCTGATTAACAACTGCATTTATTATTTCCATTCTGTTATTGATTTACCAACCAACTGTTAACTGTCCACTTACACGTTAACTGAAGCTGGAGCGTCATCTCGTTTGAAAACGCCCTCGCTGCCCACTGTTTTTCGCCGCGACTCTGCTCGGTCTATGTACTTCGGGTTCCGTCGCGCTTTGGCTTCCTCGTACTCGCTACTCTGTTTACGAAAGAGACAAGACAGCCAAGATTACTCGTTTACTGAAAGAGCAGAGAGGTCGAAAATAATGTGGTTGCTGGGGCAGCAAAATGCTCACCTGCAGGCCATATTTGGCTTTTATTTGTTTAAGCTCCTTCTGTCTCAGTGCTTCCTTTTCCTCTTTAGTTTGGCTGGAGAGAACAGGGCCTTTGGAAAAAGCGGAGAACAAAATAAAACCTCCCGCTGTGCTGCTATGCTTTCCGCAAACCCTAGTCTCAAATGGGGGTGGGGGGTAACATGACATGGTAAACAAACAATCACTGCAGCTCAAACCCCCACAGCAGGTGAAACAGACAGTATTAGTCTGTCTTGTGACAGGTCTCATCTATTGACAAAAGCATGATCAGTTTTGAAGGGAGAGAATCAATCAGGAATGAAGAAACACACGACAACCCCTCACCCGCGATCTGGTGTTTCTTGTGTTTGCTGAGGTGAGCCATCACCTGACCGGGCTCACAGCCGTCACATGTGTCTGTCCCAGAGTGGATGTGGAAGGACAGCACCGTCTCTCCCATCTTCACCTCATCGCCGTGGGTCAGGGCATAGGGCTCACACTTGGTTTTAGGCTGCAGCAAGGTCCAACAAAAGGTGGTAAATGCTTTCATAACTCAAGCATTCTTTGGTTTTAAGCTTAAAAACAAGGGGTTGGCCGATGTGGGGGGGTTTCAGGACCGATACGGATTAGATTTTGTACCAATATTTAATTACAGTAAATGTAAAAATGCTTACGTAAAAAAATTCTAACAGCATTAATTACATTCAATTACAAAGTGCATGTTCCCAGCTAAACTAAATTAAATGCAAAAGGGAGCAGATGCATTTCATAATTAGACAGCCATTGTCAATAATATGGAAAATAAATAATATTGGAGCCAATAATTGTCCTGACTGATAATCGGTTGACCCCCTAATAAAACAATGATGATTACTGACCTGTAAGATTCGGTTGCCATTGATTACAGTTCCATTCTGACTGCCCTGGTCGACAAGCATATAGCCCTGCTGGTCCTGGTCAAAGTAGACCTCTGCATGGAACTGCATAGGTAAAAAAAGAACAGGATTCTCCTCTGAAATTGGCCAGTACAATTAGCGTTTCAAAAGATCCACATTTGAATTCCCTGTAGCTCATTTTGCTGCTCGCAGGGACATGGTCAAATTGGTCAAATTAGTCAAATGTAGATGAATACCTTGCTGACTCCCATTTCTGCAATTCGGATTGCATGGTCCATATCTTTCTCTCTGCAAAAAAAGATAAGATTGTCAAATAGCAAACCATTACCACGATTTGTTGGACAATAAACTCCCCCTTGTGTTCAGAGTGAAGCATTACTCCTAATGTCATTATATGTAAAAAATAATATTGATTCTTTATTATCAAAGACCAGGGGCTTATACAGTTAGCAGTAGCTGTGTGTAGACTATCGTACTGTACTACTAACGACTACCACTGATAGAGATTTGTCTCTCCAATCTGTCGCCACACAATTTGGGATGTGTCCATAAAATGACAGTATATTATCACAGTAATAGATTCCTTACTGAAAACAGACCTTATGTTTCCATGTAAAAGCATGAACATTACAGTCGTTCTAACCTGCCAATGGTGGCTGGGGAGTCAGCGGTGATAATGAAGAGGGTGCCCACTTGAAGCACTGGGGATCGGACAACCGTCACTCTTACGCAGGGTGGCCAAATGTCGTTGACTGCAATGAAGATGGAAAAAAGGAGAGTCAGGTTTTCAGACAACAGAAAGCTGAAGGGATTCTTAAAAAATACACCATGCATGCTGTCATCAATGGCACCGATTCTTTTGTTGTGTAGAGAGGGCATAATAATAGCAGAATTTATTTTCCACCGCCACAACCTGATTTCTACTGCGTTGTATGACTTTAACGCTCGCCGGAAATAACAAAAAATAAAACTATTCTTGATCGTACGACGCAGTAGAAATGTGCCATTAGCTTAGCAGTACCTCTATGAGGGAGTGCCTCTTGTTTGTCTTAGTAGTGTATGTACAGTGGATTTGATTAGCAGCTCGTCAAACACAATCCTACGTGATCTGGTCAGATAAACAGTGGTAGTGTACACCAGTGGTGGAAAAAGTACTCAAATTCTTTACTTAAGTAAAAGTACCAATACTGCAATATAAAAATACTCTGTTACGAGTAAAAGTACAAAAGTATTGGCATCAAAATGTACTTAAAGTATCAAAAGTAAAAGTACTAAATATTTGAAAATAGCCGATCTACAAGCTCACAACGCGTCGCGCTGCGACGCGTTGTGAGCTTGTAGATCTGCTATTTTCAAATAGCCTATGTATAAAACAGGGCTAAAGTGGTTAATGTATGTTTTATAATATCATAATTTATATCTGCAAAGTAACTAGTAACTGAAGTTTTCAAATAATTGTAGTGGAGTAAAAGTACATTATTTGCCTCTGAGATGTAGTGGAGTAGAAGTAAAAGTATTGGAAATTGGAAATACTCAAGTAAAGTACAAATACCTCAAAATTGTACTTAAGTACAGTACTTGAGTAAATGTACTTAGTTACTTTCCACCACTGGTGTACACACACACAGCCTCACTGAGCCCAACCCCCGTGAACAGAACGGATCATCCTCATCCCCCCCCCCTCACCTTCTATATTCTCACTCTCCATCTCTGATTCTGGGGCCGATGACGACCACGATGGCGTGGACGCCCATTCTCCTTCTGACTCTGTGCTGATCTCGCCCTCTTCCGGTTCACTGTTCCCGCTGGAGTCGGTCTTCTTCTTCTTCTTGTGTTTATCAGATTTGGACTTTTTCTTCTTCTTCTTCTTTGACCTGTCCTTGTCATCAGAGCGCGAGCCGTTCTTCTGTCTCTTCCTCTTTGAAGAAGAGCCCCTTTCGCCGTCGTCGCGAGACTTGGAGGTGTCTTTCCTCCGCGGGTTCGAGTCCGGGCTAGGGGACCGCTGAGTCCGTTTTCTCGATGCTGTTGTGGTCTTCTTGGACGACTGCCGTTCCACCCATTCAATGTCATCCTCCTCCATCTTTACAGCGTCCTGTCACACGACAGATAACCTTTACATCTCTAAAGAACTCCCCTGGAAGGATGGCGGCTGGCTTTGTAGATCCGTTTGTTTTTGCATGGCATTCTCATAAAAGGTCTCAGTTTTCAAAGACAATTCTACATTAAGCTGCCCTAACCGACCCTCAAAAAAATTTACTTAAAGCATAACAATGACACTGATCTAAAACACAACCGTTTGTCCTCAGTTGAAGTGTCCAAGAAACATTTAAGAACTATGGTAGGGTGACGTATTGAGACCTAACTGGGTGATGTATTGAGACCTAACTGTTCATTACATACACAAAAGAATAATAGGGGCACAAACGGGTTGTTTTGAATGAAATTGTGTCTTATTATGTCGTTTTACGTGATGCAATGTCGTCGGCAGAAACCTTGTATGAACCTGTGATCCAATTAAGTTATTATTTAGTCACAAGGTCTTGTTAGTACTTTCCAATGGTTAAATGTTCATAAAACCCACAGACACTTAACTACTTTAACATAAACAAAATAGCAGATCTACAAGCTCAGAGCCTATCGTGGATGCGTTGTGAGCTTGTAGATCGGATATTTTTGCAACTTTTGTGTGATACTGTAGTGTGACGAAGTAGGGCATTCATTCACGAAAAAATATAAAAAGTTGAATATGGAGATACAAGGTTTCTACCCGACAGCAACGATATGCTCTGCATTCTGTGACAAAGTACCTCTGGAAGAAGCAGTATTCCAGTAAGAGGAAATCTTCATACTAGCCAATGATTTAGTCATCTCTTGCACCTAGATCACAGGGATAGTATTTTAGTCAGCTAAGTTTAGTCTATACATTTTATCATGAGTATTTGAAGACTGAGACCAATAACAGTAGCCAGAGGAGACAATCTCTCCTTTAAGGGGAATTGGATCAAAAGCCAGCTGCCAGTCACCACAAGATTTTCAAGTATAAAATACATAACATGAACATCAAATTAATTAAGTTACTTCCACCAAGAATGTATTTAATTGATATATAAACTATTTAATACCATACCTTATCATCCTGGTAGGTTTTCTTGCTTCCCTTTTTACATGTCTTGGATTTCTTTTCAGTCGTCCTCTTGTCTTGACTAGATTCTGCAGCAGGCACCTCTATTTTGGAATGGAAATGGTATCGCCCACTCTCTGCGTCGTGGTAGTAGTAAATGCCTGTGTTGTTATCGTAGTAAAGCATCGTGGTCTGAGGAAGAAGGCATCAATTGTTTTTGACCTGGTTAATGGCCTACTTTAAGACACAGAAATAACGCTTAACACATTCAAACTAGATTTAAAACATCCAAAGATTCTCCTGTTAACTAAATATATTAATAAATATTACATTGTGAAAATGTAAGCATGCGTGCAGACTAACCGAGTCATAGTAGAAGCTTGTGCTGTGGTCATAGTACATCCCCGTTGTCTCATCAAAGACAAACCCAGTCTGAGTCATGGCCTCCTCCGCTGTGGCTCTCAACATGTCAGCAATGGATCCTCCATCCGTTTCCTGAGAGAGATCATGGGTTAGTTAACAATTAGTTAATCAGTCCAATACATTTAACTATTCCCAGGTTTCACCATCTTATTTATGGTTGAAATAACTGAGAACTAAAATAAACTAATTAATCAAATTAAGTTTTAGGTATTGGTTTAGTGATGTATCACTAAACAAATGTATGTGCAAATGTCTTGATCAAAATGTGTGAATGCTTGTCTTTGCTCCACATTATAAATAAAAGGGTAATATAAATTTGCAGTCAAATATCAATTTGACTGCAGGGTAAACATTAAGATATTTCAGGATAAATTGTGATGAGCATTTACCATCATGTAATTTATTACCCTATTTTACCATCCTTTTGCGGTCCAAAGACATTCCATAGAATTAGATACTTACAGATACTTGTGAGTTACAGCCCTGCTGAACTAATTATACATTTAACTTACCAACTTGTTTGGTCATTTAGCTCGTAGTGGTGGAAATTTGATTCAAATAAAATTAAAAGATCTGTTCACCTCATCTATGATACCAAACATACAGGTCAGATATACTGTATGTACCTCCGTTTTAGCTGCAGTGTTATTTTCATGTTGCGCAGAAACGGCAACGGCCACTTCATCAGGTGGCGAAACCTCTACAGCCTCAGTAGCTGCATCCTCTGCTTTCTCTGTGCTCACATCTGTAGCCTCAGCATTCTGCTGGTAGCCTCCATAGTAGTAATTGTAATAATCTTGTCAAAAAAAGGACAATGTTAGATGGTCTGCTTCACTTTTTTTTTTATGTCTGATAACTGTAAAAATCGAATAATGCATGTTAGTCAGAGAAAGACCACAAACCACTTTCTGTCCATGTGTATTCCTCCGTCTGAGTTTCTCCATCAACTCTTTTCAAGCCCTTTTCTTTCTTCTTCCGATCATGAATCTCTGCACTCAGCTTATCAACCTACCGAGCATACGCGAGCAGAAAAGAAAAGTATAATGTCACTTCATGACAGAATAATTCCCATTACTTATTATAGGGCATAGCAGTGGCGGACATTTTCTGGTTCCACTTCAAAATAGTCAAATGCATGGACATTTCCAAAAATATATATATCAATTATTTTAAGCCTAGAATCAAGCCATCCAGGGTCCTGGTGAATCATGACCATAAAACGTTTGATTCTGTGAAAAAACTTTTTTGATAACGGCAAAACAAAGGGTATTTATTAAATATAGTATAAGGATAAGGATAATTCCTTTTAACAGGACGTTCATGAAAGTCCTTGCGGGCTTGTTTCCAATGAGGGCCTGTGAGCAATTAGGTATATTGATAAATAATCATATAATTAAATATAAAATATATATATTTTTTAAATCACAGAAATAAATGTTTTATGGTCATGATTCACCAGGACCCTGGATGGCTTGATTCTAGGCTTAAATGAATTGATATAAATATTTTTGGAAATGTCAATGGGAAAAATGCATTGAGTATTTTGGAGTGGAACCAGAAAATGGCCGCCACCGCTATGCCCTATAAGATGCTCTTTCATTTGGTGAACTTGACCTGTTTCCTCAGGTCCTCGTTGTAGCTCTCTGTGCTCCTCTGCAGTCTCTCAGACTGGTTCAGTTGTTTCTGTAACTTCACCAGTTCAGCCTGGCAGGTTTCCAGTTCCTGTTTCAGCGACTCTACTTTGAGTCGAAGCTCGGCCACTTCAGGCTCTCCTGGCCCCTTTTCGTCTCCGTCGTCACCGCAGGTCTCCATGGCCTTGGAAAAGGAATTGACGTTTAGCCTCAATGAACATTAGTAGTATTTTAAAGCAGTGGTTCTCAACCTGTGGGTCTGGACTCCCAGGGGGGTCCCCATATGATTTTTTGGGGGGGTACCCAGATGACAGTGAAGTGACAATTTAAGGAATTGTAAGACATTTTAATACCAAAAACTAAAGGAAAAGAAAGAAAAGAAAAAAATACATTTACTGCATTAAAAGTAATCAACAAACTATACTATAAAAACTGGTCAAACACTGGTCAAATTGTCAATTAATATGAGAAAGAGGCAAAAATGTAATTCAGACGTTAACTAGAAAAAAGGTCTCCGCCAGGTCAGTTAGGTTGTGGGCCAACAATGTTTGGAATTCGCCAATCAGGATGGAATATGAAAAATCGGACAGAACCATCTTGATCACTTGACTATAGAGATAATGGGCACCGATTTGCATGATGATTTGACAAGATTTGTAGGAGTAATACAAAAAAGAAAAGTGTTGAAAAAATGGGCCTCCTGGTGGCGCTATAATAGGGCAATGTTAAAGGGTGGCATTTGTTCTTCAACATAGTGCGAATGTGCGTGCAAAGTGTCACCTCAATCGGACGCTGCGTTCATGATTTGTGGCATTTTGTTCAAAACGGGCCACTTCTGCAAACTTTAGATGTCAATGTTAGCCAATCAGGATGAAATATGAAAAATCAAACAGTTCCATCTTGATCACATGACTATAGAGATCATGTGTACCGATTTGTGTGAAATTTGGATAAAATCTGAAGGCTTAATATCCAAAAATGTGTTTTACATAAGTCGGCCTCCTGGTGGCGCTATAAAATGCAAATGTGAAAAATGCAGGGCAGATGTTTTTCCTTGGCCTCTAGGGAGTGTGCGTGCAAAGTTTCACGCAGATCGGTGCAGTTAGTCAAAACAAAAATCAGCCTTTTATAGCGCCACCATGAGGCTGATTTGAAAAATGTCAAGTGGCATTTCTTCCTCGGCCTAGCGGGAATGTGTTTGTGAAATTTCACAGAAATCGCAAGATGCGTTCATGATTTGAGGCATTTTGTTCAAAACGGACCAATACTGCAAATTTTGGAAGCCAACCTTAGCCAATGAGGATGGAATATGGGAAATCGGACAGATCCGTGTTGATCACATGACTATAGAGATACTGTGTACTGATTTGCATGACGTTTGGATCAATCTGTAGGAGTAGTATAAATAAATGGGTTTTGCACAAATCGGCCTCCAGCTATAACAGGCCCATGTGAAAAAATGAGGCAGAGGTTCTGAATTGGCATCCAGGGAGTGTGTGTGCACAGTTTCGCAGCGACCGGGCCAACGGTGCCGGAGATTAGCTGCTAACACACGGACAGGACACACACATGGACGGACGGAGGGTAAAACATACTCTCTCGCCATGCCTTTCGGCCTGGCGGAGACAACAAATGCCAGACCACCAAACAAATACAATAACAGTCCATTGACTGTAGGGGGCGCAGTGGAGTGACCAATTTTTTTTTCTCCATCCGGTCGATTACTTTACGTTTTGGCCAAAAACTGTATTTTAGACGTGAGGTCGGGGACTCCAGGAGAATATGCTTTCAACGTCTTAAAACCGTCTTTGTTTTGGTGAGTAGCGACTTATTTTTTTTTTACTAAAGAGAGGCTGAGCTGCCGCGAGTGTGCGGGCAACGGATCGATGTGCGACAATGTCCTGCTCAAACGGCACCGGGAAATATAGGACCTCATCTCGGAGCTACATAGCGGAGGGAGAGGTTCTAAATGGGGCTACAGTCCGTGATTGCGAACGCAGCGGAAGGAGGCGGCGCGCCTCCGCGCAAGTGGAGCTTACTATGAAACCGTGCTCGGCTTGTGTGTGTGCGTCTCCATGTGTGTCTCCGTGTGCGTCTCTGTGTGCGTGCACTGCCTCAGCCCTGTGCAGCCAAGTAAATGTCCAATATAGACGTACCATACATCAAATGAAAGGCCTTTGAAAACTGAACACACCTGTCAAGGTTGCGTTTAAGCCCGCCCCTTCCCCCAGAAGCCACGCCCCGGAGAAGGTTCCTAAAAACTCCCCATTGAAACCCCATGTTAAATGAAAAGTGCCCGAATCGCTCCGAAACTAAGTGGGGGTCTACGAACAAATACTTCGGGCTCGGATTTTGGCTCCGCCCCCCGGAAGTGGGTGAAACAGCCACTTCAAACACTTTGTTGAATTGTTCAAAAACATTCAAAGTTTTTTTTTTGTGAATTAGTATTTTTCTAAGATGCTCCTTTTAACACAGATTTTTTTTGTATTTTTTATATATTTTTTTATTGGTTACTTTTTTTTAGATGATTTCTTTTCATTATCATTTAATTTTGTTGGCGTTCGCTTCCCGCGTTCGCGCGTCTTACTTGTGTATGGACTGGAGTCACTGGACTTGCAGGCTGTGTGTGTGTGTGTGTGTGTGTGTGTGTGTGTGTGTGTGTGTGTGTGTGTGTGTGTGTGTGTGTGTGTGTGTGTGTGTGTGTGTGTGTGTGTGTGTGTGTGCAGACCTAGTGCATCGCAACACTTCTTACCTGGGTCTGACTCTCTCTCCTCTCTGCAGTGTGCGGCGGCGCGCGTTAATCTCCCGGGAAAATCCACCTGCAAGTTGAACATAAACATCATGTAAAGCACTCTGCATTCTCCACACACCCGAGAACATGTTTAGATGATAGTGAGACAGTTACAATTATCACTGTTGGAATGTTTACAGTCCACCGTGTGAGCGACCGCCATTTGCTATCAGGTGTTACGTCACTACGGAAGCGGAAGCAGGCCTTCTCTCTCTTCTTCTTCCTCTGTTGTTGTTGATGATGACGCTTGCTAAACGATTTGAAGCGCAACACTGCCGCCTACCGACCAGCAGATACCTTCTCTCAAACAGTGCTTCTCAACTTGTGGGTCGGGACCATATGATAGACTGTAAGGTCGGGACCCCCAGGGGGGTCCGGGGCGGGTCCCCACATGATTTTTTTTTTGGGGGGGGGGGGACTTTTAAGACCTTTTTAATACCTTAAAAAAATGAAAGAAGGAAAAGAAAAAGACCATTACTGCATCAAAAGTAATCAACAAACTTTACCATAGATACTGCTCAAACATTGGCCAAATTGTCAAAGAATATAAGAAAGAGGCAAAAAATAATAATCTGATCTGCTATTTTCATAATATTTATTTGTGGAACCGAGTCAAATTCATTGTAATGCCTCAACTCCTACAATTCCATGTGCTTGTCAGGGTGGGGGGGGGGTCCCCAGTTCAAATGTGATTATTTTGGGGGGTCGCGGCCTGAAAAGGTTGAGAACCACTGCTCTAAAGACTATCTACCACCATCTTTTATCTAATTTTATTTATTCGCTATTGCCATTATGGTATTTATGTTAGTTGCAAGTAGTTTTAATGTCCGTGCAAACTGTGATTCAGAGATATAGCCCCAGTCTCTCTCTCTCTCTCTCTCTCTCTCTCTCTCTCTCTCTCTCTCTCTCTCTCTCTCTCTCTCTCTCTCTCTCTCTCTCTCTCTCTCTCTCTCTCTCTCTCTCTCTCTCTCTCTCTCTCTCTCACACACACACACACACACACACACACACACACACACACACACAAAAGTAAATGGGGGGAAAAGAAAAATGTCTGTCTGTCTGTATATGTCTATTTTTGGGCGGTGATACCGCCCCTATAAGTGAGATTTGGAAAAATGTACAAATATCTTGGGCAGTGAAACCGGCCCTGAAAGTGAGGTTTGGAAATTTGTACAATTATCCTGCGCTGTGATTGGCCAATCACAATCTATTCAGGACTGTGATTGGCCAGTGTCACATGACACATGTGCATAGCCCTATATAAGCAACCATAACTTGAAAAAAAACATGAATTGGTTTTTTTCAAGTTATGGTTTTGTCCATCATAAAGAGTGTTTCAATAAATGTATTTATTTAGTTATATAGTTATTTATTTTTTGTACATCATTGGTTGACTCCATTCAGTATTGTGGTTAGCTAGGAAGACACCGCCCACTTCACACAGGGTGTGATTTTTTTTACTTTTAATTAGCTCCAATCGGAACCTCTCCCTCCGCTGTATAGAGCTATACAGCGGAGGGAGAGGGAGAGTTCCAGATGGGGCTAACAGACTCTTAATGTACTGTCCTGTACACAAGATGTCTCTGCAACAATAAAGACCACCTTGTGGTGTGGTTGATTCACCTCTTAACAGGATTAACACATTATAAATAATAATTATAAATAATAATATTAAGTTCAACAAAACTTCCTACCTGACGTGTCTCCTCTCCCACTCAATTGTTCTGTGGACAACAAAAGAAAATGTCTTTAGATTTCCTTTCCATGCACAGCAGGTCCAAGTGTTCTCTCATTGATTTGTCTTGGCCATTCTGCTGCTCCTGTACCGACTCGCAACTAATGCTCTAATAAATGATCTCATAAATCATAGCTACTGATCTGATGGCTAAACTTCGTATTAGCAATGCCTTGCTGCAACAGTGTGTAGATTGTCACGGTGTCACAATCTATGTTGCCACTGGATGGCACTGCAACACATAATTATGATGTCAGTATACAGGGCAGACTGTGAGTAGTAAAGTGAGATGTGTTTGTTGAAGAGATCAGCACATCTCTGGGAGGATGTGGTCTACGTACAACTTCCTTGTTTTGAGAACTGTCAACCTCCATTTGCCTCTTAAAAAGAAAGAGGAGACCGAGCACTAAAAAAATATGGAGGAGGTAAAGTTAAAACAACGTTTTTTAAGTCATTTACCAACTACCTCCTCTCCTCCATATGTTGTGAGTGCTCGGATCTCCTCTTTCTTTTTAAGTCTATATTCCTGCTGATCCTAGAAGCACCTTTATCACACTTTTAAGACATTTTTTATCTCCTGTGAGCACCCGGTTGGCCTCTGTGTTTTTTCTCTCCATTTGCATCTACTGGTTGAATCCTTTTGCTGCAGTGTTCTGTCAGTATACAACATGTTAGTGTCATGTTAGTATCAGTTTTACTGCTACTATAATGTTATTCTATTTAGGGCTGTCATCTCTGTTTCTATAAAGAGTTAGAATGTGAGGAACACTGACTGGATATCAGTGCTTCACACTTACTGACATGACAATAGAACATGATCTTGTAATGTAATGCAATACTGTCAGTCACAGAATTCACCAGATACATTTGACCTCTCCCTGACCCGTTCCTTATGCACACATTCTCATACAATGTTTCTCTGGGTGATCTGCATTAATTTAAGCCCTTTTTCTTCTTTTCCTTGATCCCCTCCACCTTCTAACCACTTCTGTACTATTCTTTACTTAATATCAACCACTGATTCTTCTGATGCTTCTTGTTTTTTTTTCTTTTTGCCTTTGCCTCTTTTTTTGTATTGCTGTACGCGACTGTACTTTTTATTTTCCTTACTCTTTACCTGTAACTCTGTAACTTTTAACTGCTGTGCTGCCTCTGGGCGACTGAATTTCCCCTGCGGGATAAATAAAGGTATCTATCTATCTCAGTGGTTCTCAAAGTGGGGTCCGGGGAGCCCCAGGGGTCCTTTGGGGGGTACCAGCGGGCCGGGTTCCCAGCAAAATAAGTTAATTTTGCATTCAATTCAGTTTATGCGTTTTGAATATTTTTGAAACATTTTAATACAAATCTTGTATGGGGGTCCCTGGCACAAACTATTTTCAGATGGGGGTCCGAGGCCAAATACATAAATCAAATCAATTTGGGGGTCCTTGACATGAAAAAGTTTGAGAACCACTGATCTAGCTATGTGATAGCTCTGCTTGCTTGTGGAGGACTTGGCTTGCCAAAGTATAGCGAGGCCCTCTCTGTCTGTCTGTACCTATTTCTGGACATAGAGGAAGTGCTGTTATGTAATGCTTCAGTTGAAGCATTGTGTCCAAAACTTTCAGAATGCCTTTCCAGTCTCTACCTTGGTGTTTCTGTTTAGTGAACGTCTCTTAGGGCAGCAGTGGTGTAAAGTAGCTAAGTACATTTTACTCAAGTACTGTACTTAAGTACAATTTTGAGGTACTTTTACTTTACTGGAGTATTTCCATTTTTCAATACTTTTACTTCTACTCCACTAGAGTATTTTCTCAGAGGAAATTATTGTACTTTTACTCCACTACGATTATATGAAAACTTTAGTTACTTTGTAGATTTGTATTATTACAAAACACACTAACCGCTTCAGCCATATATATATTTTGGTTATTTGAGAATAGCCGATCTACAAGCTCACAATGCGTCACGATGTGACGCATTGTGAGCTTGTAGATCGGCTATTTTCAAAAGATTTTTTAAATACATTTTGAACTTGTAAAATGGGACATTCTGCACAATGAGTAGTTTTACTTTTGTACTTTTACTCAAGTACATTTTGAATGGGACTTCTACTTGTAGCGTATATCTACATTGCAGTATTGATACTTAATACTTTTACTCGAGTAAAACATGTGAGTACTTCTTCCATCCCTGTAGGGCAGTTTGGGTGATCTATAGCGACACTGCATAGGGATGTTACATACTTTAATATTATATATAGTAACGTTATGCAATGTTGTATCTTCATGCTGTGTTAACTCACACTTGGACATGGCTGTGAACGTTGTAGTAACTCTACATTATATCAGGGCCACTCTGTTGGGAAGACATTGTTATTGGACTGTTAACCACTTAAACCCTATAAACTTAGTTGACCAGAGTCCCCCAGGGGTCTATACTAGGCCCCCTTCTTTTTTCCCTAGGCTCTAGTCTACACTAAATATCTTTGGCGAAATCAGCCGATCTACAAGCTCACAACGTGTTGCGTTGAGACGCGTCCCAGAATAGGGACGCTAGGGTTAATTCAAGATGACATTCAGAGTTCAGACTAAACACGGACGTGTCCTCGGTGACATCTGTGCTGAGAGAGACAGAATTTTACCCGAGCGTTGTCAACTTAAAGACATACTTAATGATAAGGCGACGGTGGTGGTCTCGTGGTTTCGGTGGGTTTCTCCTGGTTTCAGTCACTTTGAAGTCTCTGTTTTCCCCATAATGTTTTGCAGATTTACCAAACAGCGTTTGAAATCTGAGCCCCTTCTGTGTGTAGTAGTTGTGCTTGAATTACAAAGAGGAACGTCAGAATCACAGCCTGAGCAGTAGCAGCAGCAGCAGTCACAGTGGTAATGTTGGTAGTAGTCTTAACCACTTACTGTACTTTGAAATAGTCTTCCAAGTGAGATTCGTAACACCAGAGAAAAAGCCTGTTTTAAAAGGAAACTTCGACTTCATATACTGTACACTCAAAACATGTACAGTAACATCTTTTCTTACATACCAGATTGATAGAGCTACTTTTTTAATCTGTTGTTGATATATATCTCTTTTTATGTGATAATTGACTTTTGTAAAATGTATTATTTATTTGTTTTTGCTGTTTTTAGTATTTCTTTGTAATACACTGTGATATGTTGTATGTTTTTGTTCATGTATTTTAATGTCTTGGACCCCAGGAAGACTAGCTGACGTTATGGCGTCAGCTACTGGGGATCCGTTTAAATAAACAAATAAACTTAAACCCTCTATTCTTAGTAAAAAATTGACCTGAGTTACAACTGTACTGCTTTTTTTCCGTCTACACCAAATCTCTTTGCCAAAAACAGCAGATCTACAAGCTCACAATGTGTCGCGTTGAGGCATTGTGAGAGCTGATAGATCGGCTATTTTTGGGGCGAATGTTCCCCCCAGAATAGGCATGCTGGGGTTCGAGTGGTTAAAAAAAAAGGTCTCTCATGTGGAAAGAGGCACATGCACACTTACACACAGTTGCCTTTACTCTTGCCTATTCAGTCTGTCCAAACAGTCTCCCTGTGTTGAGTCAACCACTATAGATTCGTAAAACAAGATAAATCAATGCTGGTGTACAGTATTGTACAATTAAAGGAATAGTTTACCCAAAATAAATATAATTTTCTATCAATTACACACCCCATGAAGCCTTGAATTCATGGAGATATTTTAGTTTTTGTCACATTCCTATAACAATAATTTGATGACTGGCCGAGTAGAGTCAAAAGGTCCCGTATTGAGTCTCCTGCTGACCGATGACCCGGTCATCAAATTATTGGCTCAGGAATGCGACAAAAACATCTCCATGAATTCAAGGCTTCATGTGGTGTGTAATTGATAGAAAATAAGTAATTGTTAGGGCGAACTACTCCTTTAAGGTTAATAATGAAAGGTGTTTGAATATGCAGTAACATAATAAAACATACTGACTGGTTATGTAACATTGTGATCCCTATATCTACCTTGTGTCCTTGTGTCACCCATGGATTTTATCTTCAGTGAAAGGCACCCATACAGATTCACATTCATAACATGTTTATTAATAACACTTTTTTCTGCATGTGTTGATGAGGGATCACAATAAGTGAAGGGATCACAATACTGCGGCATGGTCATGTTGGACCTCCAAAAAGCGTTCGACACTGTAAACCACTCAATTTTACTTGATAAGCTGAGGGCGATTGGTTTTGACTGCACATCACTAAACTGGATGAGATCTTACCTGGAGGGAAGAGAACAAGTGGTTGACATCAACGGAACCATGTCCTCATCCCTCCCGGTGAGCTGTGGGGTTCCTCAGGGCAGCATTCTAGGGCCGTTACTGTTTCTTCTATACATTAACGACATGAGTGCTGCCTGTAACTGCAAATTGTTCCTGTTCGCTGATGACTCGGCACTCCTGATCTCGGGAGAGGACAAGTTGCAAGTTGAGGAGGCGCTCAGCTCCGAACTCTCAAAAATCCGTACTTGGCTTACCGATAACAAACTGTCACTACACCTTGGGAAAACTGAATCCATTCTCTTTGGGACCAAACATTCCCTCAGACAGATGGATGTAAATGATTTCAAGGTCAAAGTCGATGACACAATTATCTCTAGCAAAGAAGAGATTACCTATTTGGGTTGTGTACTTGACAAATACCTGACAGGTGATAGCATGGCTACAAAGGTGGTCAAAAGAGTAAACCAGAGAACCAAATTTATGGGCAGAGTTTCCTCTTTTGTCAACCCTCAGGCCCTCAGGACCCTCTCTGGGGCCCTGATTCAACCACTTTTTGACTATGCTTGCACCTCCTGGTACTCCAACACCTCAGTGTCACTGAAGACTAAGCTTCAAACCTCCCAAAACAAACTGATTCGGCTACTCCTCGGATTGGGGCCCATGACCCACCTTTCTCCCACCCATTTTGCCAGCCTAGGCTGGCTCAGGGTGGAAGACAGGGTTAAACAACTAAAAATGGGACTGGCCTTCAAAATTGTAAATGCAAATTTGCCCGATATGCCCCCAATTCCCGCATATCTGAGTAAATACCTCCAAAAGGTTAGCGACACCCACAGTCACAATACCAGAGGGAGCGTTAACAACAATTTGGTACCACCCACCCATAAATCAAACATGGGCAAATTCTCCTTCTACAGCACTGCCACCCAGGATTGGAATAGTCTAACTCCATCCCTCAAAAAATGCAGTTCGCTGGGCTCATTTAAAAGAGCCTTAAAAAATCACCTTTCAGGAGGCCAAAGGTGGAGGTAGTACCATTTTCCCGTTAGACAGCAGACCCCCCCCCCCCCCTGTTCTTGTACATATTATTTTTTTTCCCCTCTTTTTTATTTTTTTTGTTGTACATAGTGTTATATATTGTTTTTGGCTGTTTATTTTGTAATGATATTTGAACTGTGGTGCCACTATATATGCCTATGAATTAAATACCAAGGCCCTCATTGGAAACAAGTCCGCAAGGACTTTTATGAACGGACCTGTTAGACAAAGTATTTTAAATGTAACTGTGCTGTTTTACATTTTTTGCCTAATAAAATATTCAATCAATCAAAAAAAACAGATGACACATGACAGACATGGTCACATTGGTGATGATTTGTGAGATAACAGTACCTAGGGCTGCAATCGATCGATTATGTTCTTAGTTTTTATTCTATCGATTACTTTTTTGGATTACTCGAATAATTGTAAATAAATGGAGCTGACTCGTGGTTTGTTTATGGTTATGTTGTCGTAGTGACGTGGCCGTGGTTTGTTTATGGCTGAGTCAGAATGACGTCAGAGGTCTGATCGCCCGCCCTCCATTAGCCAATGCTAATATAGGATACATGAATGAATCGATGCAAATAGAGCTTTTTATAATCGGCATGTTGTGAGTTTGTAGATTTTTGCTACTTGAGTTTAAAAAAGAAAAAAATATATATTTTATTAAAATGTATATTTTTTTATAATCAATAAAATCAATTAGTTTGATTGACTGTTGCGCACCCCTCATCATAGTAACCCATCTAGTGTACTCCTCTGATAAGCCTTTGGCGACTGTCATGAAAAAAGGGACTTTGCTAAAAATGTTTGCACAAAAGTTTAAGTGTGATCAACGCATTCCAGAGATATAATCTATTTGAATAATGTGTGCCTTATAATTCCTACCAGCACGTAATCATAGAAAAATATGAATTGCTCAAATTCCTCTCAGCCCGAGCTCTTCTGGAGCCAGACGGTAAATATGTGGACAGAAGTTTGCCTCCGCCCTCTCTCTCTCTTTTCTCCTCTGTAATATGGAAACTTTGAGCCTGATTGAAGCACATGTGTCTCTCCTCCACCTCAGTGGAAACTCAGGCGGAATTTGGCTCCTGAAAAGACATTGCAAAACCACACTCAAGATTGTCCAGCCAGTAGAATAACATAAGACAATACACAGGAAACACATACTATACTATTGGAACATGACAAAATGTATATCACATATTATGCTACGACTGTTAGTTTAAATCAGAGAGGGGGGGGGGGAATGCTAGTATATTCTACTCAAGTGCTGTTTCTTGACTTAAATATTAAGTAGAAGCAAAATGGGTGCCCCGGTTTCTCACCATGTAAGGGTGCAAGGCTAAAACCTTCTCACAGCTTGACCCTGTTTTGAATCCAACCCGAGGCACCTTGTAATGCATGTCATCCTCTCTCTCTCCCACCTTTCAGCTGTCTCACTGTATCTGTCTATAATAATAAACAAAACATACAATGCCCGAAATACATCTTTAAAAAAGAAGTGCAAGCAAGATTACGTATCAAGTAAAGGTACAAAAGTAACAGTTAATTAGTGTGGCTCTATTTCAATATGAATACGTCCTGACAGCCAAACTCTTTACAATTTTTCTTTACATACTTCTAACATACTTTCTCTCAAAGATTGCATTGGGAAAAACTTGTTTTTGAACATCCCCTTGATTGTGACATACTATAAACAGCATACCTGTAGGCTTCACTCAGTCTGTAGGCAGATTCTTGCATATTATCCAAAAGTATAATATTTGATCTAGAATCTACTTAGTATTTTAAAAAAGCTCATGAAAGTTCATGAGAAAGCTGCTCAGTTACAGTAACTTAATAAGTAATAAGTAACTTCCCACCCATGGTTAAAATAACAAAAGAGCATTTATCTTGAGTGACATTAGTTATTCTACAGAACAGTCAAATCATCAGGCACACCTAATAGGGAGATTAGGATTAGGTTTTTTTCTTCAAATACTGTATGAACACAGTACCTTGTTTATTTTATTTGACTCACACTACTGTGTATAGCTGCAGGGGATCCTAGACATACCTCTTGTCAGTCAACTCAAGGACTGCTCTGAAACATTAACTTAGGTAAATTGGGAAACACACATAGTTTCACGCAGGTGGATCTCCAGGGGCTATGTAACAGAACAGGTTCCCCTTGTTCTGCCGTTGGATGAGAGACGTATACGTTTTTAACAGTTATAACCAGCCCGGGGCGGTAGGGGTTAAGCTCCGGCCCCAACATTCCTAACCTCTCTCTGGGCTGTAAAACCATGGTGGAGCCCCACCAGTTCGGTTCCACTTCTCCTCCTCCTGTGTTTGTTTTCTCTCTCCCCCTCCTTCTACTTTTTAGAGTGGAACAGCGAGCCCTGGCTGGGAGAGACCATTTCTCAACCCACAGGGGAGAGCAGCCTGACTGACTCAGGCAAAGCATGCATCTGTTCAAGTCACAGGCTTCCTGTCTCTCCCCTCTTGTTCTCTGTTTAGTGGACTGCCTCAGAGGTGGAGGGGGCAGGGGCGAGAGAGAGAGAGAGAAAAGCATTTTGGAAGCCAGCTGATCAGACAGAGCTGTGGTATTCTGCCACAGAGACAGAAGGAAGGAGGACAACAGAGCGTGACTGAGTTGAAGCGTATTAGTCATCCGTAGACAAGAAAACACCCAGATTGCGCCTTGGCAGGGGGGGAAATAGTGAAGGGAAATGGTGACTAACGTGAAGAAGCAAATTATGTGGAGAACTATGAGAACAGTTGGTTCACTGGACATCTGAGGAGCGAAGAGCTGAGAGGAGGAACAGGTTTTCCTGCTGAAAGAAGCCACTCTGGTATAGAGTCTCGTTGTTTTGGACACCCAAACGTGGGAACCTGTCGGAAGACTTGAGACATGTCTTGGCTGTCCCCCGTGTCCTGGGCCAAGTGGACATGGACGGCGGTGCGAGGAGCAGAAGGAGAAGGAGAGGGGGATGAAGAGGAGGAGAGGCGGGAGGCTGGAGAAGAGGGTGGACGTGGAGAGACAGGGGAGGAAGAGGAGGAGAGATCTCAAGGCTTTAGGCGAGTGGCCGTGCCAACAGTTGAGCATCCAGACCACTGACTGTGTTGTTTTCATGCTGCTGCCTGGAAGACAGTCAGAGAGCGTTACTGTGTGTGTGTGTGTGTGTGTGTGTGTGTGTGTGTGTGTGTGTGTGTGTGTGTGTGTGTGTGTGTGTGTGTGTGTGTGTGTGTGTGTGTGTGTGTGTGTGTGTGTGTGTGTTTGTGTGTGTGTGCTTTTCCACCTGTGGTGGGGTTTACTGTTTGTAGTCGGCATTGTCTTTCAGGCGGCACAGTGTGTGTTAATTTAACTCTGGAAGTGTAGAAAATGACCTGTAAGGGTCTGTGTAGAGTTAAAAGGAAAACTACAGGGATTTGATGCCGTTGAGAGATTCAGAAGAAAAAAACACATTTGTTGTACTACTGGCCAATGGGACAACAAATAGTTAGTTGTCACTTCACTTGACAATGTGATGTTTGATGATGGGATGGTTGGAATGTTTATTAGAAAAAGCTTTAAAGGAGTAATTCACCCCAAAAATTACTTATTTTCTATCAATTACACACCCCATGAAGCCTTGAATTTATGGACATGACCGTTGGAGTCTCCGGTCAACGGTCATCAAATTATTGGCTTAGGAATGCGACAAAAACTAAAAAAAATCCATGAATTAAAGGCTTCATGGGGTGTGTAATTGGGGTGAACTACTCCTTTAAGGGTAGTGTCACTGTGGTGTGGTGAGGGGCTCTGACATGGAGAACAAACGAATGGAGAATGTTTTGCTAAGCCTTTGCTTCCTCCTTCCTGTGACTAGTAGGGAATAATGCACTCTAGCACGAGACAGGTACAACATAGTCTAATGATGTGTACACACACACGCACACACACACGCACGCACACACACACACACACACACACACACACACACACACACACACACACACACACACACACACACACACACACACACACACACACACATAGAAGTACTGTATAGTTGACATAACAATCATGTCCATTTCTGCTCTTTGAGTCTGCATCATTATTTTCTATCACAAAACATACTTTTAGTTTCAGTTTCTTGCTTGAGAGGCTTAGTCAGTCAGTTTGCTTCTCTAACATCTGCTGTATTTATCACTTCATTTACTTTTTTAACGCTCTTGTGAGAGCTCAGCCAAACACTACACTAATGCTGAATCAGGAAGTAATAAATATCCATGCTTATCAAGTCGCATACCATTTCAGCAGATCACAAGATATATGCGTAGCTTATAGCCTAATTTATAACTTGTTTAATCTGCCTAAACAAGGTAGTCTGGGCTGTGCAGAATCCTTGACCTAAAATACAAGTATGTTGAAAGAATCATCCATTTTTCTAAACTGACCAAATCCTAAATGTGATCTTACATTCCCTTTCTGACACTGTGCTGGAAAACAAAGCATGATGAGTTTTTGTCTTTCCTATGCAGCCCACAAGAAGTCTTGGAATTGGCTTACCAACTGAAATAGCAATAGTAATTTAGTTCCCTGCTTTCATATTCTGGGAAGCCTCAGGGTCATGTTTTGTCTGGAAGGATATGTAGACACTTGCTAAATTAGAATGGGGGAAACTTTTAGATCACTTGATTTGCTGGTATTTTGAAATGCCTTAAATGACAATGAATGCTGGTCTATACTACCTTTGCTCAATGTGTATCCTCAAGTAAAACTAAAGTAATGTAATATAAATATCAAAACATTTTTAAAACATGAATAGTCCACTCTTTGTGTTCTTTTGTCTAAAGTCTCCCTCTCTCTGTCTCTCTCTCTCTCTCTCTGGTTCCTACAGCTCTGACTCGGAGGGCCATTTTGAGACCCCTGCAGCCACCCCAGTGCATTCCCCTCTGAAATCCCCAGGAGAGCTGGAGGACAACATCCCTGATGCAGCCGCGACAGGTGAGACCACCGCTTTACACAAATGTACAACCAACAAGAAACAAAGGAAAACGCATGCTATAGGTTCATTCGATGTTTCTTGAAGGTCTGTCTGTATGAACGTAAACAACTTCATTGCACTGAGCAGACATTATATAATACCATCTCCACTGGCACGCTCTGCGTTCACGTGGAGAGCGACTGCCTCCTTGATGTTGCCATGGAAACAAGACGGTCTTTTGAAGTCCCTCTGGACACTCCTGTGTCAGTGCATGTGTATTTTCATTTTTGGGGGTATGCTCATTTGCACATAATTTGCATGTGTGCTGCGTCTGATTTTACGTCTCCATTTGGTTGGATTTGTACACTCTCACAAGTTAAATGAGCACTGAGGATCTTACTGTGTAAGTGGCTGTGCATACTGAGTTCTTGCTTGTGATGATGCTGACGGCAGTGTCATTATTGTGAGCTGAATGGGTGGGAGGAGCCTGGAGAACAGAGTGTGGGAATGTCCTTTGGTCTGGAATTCAGCAGGTTAGACAAAAGCACAGGCTCTGTTGGCTTTCCATTGGTCAATGGGACAGGTCAGATCAGATGCTTTCTATTGGTCAATGGGACAGGTCAGAGTGCAGAGAAGAGTGACTGAACATGCTACTAGGGCAGCAACTAACAATTATTTTCATGGCGATTATTATATCAATTACTAATAATTGAGAAGCACATTTTTCTTTAATTTTGTATTTATGAACGAATTGATAATAACCATATAAGTGTTATATTACACTTTGTCACACAACGATTGCCTATTTTCAGTATTTTGGATTTAAAAAAAATCCTTTTATACGCCTATAATTGCATGCCTAAAATAGGGTTAGAAATGATCGATTATCAATTATTTTTTGTTATCGATTAAATAGATTAGTTTGATTAAATGTTGCATGTTACCAGACCACACAGGCTTGTCTCCTGTCTCCAGGCCTTGACGTAACCTCAAAAACATGCAATGATGCATTGTGAATCCTCATTGTTTTGTTATGGATAATCCTCACTGTAAAAACAGTGTGTGTGTGTGTGTGTGTGTGTGTGTGTGTGTGTGTGTGTGTGTGTGTGTGTGTGTGTGTGTGTGTGTGTGTGTGTGTGTGTGTGTGTGTGTGTGTGTGTGTGTGTGTGTGTGTGTGTGTGTGTGTGTGTGTGTGTGTGTGTGTGTGTGTGTGTGTGTTTGCATGCAGCATTTACACGGTCAAATCCGGAGTGTTAATTTAACTCAGAGAAAGTACAAATGTAATTTGGTCACATTTGTAGACTTTGCCACAGATTGATAAATGAACAGGAATCTCCCGTGTACCATGTCTGTTCTGTATATACTGCTACTTTACAAGCTTGGAAGGTGACGGTAAACAGACTGTAAATCCAAGCAGAATTCAGAAGTGTGTGTTGTTAACCCATTAAGACCTGGAACTGTGTCATTTTTAGATTTGAGCTAAAAAGCATTATTTTACACTTTAGGCTATTCAAAAATAGCAGATATACAAGCTCATAGCGCGGCACCGAGTGCCGCGCTACGAGCTTGTAGATCTGCTATTTTTGAAAAATCGTGAAAATGTGTGCAAATCTTTGAATATATATATTTTTAAGGCGAACATTTTTAACTCAAATCTTTGCTTCTGGGGGGTCCCTGGAACAAGATATTTTGATGGGGTTCCGCGGCCAAATACATATAATTTTGTGGGTCCTTGACATGAAAAAGATTGAGAACCACTGATATAGAAACATAGGTTTTTCAGAATACTGTTGGGATTTAGGAGACATGTAGAATCGGCTTCAGGTCTCAATGGGTTAAAATGGGAGGAGGAGGAGGAGGAGGAGGAGGAGGAGGTGACGTTTCCTTCGCCTTCGACCACAAACATCCCATCATGCAGCTGTGTGGAGAAGGAACATCGTGGCTGAGAAAAAGGCTGCTCTTGGCGGAGTGGAGCCAATGTGCCTCATGAAACCTCTGCTAATGTAAACTCGCAGAAGGCCTTGTTTCGTCTGTGGCCTATCCAACGTCTCCGTTACCATGCCAGCGACAGGCTATAATGTTAGACAACTTAGTAAATGTTTTCTAGATGTAGATCTAAAAGTCCCCCCACAACACCAGGGCACTGACAGCAGCAGCAAAGCTTATTTTGGTAATGTTGACAAAATGTAATACTTTGTCATAAACATTTAAGATAGTTCTGTAAACTCTAGCCAGATGTTGTCAGATCTATTATTTATTAGAGGGATGGATAGACTGATACTATAGAGGAATAGAGGACTAGTTTTGGAGTTTGCCGCCGCATTGCAGCCTAATTAAGTTAAGGTTAATTACTAAATGGGGGATGCGTATTGTAAGCCAGTGTCAGGAGCCTATCTCCTGTTGGCTTAGCCTGAGGCAGCTTGATATACCAGTACATCCCCAGCCATGATGCACAAGTACAGCCCCTGGATAGGATGTGACACTAGTATGCCACAGGGAATTACCCCCAATCCAAGCCTTGATGCTTGAGTGCCAAGCAGAGAGGCATTGACTACCATTGTTTTAACCCATTAAGGCCTGAGGCCGATTCTACAAAAATGTCTTCTAAATCCTAACAGTTTTCTGAAAAAAAACTTTGTTTCTATATCAGTCGTTCTCAAACCTTTTCATGTCAAGGACCCCCAAAAAAAATTATTTGGCCGCGGAACCCTATTTCAAAATATGTTGTTCCAGGGACCCCCAGAAGCAAAGATTTGAGTTACAAATGTTCGCTTTAAAAAAGATTTGCACACATTTTCACGATTTTTCAAAAATAGCAGATGGGTTAGAATGGTTTAATAGTCTTTGGTGTGACTGAACCACGACCTCCCAGCCTCTAACCTCGGTCCCAGCCTCACTCTTCTGCAAAGAGAAGAGCCTGGTCACGACCTAAAGCAGTGAGTGTCTAGGAAGTCCTGAGTGGACAGGATTTCCGTTTCCCCGGAAACGATATTTTTTGACCAATCACAACACTCGTTTCATTCACGGAGAATGTTAACAGATTTGTAAAGCATCAACGTCATTTCCTTGGGCGGTACTTCCGCCAAATTCAACCATTTCCGGTTGTCAACTTCCTAGACAACCAACATCCCAGGTCTTGCCCAGCCTCAGGGCAGACACTCTAACTACTGAGATAGTGCATATTGTAGTTGTGGCTACAACTGTTGTGTGTTTGGTTACATTTAGGCGTGTGAACTGTGAATGTGCAAGCATTGACGAGTGTCACACCCACTGTTCTGGCACAACAGTTCTAACACAGCTATTATTACGGTAATTTGATTAGCTGCAGCTGTGTTGCATACAAACAAACCTGCAAGGTGTGTCACCCTTCTGTAGTTTTTACCCTGAACCTGAAAACGAATGACAAAATCACCCTTTAACGACTTTCAGGCATCACTATTTTTTGCGAGTTATTAAGTGCGAAAATTGTCAAAATACAAAATATCATACAGTATATACAAGCTCATTGTAAATTCTGCTATTTATGCTACTTCTTTTGCTACTTTTGCATGACATTGTCATATGACAAAGTATAAAGTAGGGCATTAATTTATAATACAAAATGAGATAGAGATACAAGGTTTCTGCCCAACGGCAACACTATAATTCATACTACAGTTCAGGATCCAGAAACGAATGAACTTCTTTGAGGAACTGGCTTAGTTTCAACAAGGTGATACTGGTTCACTAACCACAATGCACTGAGTATCACATTGACCAATCCCTTATCAAATCACTAACATTTTTTCATCATAATACATTTTTAAAGAAAATGACACGGATGTGGAAGGATTACATTTGTTTTGTATCACATGTCAACACAAGATCAACCTTTTATTGTAAACTAACACAATGGTTCTCAAAGTGGGGTCCAGGCAAGGGGGTCCAGGGGGTCCCCAGGCAATTTTTTTTAAATATAGCATCACAATCATTTTAACTACTTTATCCATATTTTATACTTTGGCTATTCAAAAATAGCAGATATACAAGCTCACAGCCCGTCACTTCGTGCCGTGCTGCAAGCTTGCACATCTGCTATTTTAGAAATATCTTCGAATGGGGGTCTGTGGCCAAATACATATAAATTTGGGGGTCCTTGACATGAAAACGTTTGAGAAGGACTGAACTAACAGAAGCCATGTTTGTCCTCATTGTGACCTCCCTCAGCATGTGTGTGTGAACACGTGTCTTCTATCACTCTCTCTCACACACACTCACACAGACACGTTATTTAATACAATAAAGTGCTGCATAATAAGAATGCAGTTCTATAACACAATACTATGTACGATGTATTGTGTTATAGATGGCATCAGTATTTTGACTAAAGCATGCATGTGGATATAAATACATCAGGCTGTTGTTTCTCATCTCCTAGCAACATAATATTCCATGTGTAAACTGTGAGCATGACAGTCATGCTAAAATATGTTGACATCTCCCAGAGCCCAGAGGGCAGTGATCACATCTTTTGATAGTCACTCAACACATAGAATTATCTGTCATTTTATCAAAATGCACTCTTTAACTGTCTCGGCCTTTACTGTCAAATAAAAACATCACCATGACAACAGGTGCTCTTGGACCAGTTGGCATGGTAGCAGCAGCCTGCATTCAGAGAACCAATCAGTTGTCAACATACCCCCTGGGTTTAGATTCCTATTGGGCAGACTATTAAACAGGCAATATACGTGAGTGAGAAATGAATCTCCAATCGTAGAAATGTCCATGGCCTTAAGATAAGACAAGATAAGATAAGACGAGATCTTTATTGATCCTGCGAGGGAAATGCAGGCGCCAAAGGCAGCACAGCAGTGATGATACAGATTACAGGGCAAGAAAAATGACTGTAGACACAGCAGGGTAAAAGACATCACATTACTGGCAAAACAAAATAAACTTGTTTTCAGACACAAACGACCATCTAATTCTATTGGTTGTCCCCTTGGGGAAGATTTATCTATCTTTACGCCTCCTGCTAAATCTTCCCACCATGGTTGTCCATGATAGCGTCCAACTTCCTCGCTATTCGCACCTCCGTCACCTCCTCCACACCGTCCTTCTGTGTTCATTTACACACCCCCATGAAGCCTTGAATTCATGGAGTTTTTTTTTTTGTCGCATTTCTGAGACAATAATTTGATGATCGGTGCGACGGTGGAGTCTCAAAAGAGTCTCCATTAAGTGACTTAGAAAAAATGATTTTTTTTTTGGGTGTAGTACTCTTTTAATTTGTTGATTGTGACTTTAATAGAGGCTTTCTTTCTCATCTGGTCTTCAGCATTGGAGCAGGAAGTGCAGCTGATGGTGACTGGACCTGCTATCACTCAGGAGGTGCTGCCGGACCAGAATATGGGCCAGGGTGAACCTGTGGTCCCCATGGGGGGCCCAGAGGACATGAACATCCACACACAAATGGCAGAACAAGTGGACAACATCCTGGACACCTTGATATCTTTGCCTGACCAAGAGTCCCCTCTAACCATGGAACAACCTGACGTGACTGAATGCACAACATCAACCTCATTACCACCTCCTGAACCTACCCACTCCTCAACCCTGACCCCTGGCAGTGCCCCTGCCCCTGCCCCTGCCCGTGCCCCTGCCCCTGCCCCTACTCCTGCCACTGCCCCTGCCCCTACTCCTGCCACTGCCCCTACTCCTGCCACTGCCCCTGCCCCTGCCCCTACTCCTGCCACTGCCCCTGCCCCTGCCCCTACTCCTGCCCCCGCCCCTACTCCTGCCACTGTCCCTGCCCCTGCCCCTACTCCTGCCCCTACTCCTGCCACTGCCCCTGCCCCTGCCCCTACTCCTGCCCCTACTCCTGCCACTGCCCCTGCCCCTACCCCTACCCCTGCCCATGCCACTGCCCCTGCCCCTGCCACTGCCCCTGCCCCTACTCCTGCCACTGCCCCTGCCCCTGCCCCTGCCCCTGCCCCTACCCCAGCTCAAGCTACAGCTACAGCTACAGCTGCAGATCCGTTCCCAGCTGAGGACAGTGGACTTTTCAGCGTGACTCAAGAGCTCCCTGCAGACAATCATCTTCTCTCTCCAGAGCCAATCGAAAATGGCCTCACAAGTCAGACAGAGGTCGTGCCAAACAATAAACCCACAAAGTCTAAGCCTCCGTCCCTGAAGATGCCGGCACCACTGACCGAACCCGCTCCTGAGAACGAGGACCAGATATGCCAGGTCCCGCAGGCAAGCTACAACTTTGACCCCGACCAGCTGGATGACACCTTCAACCCCTTCAATAGCGGGGGATCCAAAATTCAGAATTCTCCTCCCATATGTGGCATGAACTCTCTCCCCAGGCTAGAGCCAATAGGCTGCTCGATGCCTCCTCCATGCGAGGCTGGCTCTGCATCTCAGATGGAGGTGGAAGTGATGGAATCATCCACGGAATTCAAGGAGGCGGTAAAATTAGACTTTGGAATGGATGAGGGGGAGGTCAGAAAGCCACCTCCGAGAAGATTAGGCGCGAAAAAGACACTCGGAAAACTTCCTGCTAAAAAGCAGAAGTCCAAAGGATCAGCTGTCACCCGCAAACCGGCACCAGAACCTACAGTGTCTGAGCCGGATCCTGAACAAGTATCAGAGCCGGTGTCAGAGCTGATTGCAGAAACGACCCCTGCTACAGTTTCAGAGTCCACAGAACCTCTAAATTTGGAGGATGTTCCGATTCCAAAGTCAACATATAACTTTGATCCCAGTCAATGGGATGACCCCAACTTCAATCCATTTGGTAGCAATTCTACGGTTAGCGGCTCTCCAGAGCTGCCCAGAAGTTCCTATAAGTTTGATCCAGATAACTTTGATGACTCTTTGGACCCCTTTAAGTCCTCTAAGGACTTGAACAACGAGAGCATATCCAGTTGCACCCCTCTGCCTCAGACCAAGGTGAAGGATGGAGGTGTGCAAAAGGACGTTTTGTCTTCGAAGGATGGAGGTAAAAATAAAGCAGAGGACACGCAAGAGGAAAAGAAAGTGAAACAGGCTCCCAAGAAAAAGAAGGACAAGCCAGTGACGTAAGTCTACAGTGACATTGAGTTTTTCATCCATATGTTAATACACAGTGAAATTCAGAGGGTTTATTTAACTCTGAAAGTGTAAAAAAAAGGTCCATATTCTTCCTCTGTAGCAATGGTTACTTAACTTCATAGACACCATTCCAGACAGATTGCAGTTGGACTATTAACGTTGTCCAGACAGTTAATTACACATTTCCAAATATCTATGTGTCATATGCTCCCTTGTTGTTTCACTGATTGCTTTATTCAGCTTCAGCACAAACTTGTGAGCCTGCTACGTCTCATCCGGTGTACTGCTTTGTACATCCACTAACAGTTGGAAGCATACCAAACTGCTTTGAATGCATGCCAAACACTTAACACTGCATATTGGTCATTGATGTGATCCCTGAACAGGCTAAATATAGGCTGTTAAGTGCGTATAGCATCAGTGTGGTTGATATTCTCTCAGCTTTTGCAGGGCTATTTGCATCATATGTTTATGGCCAAATCTCCCCCAGACTCTGACCTTAACTGCTGACTCTAACATGCCCGGGCTGAACCCCTTTTACTGCACTCACTCTCCCTTGTCTTTCCCTTTTCTTCATCCCCTCATCCCAACCTGTCCTCGCTCTGTCCTTGACACCTCTTGTCTCTTCTTATGCAAACCCCCCCAAATCTCTGCTTTCTTCCACTTCTATTGGCATCAGGACCCCTGAGCGAGTCAAGCTTCTATGTTTTCTGTTGTAAGTATAGTTTCGCTCAATCTCTCTCTGTCTCTCTCTCTCTGCCTCCCATCTTATTCTTCTGCTCAAGGCATGTATTGTCTGGTAAACAAACAGATAAAAGAGCACGTGAAGCAGACTGATCTCTTGTTTTGGCTCTGACCTGCAACACAACACCAGGTCAGATCAGCAATTCAATTAGTCCGGTCTTGTGATTCCTCCAGAAGTTGGGCTGCAGTGTTTTGTTTACATGCATCTGTTTTGTGTCTGATGTGGAGCTGTTGTGCAAAAGCTCAAATGGCAAATGACTGTGACGACGCCTGAATGTGAATGATTCCTATGTGCTTTGTTTGCAGGAACTCCTGTAAAGTAAAGAAGTATGAAAGCCAGCCCTTGGTCCCTGACGTGTGTAATCAGGTAATGATGTGTGTGTGTGTGTGTGTGTGTGTGTGTGTGTGTGTGTGTGTGTGTGTGTGTGTGTGTGTGTGTGTGTGTGTGTGTGTGTGTGTGTGTGTGTGTGTGTGTGTGTGTGTGTGTGTGTGTGTGTGTGTGTGTGTGTGTGTGCGCGCACACGTGCGTGCGTGTGTGATAAGGAAGACAAAGAGAAAGATAGTGTGTCTGTTTGAAAGCGATAGTGTGAATGTGTATTCAGTATCAGACGAAAGTGTTCCCTTTTACTGCAGAGATGCCAGGGCCATTATTCAGCAACTCTCAAACCCCCTTGGCCCTCCTCTCACATCACACACACACACACACACACACGCACGCACACACACACACACACACACACACACACACACACACACACACGCACACACACACACGCGCTCCTCAAGCTGATGGGATCATCATTGTGTCCAGCTCTGCAGTGCCGGGCCTGGCACAGTGACAGATCAGTGACTCATCCCCGCTCTACAGTTCAGTATTAGTTTGTAGTTCCAACATGATGCCATTCTGCTACTTCAAGATACAAACACATTCAGTGCACCCAGAGTCACAGAGTCATCCCAACATGATGCCATTCTGCTACTTCAAGATACAAACACATTCAGTGCACCCAGAGTCACAGAGTCATCCCAACATGATGCCGTTCTGCTACTTCAAGATACAAACACATTCAGTGCACCCAGAGTCATCCCAGCCACACCCAGTGTGTTCATATTACCTCATCTTAACCATTTCAACCTGACGTCCCTCTTTTAGGCGTGTCACTACTGTATATAAGTGAAAACATTTTCTAAAAGCTTACAAGGCGATGCGATGCGTTTTGAGCTTGTAGATGGGCTACAGTTTATTCACAATTCATATATAGGGGTTAGAGGGGTTGGTAGAGATTTGGGTTGCATTTACCTTGCCATGAAGTAACTCCAAATACTGGAGAGATATCTTCAATAGTTGCTCTTTTGACTAGAAATTGACAGTCCTTCAAATAGTCTCCTCATTACATTGCACGGTGAAACAGCTCTCAAAGTCACTCTTGTTGCACATAGACACAAACAAAGCAAAGTCTGCCAATATATAATATCCTTAAAATAAATAAATAAAAAACGTTTTCAAGATCCGGTTCCGGAACCGCAGATTATGTCTAATTCAAATTGTAGACACAATATAAAGTTGACATGCCGTACTGGTTTTTGTGATGTTACATATTGGCAGAATCAACATTGTTTGCGTTTGTTTATGTACTAAAAGCCTTAACGTAGAGATCCGTTTCACCATGGAAGCAATAATGAGACTATTTTTGGAACATCCATCTCTAATCAACGGAACAACTATTGAAGACATTTCAACAATGTTCGATGTTACATCATGGCCTTACACAACCCCAGAGCCACAATCTGATGGTGTTAACACTCATTGCCAGATATATGATGAGTGTGTGGAATTATAAATTATTAATCATAATGTCACATTATCATTTTTGTCTCAAATCCCTTGTATTTCCAAATGGCTTTCGTGTGAAAGGTTTCTGTACAAAACTCAAAACTCAAAAAAAAAATGGGAAGTTCTTTGTCTTAAAGTAAGAAGTATTCCACCTGGATTACTTTCATGACAGTAACCACCTTTTCGCAAGACCAATCTACAATAATGTATGTTTTCTTTTCACGTGGCTGGCTCATTTTGTAACACCACTCTTCACATGGTTTTCAAAAGCCTGATTTATACACTGTTAGTTCAGTTCAGTTAGACGCTTTCGTCAGGAATAACCATTTATTGCATACATGGGCAACTGGCGGCCCCCACCTTCACTTAATGCGGCCCGCAGGTTAATATCAGAATACTGATATATCATTGATTTCAGCTGTTACAATTCCAAACATGCAAACAAGAGCCGCTTTAACTACTTCGGTCTATATTAGTAGCTTAATGACTAGTATTAAAATGATGTTGTCTTTTTTGTGTCCAATGCATTTGTATTTAAGTTCATACAAATGCATTTGAAATTAAATAAAAAAATATTACTTTTCAGGATTCCATTTCAACAATAGCAAAAAGAAATTCAGGATTCCAATTCAAAAATAGCAAAAATAGCAGATCTACAAGCTCAAAACGTGTCGCGCTGCGACGCGTTTTGAGCTTGCAGATCGGCTATTTTCGCTACTTTTGTGTGATATAGAATGGTAAATGGTAGAATGGCAAAACGCGTCATGCTGCGGAGGTGTTTTGAGCTTGTAGATCGGCTATTTTTGCTACTTTTGTGTGACATAGAATATGCAATGTGGCTCCTCTGGAGTGAGTGTGGAAATATAGTGGCCCTCTGGAGTGAGTGTGGAAATATAGTGGCCCCCTGGAGTGAGTGTGGAAATATAGTGGCCCCCTGGAGTGAGTGTGGAAATATAGTGGCCCCCTGGAGTGAGTGTGGAAATATAGTGGCCCCCTGGAGTGAGTGTGGAAATATAGTGGCCCTCTGGAGTGAGTGTGGAAATATAGTGGCCCCCTGGAGTGAGTGTGGAAATATAGTGGCCCTCTGGAGTGAGTGTGGAAATATAGTGGCCCCCTGGAGTGAGTGTGGAAATATAGTGGCCCCCTGGAGTGAGTGTGGAAATATAGTGGCCCTCTGGAGTGAGTGTGGAAATATAGTGGCCCTCTGGAGTGAGTGTGGAAATATAGTGGCCCCCTGGAGTGAGTGTGGAAATATAGTGGCCCTCTGGAGTGAGTGTGGAAATATAGTGGCCCCCTGGAGTGAGTGTGGAAATATAGTGGCCCTCTGGAGTGAGTGTGGAAATATAGTGTCCCTCTGGAGTGAGTGTGGAAATATAGTGGCCCCCTGGAGTGAGTGTGGAAATATAGTGTCCCTCTGGAGTGAGTGTGGAAATATAGTGTCCCTCTGGAGTGAGTGTGGAAGTATAGTGGCCCTCTGGAGTGAGTGTGGAAATATAGTGGCCCTCTGGAGTGAGTGTGGAAATATAGTGGCCCTCTGGAGTGAGTGTGGAAATATAGTGGCCCCCTGGAGTGAGTGTGGAAATATAGTGGCCCTCTGGAGTGAGTGTGGAAATATAGTGGCCCTCTGGAGTGAGTGTGGAAATATAGTGGCCCCCTGGAGTGAGTGTGGAAATATAGTGGCCCTCTGGAGTGAGTGTGGAAATATAGTGGCCCCCTGGAGTGAGTGTGGAAATATAGTGGCCCTCTGGAGTGAGTGTGGAAATATAGTGTCCCTCTGGAGTGAGTGTGGAAGTATAGTGGCCCTCTGGAGTGAGTGTGGAAATATAGTGGCCCTCTGGAGTGAGTGTGGAAATATAGTGTCCCTCTGGAGTGAGTGTGGAAGTATAGTGGCCCTCTGGAGTGAGTGTGGAAATATAGTGGCCTGTGGCCCTCTCCATCATCAAAGTTGCCCACCCCTGATTTATTGCAATGCTATTGCATTCAGTTTGGCGGTGTGACTCTGCTCCTGTGATACTACAGATTATCTGCGCAAGCATGACACAGATCACAAACCCCCAAGGAGCAGAGCATAAGATACAGAGTTATTGCATAACATGAGCCCTTGCCTTCAGGGCATACATTCATATCAGATTAACATAGAATCTACAGAAACATAGAATCCACAGAACAAACATTTAAATATTGAGCCCTTCAAGCTTAAGTTAAAGGTAGGGTAAGTGATTTACTTTGGTTAAAATAAGTGTTAAATAGCTCTATATTCTGATAGTACTCATTGCTATAGAGTGTTTGTTCAGTAAAAGGAGTCTCCCATGTTTCTCCAGCTCTTTATTAAACAGAAAATGCATTTACAGTGCTCTCACCTGAAAATGTACTATATTCTGTTTACTAAAGAGCTGGAGAGACCCCTGTGACCGAACAAACGCTCTGTAGCAATGATTACTATCAGAATATAGTACTTTAACCTTTTTAACAAAAAAGAAAACAAATCACTTACCTTACCTTTAAAATACAGATTCAGTAACATCATACAACCGACAGAATCATACATTTAACTTAGATGGCACGCCACAGGAGGAGGCTGGGGAGGTGGAGGGAACTGACAGACAGCAGAAACAGAGCTGAGACCAATAATGAGCATGAAGAGTGAACAGTGTTCTGCTTAAATATACCACATAAATGAACCATTTAGATTGAGGGCGTATGTGTTGGCTTGTTAACGAATGGGAATGAAAGGAGCTGAGTGAGGTTGAACGTGGAAAGGGGGGGAGAAGTGTGAGGCTGAGTGTGTACACCTCCTGCCTGCCGTGCCTACCTGAACTATCGATTAGCTTTACAAGCTCACCACATCACAGAAGTGCAGTATAAATGAAGCCTAACATCTCACCCCCTGTTTCTCCAGGAGGAGAAGGAGAAGGAGGAGGAGGTGGTGGTGGTTTATGTGCCAGAGATCACACACCACGGCCGACCTGCCACCGACGAGGAGAAACTGGCATCCTCTGCCATCTTGGCTCAGACTACAGACGCACAGAACAGAGAGGTCACCGAGTGCACTAAAGGACTTGAAAAACACCAGCCCATCATCGATGACACGTCTATTATCAATGGTATGAATCATCAACCAAATTTGTTCCTAGACCATCTGTAACACCTCTTAGGTGAGATAGAGCATTGGTTCTCAAAGTGGGGTCCGGGGACCCCCAGGGGTACTTGAGGGGGTTCCAGGGGGTCCCCAGCTAAATGATGGATAGGAACCAAATGGACCCTTATGGGTCTGTAACTCTGAGAGTGTACAAATGGAACCAAATGGACCCTAACGGGTCCATTTGGTTCCATTTGTACACTCTCAGAGTTAAGTTAACATTGATTTTACAACATGAATTGGGGTCCCAGAGATAGAAATGCCATTAAATGGGGGTCCGTAGCCTAATGCATGTCAAACTGGGGGTCCTTAAAATGTATCTTTTCAAATGGGGGTCCGCGGGCTAATAAGTGTCCATTTGGGGGTCCTTGACATGAAAAGGTTTGAGAACCAATGAGATAGAGGTTATCACACTTTGATCATAGTATAATACTATATTTCATGTCAAGTTTGACAATGATAGATACTGAGGTTGACTTTATTTCAACCATGAAGAGATGCAAAACTATTGTTATGATGAACTTGTTTGTTTGTTTGTTAGCCCGCCTGTGTACTATTAGGTATGTACCGGTATCTGCAAATCTGACCACCAGAGGGTGCTGAAGTGGCTTGACTATGCACACCTCTAGACTGCCTTGCTTTTACTGACTGGTGTTGGACGCAGCCAAGAAGAGTTCATTGTTACATAGTGAAAGTGCCTGCGCTGTTGGCTGTCCTCGTTGTAGCATCCCAGTGCTAAATATATCCATTATGCCTCTGTAGGGTCATTTGGAATGACATTATTAGTTAGTTAGTTATTTTAGTTATTTATTACACCCGCACCAGTGGGTGTAATGTAATCACTCTCTGTCTGTCTGTCTGTCTGTCTGTCTGTCTGTCTGTCTGTCTGTCTGTCTGTCTGTCTGTCTGTCTGTCTGTCTGTCTGTCTGTCTGTCTGTCTGTCTGTCTGTCTGTCTGTCTGTCTGTCTGTCTGTCTGTCTGTCTGTCTGTCTGCCTGCCTGCCTCTGTCTGCCTGCCTGCCTCTGTCTGCCTGCCTGCCTCTGTCTGTCTGTCTGTCTGTCTGTCTGTCTGTCTGACTGTTTGTGTTTTTGTTTGTGTCATTGTTCACTTGAACAGTTTTAATAAGATTTTGAGTGCACCTGCACTTTTGAGATTATTTATTTTCAAATCAGCCAAAGGTCAGGGTTACGGTACAAGGTCAAAGTTAGTCCAATGGGCCATATTTAGAATGCCCATAACAGAGCATATATTGGAGGTAGCCTGTAGCATCTCTCTGAGTGCTTTTCTGCTTTATTATAGTTAGTTAGATCATGATTAGTTTAGTTATTATTAGTTATCCAGGGATATAGTCAACATATTTGTTTTTTTCATATTAAATATCTTATGATACACTGAAATATAAACAATTTCATTTGTATTTGTATTAGGACATTGTTGATAAATAGCACGCATGCCACCGAAACCATTCCCTGGTTAAATAATTGTCCAAACAGCCATTGTTTTTCATGTTAGGGTTTAGATGCAAATGGGGTTTTGACTCATGAAACGTTTTACTGCCATCTAGTGGTTTGTAGAAATTAGAAATTACCTAAAATATACATTTAGGGTGCTCGGGTGGTAAAGTCTGCCCACCACCGTGGAGGTTGTAGGTTCAAATCCACCGTGGTGCATCCGGCGTTGTCGAGCATCTATGCGAACATAATTGGCCTGTGTTCGGGGTAGGGAAGCCGGGCTGGGGAGGGTGATATCACTGCACATAATTCTACGGGGCGGCACTGGCAGGTAAGCCAGATACAACAGCAGTGATAACACACAAATGTGTGTGTGGGGAAGAGTTCATTGGCAAAATCACCCCAAAAAACTAATAAAATATCAATTTAGGTCAGAATCAATACAAGCAATCCAAGATAAAGATAAGATCCCTGTATCTCTTGAACTTAAATGATATGAACTTTATTTTAATTCCATTTAAATTGTATTGTGGAGTGATTCAACGGTATTGATCCCTAATGGATTGTGTTGTTTTCTAGGGCCTGAGACCAAGGTAATAGACCGTCTGGAAGAGGATACCTGGAGGCTGAAAGATAATACGGTAGGTAGAGTTGAAGCTACAGATGGAAACTGTGACAATAAACTGCACAGGACTCGTGTTTCCTTCAGTCATTCTTAGTCACTGGCTTGAAGGTGTTTTAAAATGTTTACATTTAAACTCAGCTGCCCGTCTGCTCACCAGTACCCGCTCCAGAGACCATAATATGGTCGGGTGTAATATTATTACGATACGACACGATAATACTTTATTGTCAGTTCACACAGAAATTTGTCTTGCGACCCAGCTGCCATGTATGCAACACATAAACAGTACACACATTTGACGTGACACAAAAAACTAAAATACATACATAAAGACATATAAAGACAAGAGCAATGTCCACCACTCAGCTTACCCCTGGCCTAAACTCTGGCCAGTTTGACCTTATTGTATGTTGGAACACCGTATCTCATTCCTGAAGGCAGCAACCTATTTTCTCCATACAAAACATGGCTAGTGTTTGAAGTGATATTCCTTGCCAACCTTAGCATACTGTTATTATACGCAGATGTATAGAGCCTCTGAAGTGGTTGTCCAACAATCTTTGAACAAACGTTCAGTTGCTGCAGCAGTTGTGACTTTAAGGCTACAGACATCCATTGATTGATTGATTGATGTAGTTTATTTAGTAAGACATGAGAATAGTACATGACAGTCAGTACATAACAGTACATGGAAGTACAAATTCACAATACAAGGTCTACTAAACTGGAACTCTCATTAAGCACGCAGCTTGTTTAAGATGAGAACCCCATGCACACAAATCATGATGACATAAGAGACAGACAGATATACACACTACTATACAGAATGTCATACCAGGTGGTACTACAGTACTGAAGAACACTCATAATAACAGAAGTGAAAAACAAAAGAAGAATCTGTCTACTAGCACCAAAAGATCTCAGACGGCGAAGGAAATAGATTCTTTGCTTTGTCTTCTTACCCACTGATTCAATCTGGTCTTTCCATGACAAAATATGGTCTATTACTACTCCTAGGTATGTATACGAATACACCTGGTTGATCTGTTCACTATGAATAGTAATGGGGGATCTGTGTATCTCCAGTGGGGCACCAAAAACAATCTCTTCTGTCTTTTTTGTGTTCATGATAAGAGCGTTGTTATCACTCCACCCCACCGCCTTATTTACTCTGTGTTGGTGCAGTCCAGGATCACTGGAACTATCTAAGAGAGAAATCAAAACTGTATCATCAGAGTACTTTAGAACAGTGGTTTTCAACCAGTGGTCCGGGGACCACCAGTGGTCCTTGAGGGAGTACCAGGGGGTCCCCAGCAAAATGAGTTAACATAGCGTCACAATCATTTTTAACCACTTAGCTTTGGCTATAGAAAAATAGCAGAGTGCCGCGCTATGAGCTTGTAGATCTGCTATTTTTGAAAAACCTTGAAAAAGTGTGCATATCTTTGAATATTTATATTTTTTAAAGCGAAAATTAACTGATATCTTTGCTTCTGGGGGGTCCCTGGCACAAAACATTTTCAAATGTGGGTCCGCGGCCAAATGTATATCAATTTAGGGGTCCTTGGCATGAAAAAGGTTGAAAACCACTGCTTTAGAATGTATTGGTCTGGTGTGTCAGTGCGACATTCATTCAGACAGACATTCCTCAGTACGACAGCTGTCAGTATAAAGGGTGAAAAGTACAGCTGAGCTTACACAACCCTGGGGAGCACCAACAACATTATAGTTAATGCTGAGGAGAGAGGTTCTGTTCACTTTCACCCTCTGTACTGTATTACACCCCGTCCTCTACGACCTACACTGGCTCCCTGTCAAACAAAGAATCCACTATAAAATCCTGCTTACCACCTACAAGCAGTGGTGGAAAAAGTACTCACATTTTATTTAGTCTATGTCTAAAAGCAAAAAAAACTGTGAATCTGCAATCTTTTCTGTGCTATTTTGCATCCAGCACCTTCTCACAGTAAGACATTCTACTTTGGTCTGTGGCCCATGCTGTATAAACTTATTTGTGTTCACAATGTTTTATTGAAACTCATTCTATACAGTGGCCTCCACCTGTACTAGCCCCTGGGTACTAGAAGACAAGTCATTTATTAATGAAACCAAACCTTGCAATACTACTCTAGTCCAGAAGACTCTCAGGGTTATTTTTTACTGCAGTGTAAATATCCCTGGATGGAACGTTATAAATCTGTGGAGGTACTGTAGGGATTATAGCGTGGGGAGCTGCAATAAAATGTGCTTGTAATAATAAAGTAAAAGAAAAGGGTTGTCATGTCTTCTAAATGTTCTGCAGCCTAAGGAATTGTCCTTCGGTCCAACAAAGGTGATTGGACAAGAGAAAGCAAGCCCCTCCCAGGACAATGTCCCGCTGAGTGAGATGGACAAGGCTGAAGTGCTTGCCTTGATACGAGAAGAGGTACATAGTGATGGAAGAAGTACTCGCATGTTTTACCTAAGTTAAAGTATCAATACTGCAATGTAGATATCCTCTGTTACAAGTAGAAGTCCCGTATTCAAAATGTAGTAAAAGTAAACGTACAACATATACTTAAAGTACCAAAAGTACAAGTAATAATTGTGCAGATTAGAATGTCCCACCGATCCAGGTTAAAAAATGTCAGTCGCCCTTTAACATATACAGTATATTGGATATTGTAAATGTTCTCTCTGTCAAACAGATCATCACTAAAGAGATTGAGGCCAATGAATGGAAGAACAAGTATGAAGAGAGCAGAGCAGAGGTTCTGGAGATGAGGTATGAATCTATTTTTATTTGTGTTATTATTATTTTTTACATCTTGGTTTACGTACAGTATACAAAACACAATTGTGTACATACAATATTAAGACATTATTCTATCACCTTTCTTGACAGGAAAATTGTTGCAGAATATGAAAAAACTGTTGCACAGATGATCGGTAAGCTGTTTCCTTACTTGGTGGTATTTTTTTTTTTTTACTTTGTTTATTGGATTTTCCACAAGCATTCAACAGCAAAAGTTGGTATTATGCAGATACCTAATAGCTTCCTTCAGTGCAAACTATCAAATACAAACATTTTAATAAACGGATTGAATTAAGCCGGCGGCGTCTCCGGTAGGAGACTCAAAGTGTCAACTTGGAGTCTCCTACCGGAGACGTTAGCATGCTTTCGCCGGTCATAACATTATTGGCTTAGGAATGCGACAAAAACAAGGCTTCATTGGGGTGTGTAATTGATAGAAAATAAGTCATCTTTTGGGTGAACTATCCCTTTAAATTCTGGACAAATTGAAAGAATGGACCCCATACCTTCCCAAACTTATTGGAGGATCCACTTAATGACAATCTAATGTTCTTTTCTAGTTTTAGACGTTACAAGATGTCTCTTATCCAGTGAGTGTGGGAAGGGGAAGTAGGTGATTTCCAATTAATCAAAATGAGTCTCCTGACCTAGCCAATAGAGTTACAAAAGCCAAAACATCCTTTTCCAATTTAGAGAGCGAGGGCAGTGAGGGGAAAACCCCAAACCGTAGCCAAAGGAGTAGGCTCCACTCTTTGCCCCACTATCTCCGATATAGAATGACTTGGTGGCATTTTCTTACCTACTGTATCTGTTCAAGGTGATCTCTACTATAAATAGCGTTTTACTGTACAGGAGTAGGGTACGGCAGCAGTGGGAGGAATTAATTGGCACACAAAAAAAAAAGAACCAGACTAGAGCAAGCTACAACACCTCTCCCATCAAAGATGGTTTCGCCACATGAACCCTAGCGTCCCTATTCTGGCCATGTCATAATAGGCTCAAATTCAGCAAAAATAAGTGAACATTCTGCAAAAGTAGGCAAACATTCAGCAATAACAGATTAGTAAAAAATAGCAGATCTACAAGCTCAGAATGTGTCACAAAATGACACGTTGTGAGCTTGTAGATCTTCTGTTTTTGCTATTTGACATACATAACTCTAACGAAAGTATAGAGTTATGTGGTTGAATTGTACATGGTTATAATGATTATACAATTCATAATCATATAAATCAACACAAGTTTTATTACTGATGTTTCCAGTAATGAAGGTGGGACACTTCAAACAATCTCACTCAATAGCATGATGTAGTCAGATGTTTTGTTTTGTTTAGTTTTTCGTTATTATTACCTCTGCCAAGGAATGTCATGTTTTTGTCACCAGTCTGTTTTTCTGTCTGCCTGTTTTTCTGTCTGCCAACAGTTGAAAAGTAAGGCCAGCAGAATTGTTATAAAGTTTGCTGTGCACATTCATGCTACCAAGAGCAAGAAACTCGTCCATTTTGGTTCTTCTAGCACCACTCTATACTGAGTGCATTCTTGTTTCCTCTGATTTAAGACTCATGTGATAGTGCTGTTTACAGAAAGATAGCAGGTAACTGTGGTTTGGTTAAAACTCTACTGTTTTCGCCTCCTTCTACGGTGTCCAGAGGATGAGGAAAACCAGAAAACTCTGAGTTGCAACAAGAGTGTCAGGCAGCTGACCATGGAGAGAGACCAGGCAGTGGCTGATCTCAACTCTGTGGAACGCTCACTGTCGGACCTTTTCAGGAGATATGAGAACATGAAGGCTGTTCTGGAGGGCTTCAAGAAGGTCAGTGGGGATAAATGAAAACCAAATATACCAAATATATATCCGGCCCCGGCTTCCTGTGCCGGAAGAACGAGTGCTCCTCGTTCTGCTTTTCCCACACAGTCTGTCTCAAGACATTACTTCACCAGAGGACTTTTATCCTGACCTGATATCTGTTTGTATCTGTCCTCTGTCTCCAGAATGAAGAGGTGTTGAAAAAATGTGCCCAGGAGTATTTGGTGCGTGTCAAACAGGAGGAGCAGCGCTACCAAACACTCAAGGTCCATGCTGAGGAGAAACTGGACAAGTATGTTCCGTCACCAGTGGCAATGTGATCAGTGCCCTGGAGCTTTGACGCAATTATTCCTTACTCAAATTAAAACAAATTAAAACAAGGATAAGATCATGCCGCTCCCATGTACAGTATATCATTTTCATCCACCCTAATGTCCTGCAGGGCCAATGAGGACATAGCCCAGGTGCGTACCAAGGCCAACGCTGAGAGTGTGGCACTCAATGCCAGCTTGAGGATGGAACAGATGAAGGCAGAGTCTCTTGAGAGAGCTGTCTCTCAGAAGGTAGGAGAACAATGAGGCGTTGATGCTTCTTCACTTAAAATGTATTTAAACGTAATGCAGTCTGTTATGTTGTCTGTATTGTTATTATTATATTCATATGACACCAAATGCTTGCACCTTTGCCTTTTTTCCCCGTAGAATCAAGAGATTGAAGAGCTCACCAAGATCTGTGATGAACTGATTGCCAAACTGGGAACAGATTGAGAGGCCTGTAATCAAACTATCATGCAAATATCACTTTTTTTCCTCCTTTTTTTTTGCACGGATGCGTTCCAGTCCTCACGGCAACATATGATGTTAATATCAGATTTGAGCACGTTTCAATAATGTTCCCGGCCTCCTGTTATTATTATTATAAAATGCACAATGATTGCACTTGCTTATTTATCAGAGTGAATAAGTGTCAGCTGAAGAATCACATGATAAGATAAGGCCTCAATGAGTCACATTGTGATGAGATGCCACCTGGGGTATCCTGATTATTAGCTCTCTCTCTATTAACCTGATGTTTTGAATCATACGTGTTTGTTGGTCATCTCCTTGGAACTGTGTGTTTCCAAATGTGTGGTTGTGACTGACAGGGAGGAATCAGCAAGCGAGATATGTCCAAGCTGTTTATTCACACTTTATACAGTGTTTTATAAATAACTATCGTGTTCATTAGTTGAATGAGATGAAAATATTGTAGCACACAGGGAAAGAGCCCAGTCATCAATATTCCATTTAGTTTTTTGTATCATACAGTAATTGTTATTTTAAACACTCAGTAGGCGTACACTTGATGGATGCCAATGATACAGTCACTTGGCTGCTATTCTGAAGGGGATATTGATTTATGGTGTCTAATAACCCATTTGTAGTTTATTATGTTGATATTTAACATCTTGGATTTTTTTCCTTTTATAAGTCATGTCATGAGAACATTTTTTATGACTTTGACATTGTAATGAATTGTATATATTACAGTGCATGTATGAAGTTGGCTTTGACGTTCTTTTTTTTATTGCCATAAAATTCAACAATGTCTTGAGCATCTACACACTTAGTAGATGCATTATGCCGAGCAGTTGCATACTATATGGATTTATTTTCTTTTTCAAGAAATACAGCGCCTAATTAAATTACATAATAAATGTATCAGGTAAATGATATTGCATTCAATAGGTTTACAGTGGATGTAGGTTGGCTGCATATTATATTGGAGGCCATGCATACATATATTTTTGGACAATGGTCGTGTTAAACTGTATCCCATTTGCAGATGTGCCTTTATTTTGACACTTTTGTAAAAAAAAAAAAAAAGTAAACTAGTTTAGTTTTCAATGATTTGCCTGATGCAAATGTTCCCAGATTTTCTTGCCAAAGTGTTTATGTATGTATATATGTATACTGTGTTTGCTCAAAATATCCTGAAAGGGTTTGAATGGATTTGTTCTGATCCTTGTGATATCGCTATAAATAATTCAAGTAAAACCGCAATTGTACCTAAAAATCACATTTTATTTTGTTTAAAATGTTGAGATACATCACATTTTATTTTGTTTAAAATGTTGAGATAGTTCTTTCGAACTAAATGGACTCTTTCACAGAATATATGGAGTGTTCATTTATCTCTGAACTCAGAGTTATGCTGTGTTGGAGCCATTAAACACCCAGTAAATGTCTACAATGAACCTAGTTGGATGGATCAGAACAATCTTGTGCCAATGTCAGTGCCAAATCATGTCCTGTAGTGATGATATTGTATTTGCTCGAAGATGCCTTGTATGTAAAATTCATTGTTGCAGTACAAATGTCTATATTTTAATACTAAATATTCATTATTTTGCTGTCAGTATTTGTAAAAGATTTGATGTCAACCATTATATTTTGTGCATAAGGCATTTCTGAATAAAATGGTTAACATTTAAATGGTACGCTAACACTAATCTACCAAGGAACAGCCTATGCTGCTTGTTTTGCTTTTTCCAGTGTTTCTGAGTTTTAAATGCTGCACAGTATTGTCTTGTGATAATACAGATACAAATTCATGTTACAGTTCTGCTAACTCCACTAAAGGCTTCTCCATGCAAAACGTGGGAGAGGATGTTGAGTTCATTCCTGTGTATTGCAGTAAGCTCCTCTTACCACAAGGTGGCGCAAACTTCCCACACAGTGAAGCAAGCTATAATTAATTAACCTCGCGTCACCAGTCTTTCCTAATAATTAATTGAGGTACCATTATTGTACGGAAGCCACACAGAGGCTGTTGTTGGACTTTTAAGACTGTAAAACATGCTTACATGCAGAGGTGGAAAAAGTACTCACATTTTAACTTAAGTAAAAGTATCAATATTACAATGTAAGCATAGACCGTAAAAGTCAGGTAATCAAAATGTACTATAGTAGTCCTAAAAGTACAAAGTACTCATCATGAAGAATTTCCCATTTCAAGTTTTCAAAATGTATACAAACGCTTGAAAATAGCAGATCTACAAGCTTGTAGATATGATATTTTCAAAAGTATATATAGGGCTGAAGTTAAATAATGTATATTATTTTGTAATAATAATCAGAATCTACAAAGTAATTAGTGACTAAACTTTTCAAATAATTGTAGTGAGTAAAAGTAGGCTACAATGTTCGCCTCTGCAGTGTAGTGGAGTAGAAGTAAAATTATTGAAAATTGGAAATACCCTAAGTAAAAATACCTTTTACTCAAGTAAATTTTGAATACCTTACTTTTACTTGTAGCAGAGTATGTTTTACATTGCAGTATTGATACTTTTACTTAAGTAAAAAATGTGAGTAGTTCTACTTTTTCCACCACTGACTGTTACACACACACACACACACACACACACACACACACACACACACACACACACACACACACACACACACACATAGCCAGGCTACCCTGCAGGCTCCAGCCTCCACTTTCTTGAGCAGTTCAAATGCTGGGGACGCATAGAGCAGTGGTTCTCAAACTTTTTCATGTCAAGGACCCCCAAATTGACACTTACGAGCCCGTGGACCCCCATTTGAAAAGATATGCCAGGGACCCCCATAAGAGAAGATTGTTTTTTATGGCTCTAGCAGTGATTCTCAACCATTTTAATTTCAAGGACCCCCCAGTTTGACAGGCATTAGGGCTACAGACCCCCATTTAATGGCATTTTTATCTCTGGGACCCCAATTCATATTGTAAAATCAATGTTAATTTAACTCTGAGTGTACAAATGGAACCAAATGGACCCGTTATAGGGTCCATTTGGTTCCAATGTCATAGAGGTATAAGTGCGGACGGCACATAGTTATGATATATAGGGACAGCCCCGTACCGTAGCACGCACGTGCACACGTGTGCGAGTATGAGTGTGCGTTGGCGCTCCCTCATCCATAACATCACGTCCGCATTTCTGTCATTCACTTAACATGTCTCAGCGACCTATGTTGGCAAATATAAAGTCAACTAAGTGAATAACAGAAATGCGGACGTGATGTTAGGAACGCACACAATCATCTTACATATAACTCTATGGCTCTAGTCCATACCGTTACTTAGGAGAACTCCTTCTTACATACATAGGCCTACATACCAGTGGTGGAAAGTAACTAAGTACATGTACTCAAGTACTGTACTTAAGTAAAATGAGGTCTTTTTTTTTTTTTTACTTTATTGGAGTATTTCCAGTTTTCAATACTTTTACTTCTACTCCCACTACATCTCAGAGGCAAATATTGTATTTTTTTTTACTCTCTCCACTTCAATTATTTGAAAACTTACTATTACTTTGCAGATCTTGATTATTATTACAAAGCAATCATATATTAACAACTTCAACCCTCCCTATACATTTTGTCCATTTGATAATAGCCGATCTACAAGCTCACACTTGGAGATCTGCTATTTTCAAAGGATTTTTATACAATTTATACATTTGAAAACGTAACCTACTAAACTACTTTAAGTACATTTTGTACGTTTACTCAAGTAAGTAAGTAAAAAGAAATGTAATACTTTTTCCACCACTGCTACATACTGAAGGAGAAATACATGCATACTTTTGAAGAGCCAAAAAAAGAAGTGATTTATAGGAATAAAATAAACAGTTTACAATTTCTTCCTAGAAATCACGTATTTTTTCTCTCTCTCTCTCTCTCTCTCTCTCTCTCTCTCTCTCTCTCTCTCTCTCTCTCTCTCTGCTTTTTTTCCCCTTTTTTGTTTGTTTTAGCAACAGCTCCCTCTGGCCAAAATTGGACAACTAGGGGGCGTGTGTAGGATGCTGAGAACGCTGCTGATTGGCTGCTCAGTGATGCTCGCAGTGGGACGGGAACCTCCAGGAACCCGCCGGCCTGTCCCAACAGTGAGATGCCTGAGACATAAAGAGGAGGAGGACACAGCCTGAGACATAAAGAGGAGGAGGACACAGCCTGAGACATAAAGAGGAGGAGGACATAAAGGACTGTCTGCTACGTACAGGACTGGACATTACCCAGTTCAACAAGTGTTAGTGAACAACCCGAGGTCTGCTGCTTATTGTTGGAGTGCGTCCCGCGGCCAGACTAAGTAAGTGTGCTTTTTTTTTTTATCATTAAGATGTAAGCTCCTACTATACACTGTCTCCGTTTTAGGCTATACTGTGCACCTCTAGGAAAGTCAGTGGTGGAAAAGTACTCTTTTTTTTACTTAAGTAAAGGATCAATGTAGCAATATGTAAAAGTCTGGAATTCAAAATTTACTTGAGTAAGTATTTGTATCAAAGTATACTTAAAGTACCAAAAGTAGAAAGTACTTATTGTGCAGAATGTTTTCGAGTTTTCGACTGTATACAATGTATAAAAATCATTTGAAAATAGCAGATCTACAAGCTCACAAAAAAGTATTGTGGGCTTGTAGATCTGCTATTTTTCAAATACAAAATGTATATAGGGCTAAAGTGGGTAATGTATGTTTTGTAATAATAATCAAAATCTACAAAGTAACTAGTAACTAAAGTTTTCAAATAATTGTAGTGCAGTAAAAGTACAATATTTTCCTCAGAGATGTAGTGGAGTAAAAGTATAGAACATTGGAAATACTCCACTAAAGTAAAAGAATACCTCAAAATTGAAGCTACTTAAGTACAGTACTTGAGTAAATGTTCTTAGTTACTTTACACCACTGTGGAAAGTAAAACTATATGCTGTCTCTGTTTCAACTGATCATTTCCACATTTAATAATACCTATTCACAGACTTGCCCTGGCAATGGTAGCTAGCCATCATTAATAATGTACACTACTGTATAGGCTACTAATACCAACGTGTTAAATTGCATAACTGCACACAACTGCAGGGAATCTTAATCATTTAAACTTAATCCGAAATTCTGTATCATCTCTGAAAATGTCAGAGCTTGTAGACCAACATGAATTGCAATATGTGTGTAAGGTGTATGATTGAATAACTGAAACGAATTAAAAGTAAAAAGGGCACTTTATATAAGCATTGCTTTGGGTGGGACTCGGGAGGGGTGGAACAATAATATATAACTATGATATGTGGAATGCCTTTCCACAGTGTCAAGTAACTAAGTACATTTACTCAAGTACTGTACAAGTAAGTACAATTTTGAGGTATTTTTTACTTTAGTGGAGTATTCCCAATGCACTTTCACTTCTACTCCACTACATCTCTGAGGAAAATATTGTACTTTTACTCCACTACAATTATTTGAAAAACTTATAGTTGCTAGTTACTTTGTAGATTTTGACTTAAATGGTTCACTTAAATCACTTTCTACTTATCCTGAGGAGATTGTTGCGATATTTGATTGATTTATTGATTTATTGATTGATTACTTTATGAACAGCTGTAAATAGTACAGTGGTACCATAGTACAATGATTGCTAAAAGGGTAACACAAAAAGCCCTATAGGGGCTTGTTTCCATTGTGGTCCTGTGCATTTTGGGCTGTCCATTAATTCAACTTAAAATGTTGTTGTGTTGAGTGCAGTTGGCCAATATAATTTGCAAGGGGAGAAAATTTGAAAATATTGAGAAAATGCATATTATGATTATTTTTGTTTCTCTCTGCTGTTACTGGAGATCATACATAATATTTTATTTAGAGACTTAGTAGCCCAGCTGCATATTCTCCATTCAGAAAAACATGTTTAGTTGTTGTAAGACCAGTGAGAAATCACAATGGAGCAAGAGGTTGATTGAACATACTTGTTGATCATTTATTGAATGCAGGAGATTTCTATGCTTCAAATCTGTCACCTCAGCAGTTTGTTTGACAGTCACCATGACGTCAACTTGAAACCCTGCCGCCCCCCCCCCCCATACATCTGCTAAGCTTATACATAGCCCACACCACCCCCCCCCTCACCTCCCCCATATTCCCATCTTCCTTTCATTGCGTTCCTACCCTCCAGGAGCGTTCCCTTCTTTTGGTTGCCTCCTTTGACACTTTCATGGCCTACCGTGAAATAGGGAGGTGTACTGGAGCCACACATTCCCTCTGAATCCGTGGTGCACAGCCTGCGGGCGCCGCAGATGAACCACAGATAGCAGCTCACCCTGCAGGGCAGAGAACAGAACTCCCTGCATGGGCCTATACACAGTTACTCTTCATTATAGGCTGTCAGAGAGAGGTACAGTAAAGAATCAGTGCCATAGTAAAGCCCTCCTTCCCAACCCTTAGCATGACCTGAGCGTCTGTCTTTAAAACAGTGAAAACAACTTTTTTTGTTGCTCTTGGCTCCATTTTATTTAATTAAGTATAGGCTGAATTCTGCCCATGAGTTTGTGGTTCTTGAGGTGGGAGGCAGGGTCCTTGAATTAGGATGGCCAAACTATACAGTTGCTGGGCTGAAAATGTGACTTTATATTGAAAGTTCCCCTGTGCTTAAATTGCGGACTAAACTACCCCAATGACCACAAACTGCTGTGTGTCTCTGCCTGTTGCATAATATCTGTACCTCCTTTATAATATTTGGTGTTATAGAAGCTATAATAATGGGAATTTCTCTTTCGAACCCTATTCATACAGTTTTCATATGAATCTGGATAGGGAAGGGAAGGGAAGGCTTACATTATAGTATACATAATAGTGGCTCTTGCCTATGGGAGCCAGAAGTTTCCCAGTCCAATCCCTGGCTCCTCCAAGCTTTATGTCGAAGTGTCCTTGTCTGAGCAAGACATTGAACCCCCTGCTCCCTATGAGCTGCCTTACATGGTTGCCTCCACCGGCAGTGTGTGAAAGTGAATGGGTGAATGTAATGCACATTGTAAAGCTTTGGATTAAAGGTGCCACACACAGGAAAACAATTCCACAAAGAACCATCAACTACTAAAGAACCATTTGATCTGGTCTAGTGAATGGTTCTTCATGTCCCTCATCTAGTTCTAGAGAATCTTTTTTTTTGTCCAAGTTCTTTGAGGAACTTTTGAACTCTTGACTTGAACCATGTCTTTATAGGCAGACATTCATCGAAAATAGCAGATCTACAAGCTCACAACGCGTCACGGAGCTTGTAGATCTGCTATTTTTGACGAACACATTTCAGCCGGTTGATGACGTTTATACGGTTTAAGGGGTTTGGGTTCTTTATAGAACCATGTCTGAAAGGTTCTGTCTGGAACCAAAAATGGTTCTTCTATGGCGTCACTCTGAAGAACCAGTTTTGGTTCCAGTTGGCCCCTTTTATTTTTCTGTGTGTATAGAAATGAAAAGCATTTATGCAGACCATATTTGTTACTAATCCCCAGTGGTGGAAAAAGTACTCAAATTCTTTACTTAAGTAAAAGTACCAATACTGCAATATAAAAATACTCTGTTACAAGTAAAATTCCAGAATAAAAAATGTACTTGAGTAAAAGTACAAAAGTATTGGCATAAAAATTTACTTAAAGTACCAAAAGTAAAAGTACTAAATATTTGAAAATAGCCGATCTACAAGCTCACAACGCGTCGCGATGCGACGCGTTGTGAGCTTGTAGATCTGCTATTTTCAAATAGCCTGTGTATAAAATAGGTCTAAAGTGGTTAATGTATGTTTCATTATATCATAATTTATATCTGCAAAGTAACTAGTAACTAAAGTTTTCAAATAAATGTAGTGGAGTAAAAGTACAATATTTGCCTCTGAGATGTAGTGGAGTAGAAGTAAAAAATATTGGAAATTGGAAATACTCAAGTAAAGTACAAATACCTCAAAATTGTACTTAAGTACAGTACTTAAGTAAATGTACTTAGTTACTTTCCACCACTGCTCTTAAGAACCAGTTTTGGTTCCAGTTGGCCCCTTTTATTTTTCTGTGTGTATAGAAATGAAAACCCTTTATGCAGACGGTCAGACCATGTTTGTTACTAATCCCCCCTTCCCTCTTGGTCTTTATCTCTCTGTAGGAAACTGTGTTTGTTGAATCCTGCGCCATGCTGTACCCGACCGCTATCCAGTGTCTCTTGTCCACCTTGCTGTCCATGTGGGGTCTGTGCCATGGCCAGTCAGACTCCAGCACCCCGGTGATCCAGCTGAGGTTGGCGGGGGAGAAGCGTAAACACTACGAGGGTCGTCTGGAGGTGTACTACAACGGAGAGTGGGGGACGGTGTGTGATGACGACTTCTCCATCCAAGCTGCCCAAGTGGCGTGCAGGGAGCTGGGCTATCTAGACGCGGCGGCGTGGTCGCCATCAGCCAAATATGGAAAAGGAGACGGTAAGCAGTGTTGGAAAAAGTACTCAAATTCTGTACTTAAGTAAAAGTACCAATACTGCAATATAAAAATACTCTCTTACAAGTAAAAATCAAAAAAAAAATGTTTACTTGAGTAAAAGTACAAAAGTATTGGCATCAAAATGTACTTAAAGTACCAAAAGTAAAAGTACTAAATATTTGAAAATAGCCGATCTACAAGCTCACAACGCGTCGCGATGCGACGCGTTGTGAGCTTGTAGATCTGCTATTTTCAAATAGCCTATGTACTGTATAAAATAGGGCTAAAGTTAATGTATGTTTCATTATATTATATATTATATATTATATCATCATTTATATCTGAAAAGTAACTAGTAACTAAAGTTTTCAAATAATTGTAGTGGAGTAAAAGTACAATATTTGCCTCTGAGATGTAGTGGAGTAGAAGTAAAAGTATTGGAAATTGGAAATACTCAAGTAAAGTACAAATACCTCAAAATTGTACTTAAGTACAGTACTTAAGTAAATGTACTTAGTCACTTTCCACCACTGACGGTAAGAGAACCAGTGTGGATGCAGAATGGGTTATGAATGCGACTCTATAGTCAGTTTCAGGTAGTAAACAGTGGTGTGTTCTACCGTGTTACGCTATATACGTAGTGTGACCTGCAGAACATTTTCGTAGCCAAGCGTAGCCCTCTACTAACCATTTCATCTGCTGAAAACGCGCTAGTGTATCTCCATGACCACGCGCATGTCGTGCAGGGAATGATTATCGTATCCCTCCGAAAAAAAACCTAGAACACACCACTGGTAGTAAACAATATCACTGCTGTCCTGAACAGTCTAACTTCCTGTTTGTTACCGTTACGCTTGGAAACCAAAATTGTAGATATTTTCATCCATAATGATTATAATGGATGGATGGAATGGATTTTTTTTTTGATGATGATGAATATTATTGTTTCAAATGCTTTGAGCTTTCCTGTATATAAAAAAAATGCATCAAATCATTTTCCTCAAAAGATGACACTTTACTTTAGGAAGGTGACGACATTTATTCTGAATAAAGCCCAACTGTCAGCTCACAGACTTGGGGCTTGTATCGGTCTGTGTGCATTATACGGTCTCCGGCCTAAAAACTCCCATTGGCCAATCCATGAAGTGTTGATCTCAGCCAGCTAGCCTGCAGCCAGGCAGCCCGCCACACACATTCAACAGCAGTATATCTCCTCAGACAGTTTCATAATGTTCCATGGAAATCCTTGAATTCAGCGCACGTTTACCCAGTGTGATTGCTAATCCCCCTCAAGCACTGGTGGTTTCCACATTAAAGGACAACTGAGACACACCAATCAGCACACTTGAGCACGAGGGGGACAGACTGGAAAAAAGGGGTGTGAGCCAGACACGTGTAGCGTAGACATAATCTCATCTCCCCTCTTTTTGTCTTATACGAATTCCTTCATAACTGTAAATTGACAAACTAGTTTCCAAACTCCATAAATATGATAGTTGCTGGTGGAGGAAGGGCAAAGGGATGAGTCAGATGAAAGTTGTCATTCATTTAGTGTCTCTTATTAAAGACACATGTTTTCCTACTGAGTTAACCACAGCGAAACATCCCACATGTCTGTGGGATGCTTAGCTGTTTGTTTCCGTATGGATGAGAACAGTTCCTAACCATCTGAGGCATCACATTCATGATGTAATGTCTGGGGAACAGCCAACATCCCAGTAAACATGGGATTATTATACAGTATCTGACCACTTTGCATGGCTGGGGTACTGTCAGGCCATTGGCTCTCAAAGTGGGGGGTCCTTGGGGTGGTTCAAGGGGGTCCCCAGCAAAATGAGTTAATACAGCATTGCAGTCATTTTAACCACATTTATGGGTTGGCTATTCAAAAATAGCTGTGAGCTTGTACATCCGCTATTTTTGAACATTTTTGAAAATTCTTGAAAGTGTTGGGAAAATGTTGGAAAATTGCACATTTCTTCAAAAAATCAACCAAATTAATCAACCATAGAAGGGGGCTCAAAATGCTTTTTAATAAAAGAGAGTCCAAGAGACCCTGGACAACATTCCAGGGAGGGAGCAGATCTGATAGGGAGGGGAATGCTTTTACACAGTATACAGGCTGTGGAAGCAAAGGCGCGGTCAGTCACCCCTGAGCCTAAGTTTAGTTCTTGGTACAGCTAGTAGCCTCACGTCAGCTGACCTGAGGGACCCGGAGGTAGGAGGAGAGGTTAAAAGGTCGGCAGACCATACCACACTGGAAAAGTAAATAGACCAGAATAGAAGTACATAGACCACAATACATACTGTCTTGTCTCATGTCTGTATCTCACCCAAGCAAAATGTTTTATTGCTTGGGACTCGAACCAGGCTACATTAGAGCCTAAGTGGCCGGGCCGCAACGCCAGCGGTCCGGGCCTTTGTGTGCAAAGCTTTTAATTGCACATTTAATTTCGGTTCTACAACAGGGGAGATGGGAGAGCATGGTGACCTGTCTCTGAACTGGTTCGTAACGTTCCCAGGCCTTGACCAAACAAAGCCTGATTATCAGACTGAAGCGAGAGGCAGTCCACTCAGTGAGTGGGCGGGGTCTATGGTCTGGAGCCAGGCTACAAACAAAGAGCATTATTCGACTCGGCTTCCAATAGCTTCCACCTTTACACTTTTCTATGGATGGCAAATTGTACAGTAAAGAAGCCTTACTTGAGACCATGTGACAATGTTCCATTTCCATTTTGCTCTTGAGTACATTTTAGTTTTGGTTTGTGGGAGACCCAGATTTACAGAAATGCTGCACATGGTTGGAAACATTTTTTTTTATTTGAGTCCATGTCCTTGTTGTTGAATCTGATGCTTGCTGATAACTGCGGTCGGAACAAGAGGGTTTTCCATTTCCTGCAATCATGACTTCAGCCTCGACGAATGAAAAGAACCATTGTAATTTAAGGCATAAACACACTAGCTGAAGTGTTTTCTACATTTTCGTGGGTCAAAAACAGTAGTTCTTCCCACAGCTCTTATGTATGATCCCAGTTTGAAAAGGTCTTAAAAAGTCAGAGGCTACTCAGTTTTAAACTACAACTGATATTGAATTCATGTTTACAGGAAGAGTAGTGATACTGTAACTTCACCAAAACAGGTCAAATGAGGGTTTGGTGTTTCTTATAAACTCATGACCATGTTATTTATTTATAAAACAATCATCTATTTTATTCAGATCTCCCGGCTTAACCCTACGGCCAGAGTCGAGGAGCATTAAGCTTTGTCTAGTGTGGTGAGATTCTGAGCCACGGCTATGTGGTCGTCTTATAAATGCCTGTAAACGCTCAATATGAAAATTCATGGTTTCCTGAGTATTCGCTGCTCTTTTCACTGGCTTGTGAAATTACGTTCCCATAAGCCTTGCAAATGATAGCTTTAACAGAGCAATTCAGTTTTTATCATACCTGGCAATGTTCAATATTTGTTTGGACATAGACCTTTAGCTGTACAATAAAACGTTCCCTCTGACGCCGAGCTGGAACTCAGAAACTCTGTTGTGTTTCGGTGCCAGGCAGCTGAGCTGTTATGTGAATCTTCCAAATGAAGCTATATCATCTGCCTGGAGGCTGCCTACGTGCATAACGAAATGTACTCTGTGAGATGAAGTCACGTTGTAGGTATGAGCAGGTTGCTCCCCAACAAACAACACGTTCAGACCGTCTGGCCTGCGGAGCAGTCCATTGGTGGTTTCCATGCTCACAGTTATGAGGTTCCCCTACATGGCTGACTCATTACAGCCAGCTGGGCTGCACATGATGTACTGAATGAGTGGCGAACACCTCCTCCAGGTTAGGGGTGAAAGAACGTGACAGGATGTGGTGAGGAAGAAATGCGGTCTCCCATGTGAGCTAGTCTCCTGTCCTGTCTCAAGGTCCAAGACTTCAATGGAAATACTAAAATACTATGTCAAAAGGGTGTGACACAGGACTTATGTTTTAGTATGAGGAACCGAACAGAACAGAACGTATTATTATCTGTCTTTGATCCCGTGTGGCCATGCATAACTCAGTGGAAAGAACATTGTTCTAATACTTCCAGGGTAGGAGCTCAATGCTTGACAGAAAACACATGAGTAAAGTACTCATTATGGCTGCACGCTTGCAGGTGATAAGTCGGTTAATTGGTCCACCTGGTCAATTAATAAAAAGTTTTTTCCTGGGAAACGATAAGCACATCTCTGGTATGCACTATGTTTAAAGTGGTCTTTGTGCATTACTGCATGTAACAAAAATATGACAGAGTAGCTGAAATAAATAAATACATTCTATGAGTATGCAATATAATAGTCAAAAACGACAAAGTATCAAACTCTGGGTGGGGTTTCCCACCTCAACACCATGATATCCCAAAAATGGCATATATATATATATACAGTAATAGACATTCATTCGTGTCTTTTCTTCTCTCCATTCCAGGTCGTATCTGGCTGGACAATGTCCACTGTAGAGGCACAGAGAAGAGTCTGGCAGAGTGTGAGTCCAATGGCCTTGGTGTGACTGACTGCAAACACTCTGAAGACGTCGGCGTGGTGTGCAACCAGAAACGCATTCCTGGTTACAAATTCATCAGAACCATGGACAACAGTGTGGAGGTAATATCATTATGGAGATGCACACAAAAATGTATATGAACAACACGTGTGTGTGTGTACAAAGAATACACGTATACATATATAAATGTACACATGTTTAGGTTGTATGCGTGACTGTACATACTGTATACATGAACCCATTAAAACCGGGATAGCATCAGTGCCATTTCAGATTTTAGCGTTGGCTATTCAAAAAATAGCAGATCTACAAACTCACAGCGCGTCACTTCGTGCCACGCTGCGAGCTTGTACATCTGCAATTTTTTAACATTTCTTTTCTAGTGAGAGAACTACTGATTTAGAAGCCATTTGTAGAATCGGCCTCAGGTCTTAATGGGTTAAACATAAACAAGTGACCGCAGACGTTACGTACACATATTATTCAGGCATGCACAGTTTGCACACTAACGGAACAGATGTTCAATTCAACAACAAAAGAGTTAGAGAAAGAAGAACAGGCCTTAGATTGAAAGATCCTTGTTGTTAGCAGTGTCCGTTGCGAATAAGTCCGCTTTTCTGGTCTTTGACGTGCATAGGAGCCTAATGCCCTTCATTGACATCAATGGAGAGTTATTTGCTGCTTGTCAGCCTCATTACGCTCTGGACAGCGGTGAGCAGATCGTATCTCCACTGCCTGCAGCTGTGCTCAAAGTCACAGTTTTGACCCCTCGGTCGCTGACCTTTTTAATTAAGCGCAGCCAATAGCTAGATAGTGGGCAAGACTGAACCAACCAACTTTACGAACGTGAAGACAGAGGAAAAATGTGTTATGTGGGAGAACGTATTCCTGAGTTGTACCTGTCAAATACTTGGGGCTACCATGATTTACATTTTCTTTTAATATTTCATGGTGAAACATCAGTTTTCAGTTGGAGGAAGGGAGAGAGAGAGAGAGAGAGAGAGAGAGAGAGAGAGAGAGAGAGAGAGAGAGAGAGAGAGAGAGAGAGAGAGAGAGAGAGAGAGAGAGAGAGAGAGAATGACAGAGAGACTGGAAGAATGTAAGAGAAAAAAGTGAAAAAATGAGAGAGTGAGATTTAAAGTGGTGTGACAGAGAGATAGAGGAAGGGAGGGGAGAGGATTCTTAATAACAGACACACACTCAGTTTACTGTAAACAAAGATGGCTGGTGTTAAGTCGCTTAAATACCTACAAATATTTATTCAATTCACTCTCTGCTTGCACTGACCATAACGGCAAGCCGAGCACAAGATACGGGTCTATGTGAAAGAATTAAGAAGCAAGTCCTTCCAACTGTATGTCCTAGGCCAGGGGAGAACTACAGATGTTTTTGTGGTCTGCCTGGAAACCACGAAAAATTACTTGTGTTATTGCATTGAAAAAAAAAATACATCCCTCCATTTGTTATGAAGAATCTTCCTAAAATGATGCAACATGTCCTGATCAAAACCTCAAAGACTGTGGTGCTTAAATATCCAATAGCCCTTATTCTTTTAGGTGTATTTCATTCTGACGAGTCACGTGAAACAGTCAGATTTATTGAGAATGAATGGCAGTATACTTTTTTTTACCATTTTGGTGTCTAGACTGAGCTGGTCACTTGCTGCAAGTATAGAACACGAAGTCCTAACGTCACTCGTTCATCCCCATGGTCACGGAAGTCATTTCTCTATGGAGAATAACATTGAGTCATCTTAGAATCGTCTCATATAAGAATTATGGTCCAAAAATAAACAAATTGCCCCGACGCTATTGTCAGGGAGGTGGCTCTGTATCGTCAGTATCGATAGTCAGTCACTCATATTTGATACAGTCTGTCTCTGGCGAAGATTTTATTAATTCGGCGGCGGTAACGTTAGCGTTTTCTCGCCGTCAGTTGATGCTTCATATCCATATGAGTCAAACCGCCGTGCTCATTTGTTTACTTTTGGAACACAGTTCTTATATGCCGCGATATTAAACACCATAAAGCTTAGAACTTGAGATCAGAGAGTGACTATAGGAAGATTCTCCCCAGGCGAAATCTAGAATCAAGAGTTTGGAGGTGGATGTTGGTTGGAGGACTAGAGGTGGGGTGATGAAATGCAGGAATGGTGAGCAGCAGCAATAATTGTAGGAGCAGTAACTTGGTTGGAGTGAGATATAGGGAGCAAGTACATTTCACAGCTTAAATAGATGCTTTGTGAAAGAGGGTGTTGGGTGTGGGGACTCCCTCTTTCCTTGGTGTTTTGCCTTGATTGCGCTTAAACCCTTACATTTAACTTCACTAAAACTATGCCTAAACCTAACCCTATAACCTCACAAACACTATGCCTAACTCGAACCTTAAACCTAACCCTAACCTCACAGGAATAATGCCTAAATCTAACCTCAAAACCCTGTCCGCCTGGGCGAAACACCTGGGAAAGACATCCTCCCGTTGGATGTGTGTTGTTGAAGTGAGAATGTATTACGTGTCTAGCAGCGCAACTCAAGTCGACTTCCTGAACTACAGTAGCTTGCAGGTATCGCTCCAGTGAATATTACTGGAAATTTACTGGGATACTGTTGGTATTTCCCTCCCCTCCACTCTGTTGTTTGCCACTTTACCATTATTTTTAACTTATTTCAGATAACGTCAGGCCATTATTTCAGGCCATTAAACTAGACTAGACTTGCATGTCTCATAGACTCCTCATTGTTAATGTAAAAGAGTTTTCAGAACACATGGTGAAAACATTAGGGGGTACTTCAGACCGCTGTCAAGGCAAGGTGATGTCATAGGGTATAGGGGTCTCCCAGGTGGGCAGGGTCTCAATATTTCCACGCAGTGTCATATTTGTCCACAGGAACCCAGTCAAATGATAGAAGAGTGAGCTGGAATGGTCTCGCCGCCATTTGGACCATAATGACTTTGCCAGGTCTCTGCTAGTCTATCCTCACTCACACTAGACCCCCACTCTGCTGTCTGGGAAATGTACACACGCACACACACACACACACACGCGCGCGTGCACGCACACACACACACACACACACACACACACACACACACACACACGCACACGCACGCGCACGCGCACGCACACGCACACGCACACGCACACGCACACGCACACACACACACACACACACACACACACACACACGTACAAGTGTACAAGCGTACAGAATACAAACAAAAACATGTCCTCAGACCTCACTGAAAGAAACGGAAGAAATGATGTAACTATGGCATGCTCTTTCTTCAGACAAACACACACACACACACACACACACACACACACACACACACACACACACACACGCCCACACACACAAAGAGGGGGAATACCATCCTGTCTGGGTGATGAGAACGCGACTTTGCCGGATGGAAAGTGTGCGTGGGTGTGCAGACATGAGGGGAGAAAGGGAGGAGGGAATTCCTTCTGAATGGACCTGTATGCCAGTACAGATAACCGAAAACCACTGCCTCTGACTCACAGTACCAGTAGATAATATTAAACCACTGCCTCTAACAAACAGGACCAGTACAGATGTTCTAAAACAGTGATTCCCAGACTGTGGGACCACTAGTGGGCGGGGAGGATATTGCAAGTGGGCCCCAAAATATTTGACAAAAGACTACGATTTTAATGATAACACGTATAACTTTAATATTAAAACATGTATGTAAAACAAAAGGTAAATGGTTTTCTTTGGTTAAAATAAGTGTTAAATAGCTCTATATTTTGATAGTACTCATTGCTAGAGTGTTTGTTCAGTAACTGGAGTCTCCATGTCTCTACAGCTCTTTATTAAACAGAACATGCATTTTCAGGTCGGGATAACAATTTTATACAATCAGGATAGAGAACTCAGACAGGATACAGATTAAACAAGTGAAATTAGAAGTGATTTTCTTTAGATTAATTTAGATGGTAAAACAATGTTGAAGTACAAAAAATGAAGTACAATGATGGTAAATGCAAATTTTCATTACCCAGATCATATTTAACAATTTGGTGACGTTGCAAATAACTCATATTAGAAATGTTACATCACTGAAAGTATACATCACTAATCTGATTAATCAACCACTACAATGAATGGATCCAATACGTTTTCTGTCTCCATTAATTAATTCAATTGTTTGACCCCTACTGCTTTGTTTGTCCATGCTGGGCTGCCAGTCTGTGTGGGATGGCCAGCACGGTGTCTGTGTTTTACTGGACTCTGTAAAGGCAACAGGCCTGGGGAGAGCATCTCACATCACTGAGTATCTTTCTCATGACTGGTTCTTCGACTATGAGGCAAGGGAAATGAAGGAGAAACAGGAAAATCTCTCTAAAGTCTCTTTGCCGTAAATTGAAATGCTCACTGCCGAGCCAAATTCACAACCTTATATATATTTTTTGTGGTCAGTCTATAATGTATTTTTGTAAGCAGTGGCCTCTTGTTGACTATTTGTCCTGTTTACTTAGCGTCTCCAGGGTGTTATTGGAGTTCAGACCCCCACCCTGTAAATATTTCCTTGGACCACCGTGGCCTTTGAAGTTGCAGCGGAGAGGAATGGTGAAAGCTCCTTGATGTGACGTCAGGCAATGAACAGCCCTGTTCCTGCTATTTATTCACACGATGAATTGGCATTCTGTCTCCGGTCTGGAAAGGTTACACCCTAAACCATGTCAAAAGTTTACAAACTGTTCTAACTAACAGAGACAAGCAGTTGATGCTTTTAATTTAGCTAAATAGCGAAGCTGTTGAACAAAAACGTGTTGCTTTCGCGGGCCAAGCATTAGGAGAACATTATGAGAACATGTGAATATGAGGTCATATTTAGAACTCTCAGAAACTGTAATTATTAAATTCAGCTTTGACCACAAATGGTAGGCCATGCATATTGAAAACAGTTGCATGATGCTCATGAGAGTTGATATATATACACCGCATTAAGCCGTGATAGTGTACTGTTACTGTAAGTATGTATGGCTTCTTCTTCTATCTCACTCAGAATTGACTGAAGAAGAGCCAATCATTCCTCTAGTCTGGCCAAACTCTAGATCTGACCAGATTCTAACCCTTCTCAGAACTGTCTGTTAACCTCTAACCTTCCTACGGCCTTTTTTCCAGTAAGTGATGGCCATCTTTAGTCTCATTCTGCTGTGAGCTCTGGAGATGTGTACTGTCTATCGTCTTGTCTCCTTGGCTTTTTCTGTGAGCTCTAGGAGACTTGTGCTATGGTCTCTGTCTTGTCTCATTCTTCAGTGAGCTCTGGAGATGTGCGCTACCGTATGTCTTTCGCCAGGAGACATTCTGTCGCAACCAGTTGTCCAATACACTCATTAACTAAACACCTATCAGCAAGTGTCATTCTAATTAACGTTTAGATTCCATTTATTGTTTTAGCACAGCAAAATGTGGAATTTACTAGTTTGGATAGAGTATACAGTGTCTGCAGAGTATGTACACACAGTGAAATTCGCTGTGTGTACTCAGTAAAATCCTCAGTGTTAATTTATCCATTTGTACCCTGTCTGAGTTAAATGAACACAGAGGATTTTAGAGTGTATGTGCCAGACTGCCAGTTTGCAGCCACTAAGTTGTTGCTTATATCTGAATGTTCTGTTATGGTGAGTTAGTCTCTCTTGGACGCTAACCTAATGAATAAAACAAATGAAGTCATGGACCAACAGGGGGTAGGGGCCGGGGGGTATGTTTCTTTGCAGAAGCAAACACTGAGATGCCAGAGAGAGCTGTGTTTATTTGTCATCTGTTCAGGGATGACTCCGCTCACTCCACAAATGTCAGGTCGCCCGGTGTGCACGGGAATGGCATGCCACACGTGTTACCAATCTCCATGAACTCATGGTCTGGCTCCTGAAGCCTGATTTATACTTTGTCATGATACGACGGGTGTCAAGATTGTAGATCGGCTATTTTGGGGGCTATTTTGGGTGAGCAACAAAGACACCGACATCAAGTATAAATTAAGCATAATTGGTGAACTGGAAGGAACAGACGCTGGTTATTTCCAAGTGGTGTGTTTGTCAGTGGCTGACAGTTGTCATTTGATGCTAATTATAGGTTTATTATGGGTAAGTGAGATGGAAGTCATTGCAGATTTCCTCTACTTGTCCTAGTCAGTTGGCATAACTACAGAGATTTGGACTCTAAATGTAATATGTAATTAGATATATTGGTTTTGAGCATGCGTGTGCCGGAGCGCTTGTCTTATCTTGTCTTGTTTCTGAAGACCATATTGTATATAGTATGGTATGTAGACGATATAGATGACTGATGGAAAACCTGACCCGGGTCAGGTCATTGATGCATGCCAGAACCTAATGTACAGTAGTGGCATAGACAGACAGGGGACAGGTCTAGGCGAGTTGTTTAGCGCTGAGGTCTTCCACCTGAGGTGAATGATGTCAAAGGAACGATGGGATGTGAGATGCTTTTATAGCGTTTCATGAGGATAAATTACTATCACCAGCAGGAGAAGCAGCTGGATGTGCCCCTCGGTCTCTTTCATAATGACCGAGTGTCGCTTCCTGCATAAACTCTTGTCTGAAATCAACACAAAGACGTCTGCAGGCCAGTTGTAATAACACAATTCAACGAGTAAGGGCTGTTTGGCTCTCTCCACACAGCTAAACAGCTAGGACAAAGGTTGCATTTCTCCACCAGGGCTAAATGGTGTCCCTTTTCAAACATGTCAGTTCTTCGCATGCTCCGCTGTTCAACAAAGGGAAACCCGAGCCAAGTTTGGTTTTCAGGAGGTTAGCAAGAGGCTTGTGAGGAGGCAAGTGATCGAGAGGAGGATGGGTTGATGCATGTCAGACAGCTGGGGTTGTTCTCCCTCTCATACAGACAGAGAATCGCTCCAGAATATCCTGAAAAGCTATACCAAGATCCAACCACATGTTCAACAGCTGGGTCCCACCATGTTCTCAGCTCTCCTGCACAAGGCCCAATGATCTAGCATGTTTATACCTGGCATTGTAAATTGATTACTCTTTCTTGAGGGCTAATGCATAGATTACAAATTTGTTTGTGCATGGGTGCTTGTGTACACGTGAGTGCGTGGCCTGCGTGTGCACGTGTGAGTGTGGGCACGTGTTTGTGTGCACGTGTGAGTGTGTTAAAGAGCATCTGTTGGCTTCCTCTTCTCTACTTTATCATGAGCTACACTGCAATGGATGTAACACATGTATAAATACACATCAGCCCTTCCTCCGTCTCTCTCTCTCTCTCTCTTTCTCTCGCTATCTCTCTTTCTCTCTTTCTTTCTTTCTCTCTCTCTTTCTCTCTCTCTCTCTCTCTCTCTCTCTCTCTCTCTCTCTCTCTCTCTCTCTCACTCTCTCTCTCTTTCTCTCTCTCTCACTCTCTCTTTCATTCTCTGTCTGTCTATCTCCGTCCCTCCCTATGTCTCGCTTTCTCTTTCTCTTTCTCTGTCACTCTGTCTGTCTGTCTGTCTGTCTGTCTGTCTGTCTGTCTGTCTCTCTCTCTCTTTGCTGTATGTCTCAATATACCTCTCAATCTGTCTCTCAATCTGTCTGTCTGTCTGTCTGTCTGTCTGTCTGTCTGACTGTCTCTCTCTCTCTCTCTCTCTCTCTCTCTCTCTCTCTCTCTCTCTCTCTCTCTCTCTCTCACACACACACACACACACACACACACACACACACACACACACACACACACACACACACACACACACACACACACACACACACACACACACACACACACACACACACACACACACACACACACACACACACACACACTTACAAACACTTGTCTGCTGGTTTAAGACAGGGCAGTCAGTTAAAGTGGGGGCTTTGGGGACAGATGTGAAAGTCATTTCAAGGAGCTTTGCTGACCTGTGGATCTTTCCCTGCTTCTGTACTTCTCAGCCATATGGCGTGGCTACCATTGACTTCCCCCATTTCTTATTACAGGAGGAGGGCTGCATGCACGTGTAGCTGAACGTGAAGCAGGGTTGGAGGGTTCAATGAGACAAACGAACTGTACATTTACTCAAGCACTGTTACTTAAGTACAATTGTGAGGTACTTTTGCTTTACTGGAGTATTTCCAAATGTCAATACTTTTACTTCTACTGCACTACATCTCGGACTCGGAGGCAAATATTGTACTTTTACTCCACTACAATTATCAGAAAACTTTAGCTACCAGTTACTTTGTAGTTTTTGATTATTATTACAAAACATACATTTACCACTTCAGCCCTATTTAAACTTTGGTTAATTGAAAATAGCCGATCTACAATCGTGACGCGTTGTGAAGCTTGTAGATCTGCTATTTTCAAAGCATTTTTAATACATTTGGAAACTTGTGAAATGGGACATTCTACAAAAGGAGTACTTTTACTTTCAGCAAGTAGATTTGAATGTGAATACTTTTGTACTTTTACTCAGAATACCAAACTTTTATTTGTAATAGAGTATTTCTGCATTGCAGTATTGGTACTTTTACTTAAGTACAAAATGTGAGTACTTCTTCCACCACTGGCATTAGTCAGACCGTGGCCTGGCTAGACCGTAGTCTTGTGTTCACACACCTCTCTGTTGAGCGGAAACCCAGTCGAGAAAACAGTTGTTTCCAGAAGGAAATAGTGGAGTAATTGGATGTGTGAGTCTCACTTTTTAAGGGACTTACTACTGGATAAATACATTACAGTACATTTGTGAAGGTTTTTTTCTTTTGGCAAGTGAGAAAAATATTTGGGCTTCTATTCAAAAGAACATTTGTATTATTGGAAAGAGAGGCCCCAGCATGCAGTATATCAGTAAGGAATGCTATTGTAGAACTCTCTCTTACCGTAGTCAGGGCACTCAGGGCACTAGGGCTTTACAGAAATGTACTGATGCGCATCAATCTTATGGAACAGATGGAAACGTTGCATAACATGGCCTTAGCTACACCCATCTTATGTATACCAGGAATTTTGTGAGAGTCAGACACTGAGTTCATCTCTGTTCGGTCCTATTAAGACACTGAATCTAAACGCATCTATCTGACATACTGTAGGACACGGTAAAATCCTCGGCGTTCATTTAAAAATGGGGAGAGTTACATCAACACATGATGGTTTCATTGTGTAGTCTAATCAGTGGTGGAAAAAGTACTCAAATGTTTTACTTAAGTAAAAGTATCAATACTGCAATGTAGAAGTACTCCGTTACAAGTAAAAGTCCCGAATTCAAAATGTACTTGAGTAAAAGTACAAAAGTATTGGTATCAAAATGTACTTAAAGTACCAAAATTAAAAGTACTAAAATGTTTGAAAATAGCAGATCTACAAGCTCACAACGCGTCGCATCGCGACGTGTTGTGAGCTTGTAGATCGGCTATTTTCAAATAGCCTAGGTATAAAATAGAGCTATAGTGGTTACTGTATGTTTTATAATGTAATAATTTACATCTGCAAAGTAACTAGTAACTAAAGTTTTCAAATAATTGTAGTGGAGTAAAAGTAGAATATTTTCCTCAGAGATGTAGTGGAGTAGAAGTAAAAGTACTGAAAATTAGAAATACTCCAGTAAAGTAAAAATTCCTCAAAAGTGTACTTAAGTACAGTACTTGAGTAAATGTACTTAGTTACTTTACACCACTGAGTCTAATGTATGTCTCAATCGTCATTACTCATCTCTGATTAGTCACTTATCGATGACAAGCATGAGAATAATATAGAAGTGGTCATTGCTGTGACTCCATGTTCTTTACATTGTGGTTGGAATATCTTACGTTTCTTTCCCAAAAAAGGGGTTGGTTATTAAAATGTCCACGGCCACCTTGGGCAATGGGTACACAGGATTATGCTGATGTTATGTCTGCTGGTCTGGGTTCTGTGGGGGAAAGGTTTCGACACACATCCCATCTGAGGGTCTGCTGCCACTGTACACATACATTCCGTTAGCTGGTTTCCTCTTGGAACGTCCCAGCCAAATCAAACACTTGTAACCCCACTTCAGTCTCACCTCAAAGCCCTCTGTTTGGCCAATGCACGCACACACGCACACGCACACACACACACACACACATTCAATTACATATTATTATTGCTTTTTTTTTAATCTGATTACACCCCGGTTTAGATCAGGTTTCGTCTTCATTTACAGTAAGTCATGTTCTTCATCGTTCTTCATCGTTAATTTATTCTGTTCCATTGATGTGCCAATTAACACAGACACTTTTAACATCTTGTTGATGTGGATATAACCTCAGAACCTTTTCAAAGACATACGGTCATGAAGAGGTTCTTATCCCTCTAGTGCACCTGATGGAAAACATTCTGTCATACCATGACCAACAGGATTCCTTTTTATGAAAGAGCAGTTTCAACCCCCTGTCCCTTCCCCCCCCCTTTCCCAGTCACCGTGGTCAGCAGGAAGACTGGGGTCAGTGTTGAAACAGTCTGACTCGCCTCACGTCTTCTACTCCGTCGCATTCTCTAGTGTTGAGTGTGCCTAGAGGCCCTGGACATTCCCGTAGGCTGACGCCATCTCAGGAAACCACCGTCATTAGAAATGGCTCGGTGTATCTGGGATGAACGCCTGGGTCTTGGCTTTCTTGAGTGGCAGCATAAGGCTGGCTGTTGCAAAAGTGCTGAGATCAAGCCTTTTTTTCCGCGGCACAAAGTTGTTCAAAGCATTGGCTCTCTCATTGGTCCTTACCAGGCAGGCCAATGCCCAGCCAAGAATAAACAACAGTCCTCTGGCTCTAGTGGAATGAACAATGGCAGTTATTGGGGCGACGCTGTTACATAAAACATTGGTGGTCAAAGGTTACCATGCCTCCTCTTTGAGGTTTCAGGACAGTTAACTGTACGTGACCCTAGACTGACCAGTTGTCTTTACAGCCCTTTATATAGCAGGCTGTGGACCACCCGCTGACACACTTCCACTAATAGAACCCTAAACCCTATCTGTAACTTAGCTTACTACAACGTTTGTCTTTGCTTTTATACAGTACCGTTAGCCATTTGTTGACAATTAGAATGTTATGGATTGTATATTTATTGTTTTCAAATCAACCTTTTCATTCCCCTAACCCGGGGAGTTCATGGTGTTGTTTAAGCAAATACTACACAGAACATTGCACCTAGACTCCTTTCATGCTTTACTTAAGCCCCACTTTTCATTTCCAAATAAGTACAGTATTCTGCGTCCAACATTAAATCCTTCTAAATTATATTGCCAGTCATTCCATGGCTAGTTATTTCCTGGTTTAGTCTACTGTACATGTCTGTTCTCATCAAACAAGATAGTGTCCTCTAACACAGGGGTTCCCAAACATTTTCAGTTCAAGACCCAAAAGATACATTTGGTGGCTACCCGGGAACCCGGGCATTTTGTTTTAAAATACAAAATGACTATCCTTTTTTATCAGGGCTGACATGGCCGACTCTCACTTAAGCCCTATTCCAACAATTTCACAAGAGAGTTTACAATGTGTCGCATCTCAATGCGTTGTGAGCTTGTAAAGCTGCTACTTTCACAATGTTTTTCAGAATTTTCTTTTTGTGAAGATTTCGATTATTTTTTGAAGATTTAGAGTCACAACCCCATGAAAATGGGTCTGTGACCCAAAATGGATCCTGACTCCATGTTTGAAACACTGCTCTAACTGTAGCCTAGTGAAAGTAGTGTTGCCATTTTGTGAGAGAAATAAGCAACCCGGTCTACAAGCCCAAAAGAAGCAACTATAGGCCACATGAGCACTTTAAACCTATATACAGTACATCGGTTATTTGAAATTAGCCGATCTACAAGCTCACAACGCGTCACGATGCGACGTGTTGTGAGCTTGTAGATCTGCTATTTTCAGAAAAATCTTGAAATAAGATGCGGAATATTTGGAAGATTTTTTAAACATTCTAGCAACACACAGCTGGTACAGGGCTCCCTGGCACAAAACATTTTCAGATGTGGGTAAGGGACAAATACATTAATTTGGGGGTCCATGACATAAAAATATTTGAGAACCACTGGTTTAAATAATAATGAACAAATGTGGAAGCAAGCCCAAATAAGCAACTACACTTTAACTTTAACAACTACACAAGCCCCAAAAAACACAACCCGCATCCACCGATATTTACAAACAACTTTACATAAAAAGAATCCCAAAGTTGCTTATAATAAGCAGAAATGGCAACACAGGTTGTGAGGGTTTGAGAGGAAAGCCTGTAGCTGCCAGTAGTGATTGATGTTCTCTCAACCAAGCCCCTGTTGGGCCTCACGTCTCTGGACAAAACTCTGAGCTGAGGGAGCAATAAAATTGGAAAAGAATTCCAGACATTCAATCTGACTTACAAGATCCCCCGGCAATACAGTTTGAACATAGAATATGTTTTTTTACTTTGTCATATCCAGTATTATTGTTGTTATTGTTTTAGCACTGTCTTGTGGACCTTGCCACACTTGCAGTTTGCTGCTTCTACCTGTAGTTGAAACAGCTATTTGTCAGCATTGTATGTGCATACAGTACCATCCAGTTAAGACTCATCATCATGATCAATGATAACACTTTTTGACAGTACAATGGACAGTAGAATTAACTGCTTATGTTGGATGAAATTGAAGCAAATTAAAATCCTGAGTGTCAATGTATCTCTCAGTTACATTTTATTGTATATAGTAGTGACAATAAAGTACTGTATAGTAGCCTAGGTGGGGTTGAAGGTTGTTCCAGAGGTGGAAAGAGCAGCAGTGATATATCATGGTAATCAGGTTCACCTGTGCTGCTGTAACTTTTGTTTGAGCAGGTCCTCAACCTCAAAGACCCATCAGGCCCCTAGAGCCACGGTAGAACAATGAATCGGCCGTCGCCTGGTGGTCAAATCTGAGAATGCATTTGAAACACCACTGCGCATGCTTCTAGCGTTTGAAACCCTGGTGCGCCTGTTCGGTGCTCAAAGACCTCCACCCAAATTTGGTGCCCAAATGCGGAAGTAGAGCGTTCCTCCGGGTGCTTCAAACGCCAGTGAGCAACTTTCATTGAAATTAATTGGTGAGGGCGGGGCAGTCCACCCTCTAGATATATTCTAACTCTTATGCAAGGACCTAACGAGGAAAAAGCTCAGAAGATCCATTGTGAGGGACCAATCAGGGCCCAGTATGCAAATATGGGGGCGGGTTTATCACCAGAGGCATTTTTGTAATTTGCCCCTTAGAAATGCAGGTTCCACACAGAGATTCCAGACTAATATCTACTACAGTTCGCAGTGCTATTATTCTGGCCATGCCAGGCTATACTGTATGTACTTCCACGCATGTGAACGCACATGACTTTCACTGTTGGTACTGTCATTTATTCTACGGTAAAATATAACCTCTAGGGGTCCAGGCGCAAACCACATAGATTGGTAAACCAGTCTTACAGCGTGTTGCGGGTTCGACTTCCAATCCCGGCGGCCTTTGCTGTGTGTCAACGCCCCCCATATCTCTCCCCATTTCCTGTCAGCCTACTTTCCTCTCAAATAAAGGCAGAAAAGCCTAAAAAAAATATCCCCAAAATAATAATATATAACCTCTAACAGGGCAAAGCATCCACTTCATAAAGCCTGAAGTGATGTACAGTATACGGCAGTTCCAGCTGAATGAATGGAACTAAAGTTACGTGTACATCCAGGCGCATGCTGATGAAACCATGTCCCGTGGTCTTTACTCCACAGAGTATGAATGTGCAGGTGGAGGAGGTGAGGATCAGAGCCTCCTACTCTCAGAGGAAAAGGGTTCCCATCACTGAGGGCTTCGTGGAGGTGAAAGACGGAGGAAAGTGGAGACAGATCTGTAACCAGGACTGGACGCCCATGAACAGCAGGGTCATCTGTGGCATGTACGGGTTCCCTGCGGAGAAGAGAGTCAATAGTCGGGGCTACAAGTGAGTATTCTTGTATTACTAACCCAGCTGAAGCTTAAAGGGCTTTTCATATCAAGCACTATTCATAACTATATCGTTCACGATTGTCCTCATTATAGTTTTCTATTTTTAAAAATAGTAAAAAATGGCTAATAAGTTTAGGGATAATGGGTAAGGCGGCACCCAAGATAAGGCCTGTGGTGTGGACTCTGCTATCCACTTGAGTTACGATGATTTTTAAAACTATATATAACTTAGTTATAGTTGCAATGGTTGGTGTGAACATTTTTACATTTTACATATTATTGCAATATACAGCAATACATACTGTCCGTATAACAAATATAAGAAATTCCTCATGGTGCTTTAACTTTATCTCATTCCTTATTGTTTAACACTGTCTTGTGGACCTTTCCACAATAGCATTTTGCTGCTTGTACCTGTACGGTATGAGTAGGGAGGGAGAAGAAACGCCTGTATATATGTGTGGTTGTATGTTATTAAAACAACTTGAAAATCTGAATATAAATCATTTTTCACAAACAAAGGAGAAAAAAACCCTATACCCTCAAATATTTGTTCTATTTAAAACACTGTTTTGCATTCTACCCTTTAGGAGTAATTCTACTGTATATTCAGACATAATATATACTTTTAAATTGAAGCCACGTGTAACAAAAACATTTATGTTGATGTCAAATAAGGATGCTTGACATTTTGGTGTAACACAAACACTTTCTCTAGACTAGAGTCTAGTTCAAGAGGATTGGTTTATCAGGCCAGGCCCAGCCTGATGCAAGTAACCGTATTACATAACAGGGTTTGTTTACCGTAGCCTCTTCATCCATCTTCAACTTGTCACTGAGACTAAACAGTCTTAGTTCATACACCGTCATAGAGATTCTTGAACTAAGTCCAGCCATTGCTGGAGGTGAACTCAGAGGGTGAGCGATGTAGTTTGACAAACAAGATATAAGACAGCAGTTCTTGGCTTTATCTGTTGCTATCTCCCCCCTAAGTACCCTGTGTTACACTTCTCCTCAGCTGTCATGATCACATAATATTATGCACCATCACAAAAGACTGTTTTTCCTACTAAACTTTGCAGTGTTTATATGATATAATCCCTTTACATTTGTTTTCATCAACTTGTATACGGGGAGTGGAAACAGTTATTGTTCAGGTGAGATGAAAGGAGAGACGCTATCATTGCATATGATTACATAACCACATGAGCAAATCTCAACTATTCTCTGGCAGAAGTAAAACTAAATGTTTTTTTGGTAGAAAAGAGGACTTCCAGAAAGAATATGTTGGTTTGTCTTGTCAGTTTCCAAATAGAGCATTTTTGTCCAAAAGTACTACAGTTTTCCCTGTCCAGGGGCCTGTTCCTCAAAAGGTGAATTAAATAAGCCTGGATTTAAGTCAAATCCAGGCTTGACAAAGTCGGGTCCGTATAGCCTGGTTTATTCGGTTCCTGGAACGCCAAGCCAGGCTGAAAAGGAGCGACTTTGTCGAGCTAGGCCTTGTCAAGCCAGGCTGTGTCGAGCCAGGATAATGAAGCCAGGCTTCACTTATTTCTATAAAAGACCATGAAAGTCGATAGCAGAATCCTTGAACTTGACCAATCATGGAGCCCAAAACCAGAGCGGCGTTCTTCTCTGTGGCTGAACAGCAGCACTGCAGCAGCTCATGGTATCTTACAAGGAAGTAAAATTTATAATAAGCAAGAAAGGAAACACGGCCGCAATAAATATAGATCCAGGGAGAAAGCGTGGCAAAGTATTGCCGACAAATTAAATGCACAAGTTGTCCAAAAATATGCAATTAATTTATATACAAATCCATAAATATATAATTCAGTTAGGTTTAAACATAAGGAGTTTAAGTGAATGTTGGAATTATAATTATAAACACAATTATAAACAATTATAAACAATTATAAATTATAAACAATAATTTTCTAATTTCAAATTTCTAAAATCGAAGATCTACAAGGGAAAAGCTTGCCTTTTGGCGGCCGGGGGTCCACGGTCCACGGGGGTCAACGGGGGTCAACGGGGGTCCGGGAGTACACGGGGGGCCGGGCCCCCCGTGTACTCCCGGACCCCCATTGACCCCCAACAGAGGTCCGGGGTATACGGGGGTCCACGGGGGCGGGGGTCCACGGGGGTCCGGAGGTCCATGGGGGTCCGGGGGTCCACGGGGGTCCGGAGGTCCATGGGGGTCCGGGGGTCCACGGGGGCCGGAGGTACACAGGGGGCTGGGGGTACACGGGGGCGGGGGTCCACGGGGGCGGGGGTCCATGGGGGGCCGGGGACCCCCGGCCGCCATAAGACAAAAACATTTCGGGCTTGTAGATCTTTGATTTTCGCATAAGAATTGAATAAGTGTAGAAAAACTCATTGGTTTATGATTGGAGTCATTGGACTAACAGCTATTTCACAAAACTTGAAGAACAAGGCACTGGATTAATAAAGCTTGGCTGTTAGCCTGCTCCTGACCAGGCTAACTTCACAGCTAAATTGCCATGGTAACTAAGCTAGGCTTGCTTCAATTCTCTTTTGAGGAATCGGATAAGGCTAAACTTAGCCAGGGTGAACTGGCTAAACTAATCTTCAAGATAATTCACCTTTTGAGGAACCGACTCAGCTCTAATCCTGGCTAAATTAAGCCAGGATAGGTGGTAAAGTCAGGCTTTAGCTCTAATTCACCTTTTGAGGAACAGGCCCCAGGTCTGATATCGTCACCTTGCTAAACTAATGGCCAAAGTAATTTTTTGAGGAAAATTATATTTTTGCCTAAGTCAGCTCCTCATGACACTGGCCGCCTTTGGTGAAATCGCCCATCTCCTAATTGAAAAGGATCATGCTGTTCCCTCCCCTTTTAGTATAATGGTTCTCCCCAGTGTGACTTAGGCCAAAATAGGCAATTTTGTCACATGGTTTTGTGACTTTGGCCAAATTATTTACTGATTTAGGCCTTTTTAATCCTTTTTAAACCTATATAAATCTCTTATGTTACATAACTGACAGACAGTGTTATTTTCATTTTAATAGTCATAATTTGTTATAAACATTTTGGGTGAAATGATTAAGAAATATCATATAGTTTTGGATCAGTTTTAAATTTTTCCTGAAAAATAAAAAATGACATAGGCCATTAGTTTAGCAAGGTGACGATATTTTAAAATGAAGTTCCTAATTGTAATGAAATATTAGTTAAAAGACAATTTTGTTAACTTTTAACCTGAATCCTATCCTATTGTTCTCTTGTGAGCAGGAAATGTGGAAATCTGACGTAACCCTTCCCAATGCATTCGGTCTGTTTGAGAGCTCGCTCCCAAGGCACTGGAAAATCTCCCCTATGTAAAACATATCGGAACACGCCTTTGTTTAGGCTGCCTAAAGTTTTTCCAGCACCTTAGAGCACGAACTGTTAACACAGAGCTTTTTGGGAAGTGTTATTTAGTCAGAGGTTATGTTTGATATCTACCTGCTATCTTAGTAATTTTGTAGCACTTACTGTACTAGTGTTCTTGGCACACTATTTAATTAACCGCTTACCCTGTTGTTGGTTGACTAGATATGCTGTTTAAGTCGCTCTGGATAAAATCGCTTGCTAAATGTCTAAATTGTAAGTCAGATGTTCACATGTCCTCTTCACAAGAGAACTTTAAGATTTGAGATTTAAAAAAATCTGTGACGTTGAAGCATCCAAATGAATTTGTTTATGAGGTCCAGTGTTATTGTATGTCTAATCTATCCATATTGCGCAGCCACACCCTTTGAGACCATACAGTGGTCAAAAAGGTTCTCTGAATATTATTGCATAATTAGCATATGAGTCATATAGAATGTGGTTTAAGTTTCACCTGGAAACATATCTATCTGGAAACAGAATGGGGGGAAGATTATTTTTATTAAAAATATAGAGCCTCAAGCTATATAGGGCAGGTGTGTTAATCTAATATGATTTATTTGACCTAATCAAGATTGAGCAACTGCATAAAATTGGATCACAAAGTTTTTGTTGGACTGTATTGAGAGATAATTTCCAGACAAGCTGCTATTCTTGTTCTCACAGGCTGCTCTGTGACTGGCTACTTTGTTCTTAGACATACATCCCATAGCCTGGAGGGATGTTTGCCCACGCATGCGCGTTTTGAGCTTGTGAGCTTGTAGATCGTCTATTTCCGGTGTGCAACACCAGAACTTAACAGTAGGTTGTAAATGTAGCCCATGCTGTTTTAATTACATGGTCTGCTTCATCCAAGCCAGGGCCAGGGAAGGAAAGGCCCTGATTTAGTTATTATACTGTACTCAATGACCTTTCCTTAGTTGATGACTTCCATAACTGTGAGGTCATGGGAATGCCGAGGTATTCCCTCAACAACGCTGCCATTGTGCTTCACAGTACCAGATGGGAGATATCCCTGCTCACCTACCCAACAGAACAACTCTGTGCCTTGATAACATCATTAAATAGGTGAAATCTCCACTCCTCGTATTGCCAGGAATTCCAGGATGATCTTGGCAGATGTTTTCATCAACAAAAAAGGAACCAGTATGCATTCTTATGCATTGTTCCGGAGCCTATAGTTTATTGTTTATTTTAGATCTCCATTAGTGACTGCCTCAGCAATGACTATTCTTCCTGGGGTCAAATAGTAAAATTAAGCAGTACATGGATCAACCAGATGTATCCCTGTTTAGCATGGTTAGAATTTCCACAGAACATGCAGTCTTTGTTTCTGTCATTAACTTAGCGCCATGGTTTCTCTCTCTCTCTCTCAGGTTGCTAGCCAAGCGTCGTAAGAAGAACTACTGGGGTTTCTCTGTCAACTGCACAGGCAATGAGGCTGACCTGTCCGACTGCAAGCTGGGCAAAGAGATAGAGCTGAAGGGCAACAGCACCTGTGAGCAAGGCATGCCCGTGGTGGTGAGCTGTGTACCTGGACGGGCCTTTGCTCCCAGTGTTAGCGCTGGCTTCAGGAAGGCGTACAGGGTCGAGGTAAGCTACAGTGTACACACGTTTTGCTAACACTGCTTGCCTGGTGACTCCCAAAAAAAAAACATTTTAAGTACATTTAGACCACGATCGGCTCAAGTCAGCGTTTGGATGAGATGGAGATTTGTGGTGTAGGAAGTTGAGCCCGACCGATATATCAGTTTGGCCGATATATAGTTCATTATTTTATTAAGGTTGAAATGGGTGAAGTGGTCCTTTTATATATATTTTTTTATTTATCAAAAAGTTATGTTTATTTGCATTTATTTATTTGTTTCCTTATAAGTAACATGTTCTCAAAATAAACTTTAATCAATTCAAGTTTTTCAAATCAATTTAATGATTTAACACTTTTTTACAAAACATAAGTCACAACATGGTCAATCAGTGGTCTAGGACTCTCACAAATTGGGATCGGCATCGGACCGAAAAATCGGCATCGGTCAGGCTTTAGTAGGAAGTCTACACAGTAAAACCCTTAGTGCTAATTTAACAAATGGTGTTAACGTAACAACTGGGGCCCAGGTGTCATTTTCTACACTCTGGGTTCACTTGGTTCCATTTGTATACTCTGGGAATGTGTGATTAGTGTACAGCAAATGTACTCCAGGCAGTAACCACAAATCATGTAAGCCAGTGTGCGACAGCTAACTGATTAGAACAAGAGCTAAAATGGCATTTTCAGCATGAAACATAAGCCAGTGTACACAGTATGAACATCTTGCGGAGTAATGCAACACACGCTGAAACCTAGTACAAGGACACATGTTGTATAATAAGTATGTTTTGTATTTGAAATTCAAATCACATATTGTATTCTTCAAGGACGAACCAATCTGCAAGAGGTATTCTCTTCTACCGGGAGAGAAAGTAAAATTATAATGAATAAATAATACGTTCCGGACATTTGAGTGGTAATATTGAGTTGAATTGTGAATTTATGGCACCAGATGGCTGGAACAAGTCTTGGCATTTGAGGTTAGACACTACAGCTGTTTGTGTCGTTTACGAAACTGGCTCGGTCTGTTTCTCACTTCTAGTGTAAAGCTGTATTTATTTATTTTGGAATCCCTTACTACTTAAACCAACTGCAGTAGACCACAATCACATGGTGGCCATTTTGCTGTTAAGTCATACTCGGTTTTGGGGGGACCCAACCCTACCCTATACCCTATTATAATGTCACCCTATTATAACATTTCCAAAGTGTTAATGAGGCTGCTTAAAGCCAAACATCTGGGAAAAGTTGAACGTGTGAGCACTAAACATCAGAGACATTCAGCTGTTAATACACATTCTCTGTATTCTTTCTTTGTGTTAAACCTCATTGAAGATATCCAGTGGAGGACAAAGTACTCAACCCCAGTACTTGACTTAAGTATAGACATGCCCATATATGGGCATGTATAGATACGTTTGTGATGCCCCACAAGGCAAATTTAATATAGGTATAGGAATTCAAATAGGGCTTAAGAAGTGGTTAATTCATAATATACTTTTTTTTAAATACTTTTTCCCTTCCTAGAAATGTAGTGGAGTCAAAACAAAAGTACAAATCGGTCTTTGAAATGTAGTTGAGTGAAAGTCAACTACTGTACAAAAAGGCCCTCGTTGAAATTGACAATTAAGGTCACTGTGACCTGTGCTATTCAGCAGGTACGCTGATTAGCACAGGCGCTCTTAATGAGAGCTTTCTTCTCAGTCCAGAAGGAGAGTTCTTTAGATCTGATAAGTTATTATTTCACTACTTGATGCATCTTTAAGCTGTGTGAGTCACCCGAATGTGTGTTATTTATGTTTTGCTTAATGTAAGTAAACGCATACTAATGATCAGCTTGGTTGGTCTTGATTTCCTCTACTGTACAGATACTAACATGTTTTACTTAAGTACAGTACTCAAGTAAATGTACTTCATTACTGTCCACCACTGAAGTTATCAAAGATGTTGCTCTCTTAGCGTTTTCCCTAAATCATCTTATGTTTCGTTGTTGTTGGTCCCATAGCAACCCCTGGTACGTCTAAGGGGCGGAGCCATGATAGGGGAGGGGCGCGTGGAGGTGCTGAGGAACGGCGAGTGGGGGACCGTGTGCGATGACAACTGGAACAACCGCGCCGCCACAGTAGTGTGTCGAGAACTGGGCTTTGGCAGTGCCAAGGAGGCTCTGACCGGTGCCGGACTGGGTCAAGGTACATCATCAATGAAACTGAAGATAGATACGTTGTTGTCTCTTTTTTCCTTCTTTTTTATTTCCCCCCCTCTTCTCTCTCTTCTTTCTCTTTTCTGGATTGATTGATTGATTGAATACTTTATTAACAGTTTGCAAAAAAATCTAACATTGTGAATACCCGCTCTATTCACCTGTTTGCTAGGCTGTGTGTTTTCCACTTCCTGTCGATTTGATCCAATGAAATCCAATGAAACTGGTCAGATGACCAATGATATCCAATGAAATCGACAGGAAGTGGAAACACACAGCCTAGGAAACAGGTGAATAAGCTTGCAACAAGTCCTGATAAGATGTATTGTGGGCTTGTAGATCTGCTCTTTTTGATTATTCGATGAAACAAAAAAGTACAGACAACTAAGAAAATTATTGATAGTTGCAGCCCTCGGCGGATTAGTCTGGCCCCGCTCGGTTGTGATTGGATTTTGCTGCCCCCGAAGTTGTGGGGCGCCAATCAGGGCCCAGTATGCAAATATGGGGGCGGGTTTATCACCAGAGGCTTTTCTTTGTATCCGCCCCTTGGAAATGCAGGTTCCACACAGAGATTCCAGACTAATATCCACGCAGTGATATTAGTCTGGACATACCAGGCTACTAATACATAGGCTATCATATCATATCATAATACAAGGTAGCCTTCTCATGCTGCTCTGAATATCTGGGAATCCAAATATTATTGCAATATCATGGAGCATGGGAACCATATGTCCATTACTAGCTTTGAATGACATCCCACCTTCAAAGCAGTGTATTAGTGCATCGTTCAACACCACTTCAAAGGAGCTTTGGTAGAAATCATTGCCATCTGTGAAAATGAAAGGTAAGGGTTTGAAATGGAGGCATGCGTAATATCCTGCTTATTTAAACCACTGTCCAGCGTCTGCACTGTACGGGAACCCCTATGGATCAGCACGTGTTAAAGTGCTAGTTTAACCCTTTAAGACCGGGAACGCATCTAGACTGTGTGTCATTTTAAGATTTCTTTGGCTATTCAAAAATAGCAGATATACAAGCTCATAGCGCGGCACAGAGTGCCGCGCTATGAGCATGTAGATCTGCTATTTTTGAAAAATCGTGGAAAATGTGTTCAAATCTTTGAATATATATATATTTTTTTTAAAGCGAACATTTTGAACTCTGTTACAACTTCTGGGGGGGTCCCTGGAACAAAATATTTGTCCTCGGCCAAATACATATAATTTTTGAGAACCACTGATATTATACGTTTTTATTTCCAAAAAACTGTTTAGAAGACATTTGTAGAATCTCCCAGAAGCAAAGATTTGAGTCACAAATGTTCGCTTTAAAAAACTATATATTCAAAGATTTGCACACATATTTTCATTTAATATTAAAAAAAAGCAGATCTACAAGCTCATGAGCTTGTAGATCTGCTATTTTTGAATAGCCAGAGAAATCTAAAAATGACACACAGATGCGTTCCCGGTCTGAATGGGTTAATCGCTCCAGACCAGAATCAGCACATAGTGGCTCAGTGGTTAATCAGCACATAGTGGCTCAGTGAATCAGCACATAGTGGCTCAGTGGCTCAGAATCAGCACATAGTGGCTCAGTGGCTCAGAATCAGCACATAGTGGCTCAGTGGCTGCTTTGCCTGGTTTGTTTTGTTTGATATGGCATTCAAATTCAAACAATAAACGTACACATCAAATCATGAAATACATAGACGCAATAGCCTAAGAAAAGAATGCCTGCATAAAGCATTAAGCTGGTATCCGCCTGCTTATTTCTTATTGCATTTAATTTCTTATTAAAGCTATAAGAATTTGACTGCTTGCCATGTTGCTACCAGCTGTGTTGCTGGTAGTCATAAAACTCACTGAACCGTATTTATAATGGAGTTCATGGAAAGGCTAAAAATGTACAAGAAGACAGAAAAGACAAACACGATGACCGTATGAAATAACTTGCAACATCAGAAATGAAAACAGAATAAAATACTAGGATTAATATGACTATTTATTATTCCATGAGTGGGGAGACATTTCTTAAGCTTGGCTTTAAAGTGATTTTAGTCTCTTATACATTTACATTGGAAACGTTTAGGTATGTATAGAATAGCACATTAGTCTTAATACCTTTAACAGGAACCTTATTCAGGGTAATATAATCCACCACAGAGTAGCATAACCATGGTTCATATAGCCTACAGTATGTAATGTCTCTCACGTTATGCTCAGCAGAAAAGCGAGCAAATTGTACCCGAAAAGAACATACCGTACTCCTTTATAGGTTTCTGTAGAAGAATACTTTGCAGTATGCTTTGATGTGAAAGGCTATTCCAGTAAAAGTTATTTCCATGAGCTGACCTCTGGTTCCTCTGGTTCCTGCATGCCCGCACAGACTGTAGACGTGGACTGGCTGAGCATGTTTGTTTTCAGAAGTCATACCAAAGGCCCAAAGCAGACAACTGTCAATGATAAGTCATGATAGTTGGGATGGATTCCAGGATTAGAGGGGAAGTCTGAGATCTTTCCGTTCTTCTCTTGGTTCAAATTAGTTAGACCTGAGGCCGATTCTACAATGCTTTCTAAATCAGTAGTTCAAACACTTTCAAGATTTTTCAAAAAAGTTCAAAAATATCAGATGTACAAGCTTGCAGCACGGCACTAAGTGACGCGCTGTGAGCTTGTATGTCTGCTATGTTTGAATAGCCAACGCAAAAAACTAAAATGACACAGATGCTTTCCCGGTTTTAATGGGTTAAGATCAGTGGTGGAAAGTAACTAAGTACATTTACTTAAGTACTGTACTTATGTAAATGTTGAGGTATTTGTACTTTACTTGAGTATTTCCAATTTCCAATACTTTTACTTCTACTCCACTACATCTCAGAGGCAAATATTGTACTTTTACTCCACTACAATTATTTGAAAACTTTAGTTACTAGTTACTTTTCAGACATAAATTATGATATAATGAAACATACATTAACCACTTTAGCCCTATTTTATACCTAGGCTATTTGAAAATAGCCGATCTACAAGCTCACAACGCGTCGCGATGCGACGCGTTGTGAGCTTGTAGATCTGCTATTTTCAAACATTCGAGTACTTTTACTTTTGGTACTTTAAGTATATTTTGATGCCAATACTTTTGTACTTTTACTCAAGTAACATTTTGAATTCCGGACTTTTACTTGTAACAAAGTACTTCTGCATTGCAGTATTGACACTTTTACTTAAGTAAACCATTTGAGTACTTTTTCCACCACTGGTTAAGATGATATCGCGCTATTACACTTGCACTTGAAAAAACGAATTGTCTAGCAACTTCTAACTGGTAGACATTGTATTTTGTTTAATGACAATTTTTGGGCCAACATTTTCTCCAATATCTACATTTTACTTGTATTCAGTGTATCTTGCGTTATAAATCAGTTTGGACACATTTGACACACACTCGGCCTATATGTGTTGTAACATTGATAGAAGTATTCTTTCTATTACTAGAAACCTTGGATTATATCATAATTATATTTCATGCAGGGAGGTTCAAGGCACGTGGAATGCCTGTCTCATTCAAGCCAAATTGTGTCTCTGTGATTCATAGGGCACCCTGTTGTTTCAGTTATGTATTCTGTCCATTGGCTGTCGGCCTTTCTAAATATAGTCGCTGTCGGATGGAAACCTTGTATATCCAAAAGCGTTACTTTTCAGGAAGTGGTAAAAAAAAAAGAGTCTTTGTTCAATGGATCCAATGTAGTTATTATTTAGTCACAAGCTCTAGTTAATGTTTTCACTGCAGGTTCAACATTTATAAAACCCACACACTTAACCACTTTCACCTAAGTAACAGATCTACAAGCTCACTACTTTTGACGCTGTGAGCTTGTAGATCTTCTATTTTTGCCACTTTTGTGTCACACTGTAGTATGAAGAAGGAGGGCATTCATTTACGAAAAAACATCATTTTTGTATTATGGAGATACGAGGTTTCTGCCCGACAGTGACGATAGTAGCTATAGTTCCAGTACTAACATCACCAGAGAGAATCTAACGGAGGACAAACCAGCAGGGATGCAGCAGTCAGACTTGTTATTGTGGAAAATCCATTACTTTAAAATGAATTTTACTCGAGAAAAGGTGAAAAAAAGCAGGGGGGAAAAAAAAGTTTACTGTTCCCTAGTCTCTCGTTTTCATTTGACATGGGATGGCTGCTTATTTGCTTACATGGTGCTGGGAACAGGAAATCTTACATCTCTCTTTGGACCATGACCTGGTGCCACACACACACACACACACACACACACACACACACACACACACACACACACACACACACACACACACACACACACACACACACACACACACACACACACACACACACACACACACACACACACACACACCTTGGGCATGTTTGAAAGATTGCTGGAATTTACAGATTATATAATTCCAGATTCTTTTTTTTTTTTTTTGATCCAAGACACTCATCTTTTTTCTCTGTCATAAGAAACTGCACATAGATTATATAAATCCATATATTTTTTGGGGGGGGAAGCTGACTCTACTCTATTCTAATTTGGATAGAGTAATACGATTAATAGCCACCTTTCTGTGTAAAAAATAAAACAGTGGCAGCCAGTGGCTCTGTGTTTAACAAAACTGCGACAATCTATGAGTTATAAACACTGTCTCCCCAGTGCCATAAACTGCTGACCAACAAGGCAATCCATCTTCAAGTGAACAAATATTAAAATGTTTTTATTGAGCAAGGCAACTGAAACGCGGTTCAACACTGTGTTGAAACGCGTTGGTCATTTCAGTATCCTGGTCAGTATCCTGGTGTCACTATCCTGGTCAGTATCCTGGTGTCAGTATCCTGGTGTCAGTATCCTGGTGTTAGTATCCTGGTGTTAGTGTCATGGCCAGTATCCTGGTTCAGTATCCTGGTCAATATCCTGGTGTCGGTATCCTGGTGTCAGTATCCTGGTGTCAGTATCCTGGTGTCAGTATCCTGGTGTCAGTATCCTGGTGTCAGTATCCTGGTGTCAGTATCCTGGTGTCAATATCCTGGTGTCAGTATCCTGGTGTCAGTATCCTGGTGTCAGTATCCTGGTGTCAGTATCCTGGTGTTAGTGTCATGGCCAGTATCCTGGTTCAGTATCCTGGTCAATATCCTGGTGTCGGTATCCTGGTGTCAATATCCTGGTGTCAATATCCTGGTGTCAGTATCCTGGTGTCAGTATCCTGGTGTCAGTATCCTGGTGTCAGTATCCTGGTGTTAGTGTCATGGCCAGTATCCTGGTTCAGTATCCTGGTCAATATCCTGGTGTCGGTATCCTGGTGTCAGTATCCTGGTGTCAGTATCCTGGTGTCAGTATCCTGGGGTCAGTATCCTGGTGTCAGTATCCTGGTGTCAATATCCTGGTGTCAGTATCCTGGTGTCAGTATCCTGGTGTCAGTATCCTGGGGTCAGTATCCTGGTGTCAGTATCCTGGGGTCAGTATCCTGGTGTCAGTATCCTGGTGTCAGTATCCTGGTCAATATCCTGGTGTCAGTATCCTGGTGTCAGTATCCTGGTGTCAGTATCCTGGGGTCAGTATCCTGGGGTCAGTATCCTGGTGTCAGTATCCTGGTGTCAGTATCCTGGTCAATATCCTGGTGTCGGTATCCTGGTGTCAGTATCCTGGTCAATATCCGGGTGTCAGTATCCGGGTGTCAGTATCCTGGGGTCAGTATCCTGTTGTCAGTATCCTGGTGTCAGTATCCTGGTGTCAGTATCCTGGTCAATATCCGGGTGTCAGTATCCTGGTGTCAGTATCCTGGTGTCAGTATCCTGGTGTCAGTATCCTGGTCCATATCCGGGTGTCAGTATCCGGGTGTCAGTATCCTGGGGTCAGTATCCTGGTGTCAGTATCCTGGTCAATATCCGGGTGTTAGTATCCTGGTGTCAGTATCCTGGTGTCAGTATCCTGGTGTCAGTATCCTGGTGTCAGTATCCTGGTCCATATCCGGGTGTCAGTATCCTGGTGTCAGTATCCTGGTGTCAGTATCCTGGTGTCAGTATCCTGGTGTCAGTATCCTGGTGTCAGTATCCTGGTCAATATCGGGTGTCAGTATCCGGGTGTCAGTATCCTGGGGTCAGTATCATGGTCAGTATCCTGTTGTCAGTATCCTGGTGTCAGTATCCTGGTGTCAGTATCCTGGTCAATATCCGGGTGTCAGTATCCTGGTGTCAGTATCCTGGTATCAGTATCCTGGTGTCAGTATCCTGGTGTCAGTATCCTGGTCCATATCCGGGTGTCAGTATCCGGGTGTCAGTATCCTGGGGTCAGTATCCTGGTGTCAGTATCCTGGTCAATATCCGGGTGTTAGTATCCTGGTGTCAGTATCCTGGTCCATATCCGGGTGTCAGTATCCTGGTGTCAGTATCCTGGTCAATATCCGGGTGTCAGTATCCGGGTGTCAGTATCCTGGGGTCAGTATCATGGTCAGTATCCTGTTGTCAGTATCCTGGTGTCAGTATCCTGGTGTCAGTATCCTGGTCAATATCCGGGTGTCAGTATCCTGGTGTCAGTATCCTGGTGTCAGTATCCTGGTGTCAGTATCCTGGTGTCAGTATCCTGGTGTCAGTATCCTGGTCCATATCCGGGTGTCAGTATCCGGGTGTCAGTATCCTGGGGTCAGTATCCTGGTGTCAGTATCCTGGTCAATATCCGGGTGTTAGTATCCTGGTGTCAGTATCCTGGTGTCAGTATCCTGGTGTCAGTATCCTGGTGTCAGTATCCTGGTCCATATCCGGGTGTCAGTATCCGGGTGTCAGTATCCTGGGGTCAGTATCATGGTCAGTATCCTGTTGTCAGTATCCTGGTGTCAGTATCCTGGTTTCTGTGAAGTATAGGCGTAGAGGCAGCTCTGTGTACCTACGTAAGTGTCGAAACGCGTTGGTCATTTCAGTTGCCTTGCTCAATAAAAAATGTATCAAATTTATTTAATCAAAGGCACTCAAACTATTTTTTTAGTGGCGACAAAGCAACACTTCTTGGACTTTGTGTTTATGTATACCTACCTGTTCCACCAAAGAGCACCTAGAGAGCCATTTGATCCACGCAGCGCTTCCTTCCTTTGTTTTAAAATCTAAGAGTTATGTTTTGTTTGTCCACAGGGATCGGACCTGTCCACATGAACGAGGTGCAGTGCTCGGGGTTTGAGAAGTCCCTGACTGAGTGCCACTTCAACCGTGAGGCGCTGGGCTGCAGCCATGAGGAAGATGCTGCAGTCAGGTGTAACATTCCAGCCATGGGCTTCCACAGCAGAGTGAGTTTTATTAACAGCAGAGGATTCAAATATTCACACAACTTTTCAGCAGGCTGCAAAACTGGTTCTCAAACATTCTTAATTTGAAGGACTCCCATAACTCTGAGAGTGTACAAATGGATACAAATGGACCCCATTTGGTTCCATTTCTACACTCTCACACTTCTACAAGAGTTACAGACCTGCGATGGATCCTTGCGGGTCTGTAACTCAGAGAGTGTGGAAATGGAAACAAATGGACCGTAGAGATGGAAACAAATGGTCCATTTGGTTCCATTTCTACACTCTCAAAGTTAGGGACCTGCAAGGATCCATTTGGAGCACCCTCAAGGAACCCTGAGGGTCCCTAGCTGTCCCTGATCAAAGTGTGCCTAAATCAGTATTTTATGTGCTCTTGTATTCAGTGGTGGAAAGTAACTAAGTACATTTACTTAAGTACTGTACTCAAGTACAATTTTGAGGTATTTGTACTTTACTTGAGTATTTCCAATTTCCAATACTTTCACTTCTACTCCACTACATTTCAGAGGCAAATATTGTACTTTTACTCCACTACATTTATTTGAAAACTTTAGTTACTAGTTGCTTTTCAGATATAAATTATGATATAATGAAACATACCTTAATCACTTTAACCCTATTTTATACCTAGGCTATTTGAAAATAGCCGATCTACAAGCTCACAACGCGTCGCATCGCGACGCGTTGTGAGCTTGTAGATCTGCTATTTTCAAATATTTAGTACTTTTACTTTTGGTACTTTGAGTAAATTTTGATGCCAATACTTTTGTACTTTTACTCAAGTACATTTTTAATTCTGGACTTTTACTTGTAACAGAGTATTTTTATTTTGCAGTATTGGTACTTTTACTTAAGTAAAGAATTTGAGTACTTTTTCCACCACTGCGGTATTGTGTGTTGTCGATATTCTCACCATGACTGGGCCATCCCTTTTTCTCTCTCTCTCTGCTTTTAGTTGCGCATAAATGGTGGTCGTAACCCCTATGAGGGCCGTGTGGAGGTCCTGGCAGAGAGGAACGGCTCCCTGGTGTGGGGCACGGTGTGCAGTGACAGCTGGGGCACCATGGAGGCCATGGTGGTGTGCAGACAACTGGGCCTGGGCTTTGCCAGCAATGCTTTCCAGGTGAGATGTCTGGGCCCTGGTTCAGCCAATGCATTTTAGAACCCTACATTAAATTATGCTTCCTACATTTTTCCAGTATATAATACTCTTTGCTGAAATAGCTGAGCTTGTAGCTCTACTAATTTTGCCAAACGGGTTCATGTGGTTAATTATTCCATGGCCAGTGGTGGAAAAAGTACTCAAATTCTTTACTTAAGTAAAAGTACCAATACTGCAATATAAAAATACTCTGTTACAAGTAAAATTCCAGAATAAAAAATGTACTTGAGTAAAAGTACAAAAGTATTGGCATAAAAATTTACTTAAAGTACCAAAAGTAAAAGTACTAAATATTTGAAAATAGCCGATCTACAAGCTCACAACGCGATGCGACGCGTTGTGAGCTTGTAGATCTGCTATTTTCAAATAGCCTGTGTATAAAATAGGTCTAAAGTGGTTAATGTATGTTTCATTATATCATAATTTATATCTGCAAAGTAACTAGTAACTAAAGTTTTCAAATAATTGTAGTGGAGTAAAAGTACAATATTTGCCTCTGAGATGTAGTGGAGTAGAAGTAAAAAATATTGGAAATTGGAAATACTCAAGTAAAGTACAAATACCTCAAAATTGTACTTAAGTACAGTACTTAAGTAAATGTACTTAGGTACTTTCCACCACTGGACCATGGCCACAGAGAATACTCATTTCTGATCGGCTGAAGAGTCCTGAAGGTGCCTTTGTCTTTCAAAGAGGAAATTGCTCTTGTTCTAACCTCCATCAATTTGTGCGTCTTTAGAGTACATTTTGTTTCATATTGGGGATGAGACACAATGTACTTACTTCATGTAACCTGCGGGAAAGAAATCTTCCAGTCAGAACATTTTCAAACTCCTCATTACTGGCTCCGACTTGTTACTGTAGCTACTGTACATCAAAGAGGTTTCTCTCCTTCCTAAAGGTAGAAGGCCAGGTTGCTGCATCACAAACATTCAGTATCTAGCTGAGGTAATCCTATCCCTGTCTGTGTTCTTACGCAGGTTTTGTATGATTGATTGACTACTTTGAAGTAAGACTATTCTGAAGATGAAATGCACTTGAATTTTGCAATAGAGAATGAACCGGTCAAACGGAAAGACCCAGACATGCATGCACACATCTCAGCTCCTGAAAGGAGGAAATGATTATGCTTTTTAAATCATTCCCATCCTCTCTCAACCCTCCTTTTCATCCCACTTCAAAGTTAAACCATGCAGATAGTTCAATGAGTGCAATATATCCTTTGTCAGGTCCCACCTGTGGTCCCAGCCCCCTAAGAAAATCCTCTCTCTATCCACTACCATTGAGAAAAAAACATGTTTTTCAGTTTATATTTAATGTATCTTATTTTAAACGTGGTCTTACTAAAACATTGACCAGCTCAGTGGCCTTGTGGTTAGAGTGTCTGCCCTGAGGTTGGGAGGTCGGTGTTCGATTCCCCGGCTGTGTCATACTAAAGACTATAAAAATGGGACCCGATGCCTCCCTCAGCTTGCCACTCAGCATCAAGGGTTGGATTGGGGGTCCCTGCGACATACTAGCGCCTCGTCCAGGGGGTGTACTTGTATAATAAATCATGGCTGGGGGATTGCTACAGAAACAGGAGATATGCTCCTCCTGCCCTATGAGCCACATGGCTCGGCAAAGCTTACTTTAGTAAAAAGTAACATCTCAGTTGCAGTTTAGTGACTGGGAATAATAGTGTTTATTTTCAAAAACTGGATATTTTTCTCATGTTTAGGGAACTCAGCATAAAATAACCGCTGCTATTGCGGAAGGAGCCTGCTGATTGGTCGGTCAGGGACCAATCAGAAGGCTGACAATGGGTCAATACAGGTGAAATGCATTTTTAGTCACACTAGCAGCTGGGCTCTAAGGATGACGACGTGTGGCGACAACTTGGCTGGACTGCAATGGAATTTGCTGTGTACCATCATGCTCTGCAGAGGATGACCGCTACTTATTCTGGTGAACTCCCTGGACTTTCTTCTGGCGGCACCCGACCCGTAGGCTGAAAGTTCCACTTCACAAAAGATATCTCAAAACCTTGTGACCATTTGAGTCACCGTATGAGTGCCATCCTCAGGCCTTTGTAGTTTGTACACAAGAAATCTCATCATCAAGATTGCAGGAAGCACTCGGGTGGCACAGTTCTACTGTAAAAGTCTGATTTTATATTAAGCTGGACTGATAGTATGTGATTATTATGTAATTATTTGCCTACTTCGCAAGGAGAGAAAAAAAAAGGCTGTTACGATTACAAGTAGAATTGTATATGGATGTCAGGCCCTGTCACATCAGGTCCTGTCACATCAGGCCCTGTCACATCAGGTCCTGTCACATCAGGCCCTGTCACATCAGGCCCTGTCACATCAGGCTCTGTCACATCAGGCCCGTCTCACAGCACTGAATGGCAGGGCTGTCATGGCCCTGTCATTGATACAATTTAGGCATTTAGCAGACACTCTTAATCCAGAGCGATTTACAGTAAGCAAGGACAACACAAGGTAATACATCAAATGCATAGAAATAGTAATCTAATAATAAACTAATACATAAGTAAACCCAGAATCTAATAATAAACTAATACATAAGTAAAGCCAGAATCTAATAATAAACTAATACATAAGTAAACTAAGACCCTATCATCAGCCTGTACATTGAAACTATACACACTATAGGATGCCAGGTCAACAATGTTGGTGTTACCATGGTGATATTATGTTACCATGGTAACATAACATTGTTGTTTACAGCCAAAACTAGAGCTATACAGAATAATGACTCTGTGTGTGTGTACTGCGCAGCGCATGTGTACATGTCGGCCGAAGTGCACGTCAGTGGATGCCATTAACTCTCACTCTAACAAGCTTGATCTTTATTGAATCCCAAGGGGGGAAAGTAAAAGTCAGTGTTAAAAACATCAGAAACACCGGCTCCTGAACATAGAGCGTGGGGCCTGGCTGTAAACGCTGTGACACAAGTGAACAGCATGCCTGTCGGCGGGGGGGGGCCTGTGGGGGGACACCGTGACTCTGTTTGAAGTCTAGAGGACCCTCTAACAGCTCAGCCTCCGGCTGATATTACGAGGCAGCGTCATGGTTCTGCTGACGTTTTAGAGGATTCCTTCATGTCACATGGTGAGAGGTTAGATGAGACCCCCCTTTAAGTGGCCATTACAGCCCTCTTTGTTGGGGGGCTGAAGTCAGGCTGGTAAGGAAGGGTAGTTTGTTTTCTGTTTACGCTGTTTTGGCCGCCGGTGATATAAGTCTGGAAAGTATGTCTGAATCATGGAAGAAGTGCTTTGATAATGGGAGGGAGTTTTATGAGTGGAACTTGGACTGGAAGTGTTCTGTTTAGCTGAATAAGTGTGATTGGGGTTATTATGGGTGATGCAATTATGGAAGAACGCATAAATGTCATTATGTGTCACGTTTTTATTTATTTCAACAATTCAACTAATCTAAATGCCCACTGTCTAAGATGTCCAAGTGTTAATTTCACTACTAAATTGTTGTAATTGCCCAACATTTACTAATTTGCTTTAATCTGGCACCCTATGCCATTTCCTATGCCAAGTGAAATAGTCAGGTAGAATTGATGGCTCACACAACGGGTGCAATTATGTAAGAGTTGTCATATGAACTGTAGATTCTAAGAATAATGGCTGGTTGTTATCATAGTAAAACTTGGAGTCGTTACACATAGCTCCCTGATGGTCTGCGCCGGGCTCTCTTTCCTGTCTGACTTGTAAGTACTCCAGCAGGCAAACCTAACCTCCAGATGGAAAACGTGACATCAAACTTAAACTATACAACTGTATATCTAAACCATCATGAAACCCACCAACCAAGTACTCTCCCCATGCACACACCCACATAATGCAAGCCTTTTCTTTCCTGTGCTCAGTTTAACTTGAGGTCTCAGCAGCCCTGGAAGATCCTGGAAAATATGACCCTCATTGGGGTTTTCCTGTGGTCTAAAAGATATTATAAATCAGTTGAGTCAGCACAATGAGAGCAAAAGTGCATTGCTCTTTGTCTCTCTCTCTCTTCTTTCTATTTCTATTTCTCTCCATCTCTGCCTCGTTCTGCTGGTTCGGACCTAAGATTACTGAAAGGGGGGGGGGGTCTCTCCCTGAGAAATTTCCAATTAATGAAAAACTATTTCCCAAAGTAATAAGAACAAGATGATATTCATCTGCTGGGTACTGGCTTGTTCCAATCTCAGTGGTCTAAATAAAGAAGAGCGGAACTAGCATGTTTTGCCACATTATTGAAATGTTTCACTCTTATTGCATTCGTTTGAACAAATGGATGTCAGATGGATATTTTATAACACACAACAGCAAACACATTTGATCAAAATCAGGTGGCCCCCTAATTATTATATATTACATAATCTCATATATTGAATTTTGGATTAGATGTATTTTGATTCTTTGACTTATGATTATGGTTGTGTATATTTGTATGATCTCATATCTGTATATTATACATTTAGTTTGTATGTTAGCTTTGGTCTGATGGCTCCCTCTTCTGTTCACCTGCAGCACAGCTACTTGTCTGACACTTATGAGTGTATATGTTACAGTATGATTGGAGAACCAGTACGATTGAAGAAGGCTCGCTCGTTTTTACCACCCACCCAGCAATTCTGTAGAAGCAACACTAGAGGGAGCCACAAGCCAGGCTTGTGCACAAGCATATATTGCCGCGACCACACACACACGTGCGCGCGTGTGTGACCGGCTTCGAGTGCTATCAATGCATTGAATGGGGAAATAGGCGAGTTTATTAGACCTTTCAATGGGCGAAATAGGCTACTACCTACCCGCGATTTATCAGACCATTCATTCAGGAGCTACTGACCTACTTGGAGGCGGAGCAGTCCGCACAACAATATTTACGATTCTGTGCCTATCGGTACATAACTCAAACGGCGCTGAGTAGGCACAGGCGAACGTCACACCGTTCAGGACGGCAACTCGGTCGCCTTAGCTCCCTCTGTGGTCCTTCACGGGGTGACAGTTCGCCTGTGACTGCGCGCCTCCGTCAGGGTCCAAAACCAAAAGCGAAACCTAAACTGAACTATTAAGTCATGTCAGTTGGTAGGTTAGTATGTCTTGATAACACCCAATGAATGGTCTGATAAATCGTGGGTAGGTAAGTAGGTCGCCTATTTCGCCCATTCAAAGGTCTAATAAACTCGCCTATTTCCCCATTCAATGCAGATAGCATTCGAATCAGGTGGACTGTTAAGATACTTTTATTGTGTTCTGCTGGCTTTTGTTTTAGTTTCTCCCTGACACACACACACACACACACACACACACACACACACACACACACACACACACACGGAGGAGGAGAAGGACTCCTCCTCGCGAGCCTCGCTAATAAACCCTGTCTCGAAAAGCCCCGCATCGCCCCGAAGCCCCGTGCCTAAAAACGAGCGCTCTGTCTTCAATCGTACTGGTTCTCCAAACGTACTGTGACATATATATCTATCCATGTGTGGAAATATTGGCTAGTGTATACATAGAAATGGTTAGACCTTCTATGTATGATCCTGAAGAAGATAGCATGGTCATTAATTAATGAATTAATGTCTTGACCTTTTTGATTGCACCAGAGACGGAGTGACTTGGTCATCTTTTGGAGCACAGAAACTAATAACATCCACATGTACATAGATTGTAAAAAGTACAGCTTCCAATATTGCTTTTGTATTGAATGTCTACCTTTTTCCAATAGAGCACCCGCCAGGTTTAAGATCCATACAGGCGCAGTGCTTCTTTTTCTCATCAAATCTACCTAAAATAATTGTTTTCAGGAGACATTTTGTATATTGCGCAAGAAGACCATTGTTGCCCAAAACCACATACTAACGTAATCAGCGTCTGTCAATCACAGGGCCCTGAGTGCAGACTCTGATTGGCTCTTCCACTTTTTGGTTTCTGGCTACCCAGCGCTTGGGGCCAAACCGGTCTGCAGAAGACACATGATAATGTGAATTCACGTGACCGGGATGGTTTACCAGGCTACCAAACACCATGAAAAACATTCATGTTTTTGTATGTATTAATTGATTAATTGATTTTTGATTGAAATTCTTATTAGGCAAAAGAATGTAAAACAACACAGTTACATTTATAATACTTTTGTCTAAAAGGTCCGACCAAAAAAGTCCTTGCGGACTTTTTTCCGTTGGGGTCTACAGGGAAACTGGTACTAGCTCCTCTTTTCTGATCAATTCTGACTCTCAATTAATTTAATATTTGGCAATCAATCTATGAATTGACTAATCATTGTTTTATATCAGTTTAAAAAAAAATATGTTCATTTATTTTCAAAATACCCGTATTTTGTATTTGTATATTGATACATATTTTAAAGGCATGACCCAGATACATGCCTTTTAAAATACGATTTTTATAAGATTTTTTCAAAAATGTGTTATCATGCAAACCCCATTTTGTCACTGACCCATATATTGCATCTGTTCTGATTAGGAAACATGGTACTGGGCAGGAGATGTGACAGCTGATGCAGTGGTGATGAGTGGGGTGAGGTGTTCAGGAACTGAGCTGACCCTGGACCAGTGTCTCCACCATGGGAAGCATCTCGACTGTCCCAGAGGAGGAGGACGCTATTCTGCTGGTGTCTCCTGCACTCAGAGTAAGACCACGTCCACTGAAACAGAAGCTCTAAAAGATGGCTTGATGACTACATTAACCCATTAAGGCCTAAGGCCGATTCTACAAAATGTCTTCTAAATCCATAACAGTTTTTAAAAAAACCCTATATATGTTATCAGTGGTTTTCAAATGTTTTCATGTAAAGGACCCCCAAAATGATATGTATTTGGCCGCAGACCCCCCCCCCCCCCCATCTCAAAATATTTTTGTTCCAGTAACCCCCCAGAAGCAAAGATTTGAGTTACAAATGTCCGCTTTGAAAATACATATATTGAAAGATTTGCTAAAATGTTCACGATTTTTCAAAAAATAGCAGATCTACAAGCTCATAGCGCGGCACTCGGTGCCGCGCTATGAGCTTGTATATCTGCTATTTTTGAATAGCCAAAGAAATCAAAAAATCACACAGATGCGTTCCCGGTCTTAATGGGTTGAATGGGTGGAACGAACATTGAGTATTTTTTGCTGCATGGTAGTTACTGACTGACTCTCTCTCCTCCCCCCCCCCCCCCCCAGCGGCCCCGGACCTGGTCCTGAATGCTCAGGTGGTGGAGCAGACGACGTACCTGGAGGACAGGCCCATGTACGCGCTGCAGTGTGCCCACGAGGAGCACTGCCTGTCCGCCTCCGCCGCCAAAGCCGACACTACCTCCTACCGACGACTACTGCGCTTCTCCTCGCAGATCCACAACAACGGCCTGTCGGACTTCAGGCCGCGGGCAGCGCACCACTCCTGGATCTGGCACGAATGCCACAGGTTAGACCCCTCCATTCAAAACCTCCATTATACGGCATAGCATTTTTTTTTTTAATATTGGCTGAAAACCAATATTAACAGAACTAGACTGTCCAACTGCTACATGAAACTGTTGTCTATTTTTTTTTTTCCTTCTTCCCAAAACCCCTTCGCGGACCGACAGTTTGACACCCCTGCATTATTATACCCAATACCATAAACTAGACGTCTCCACTGATTTACAGTATCGGTGAAGTATTTAAAGGGATAGTTCACCCCCAAAATGACTTTTTCTCTATCGATTAGTCACCCCATGGAGACTTGAATTCATGGATATTTTTTTTTGTTTTTGTCACATTCCTAAGCCAATCGGTTCCAAGCCGGAACCGCTGCCTACCGGTCCACTGGTCATCAAATTATTGGCTTAGGAATGCGACAAAAACAAAAAAATATCCATGAATTCAAGTCTCCATGGGGTGACTAATTGATAAAAAATACAAATTAATTGGGTTGAAGTATCCCTTTAAGCACTGTTTCCATTGGGTCAAAGGAGACATAGACCATATCTTTCTGGTACAGTGTAGCTTTGGCACTGAAGACCTTATTGTCATTTGTGCACATTTGTTCACAGACTGCACATGTTACTCAATAGCTAAATAGTCCACGGTGTTATACTGTAGTTTAGCATGCCATAAGACACCTCAGCTTTCCCTAAAAGATAAATCTATATTAAATTATTTTTTCTTTGTTGCTGAAAACATTCAATTACATTGCTTGTTGGCGTGTTTTGTATGCTCAATGCATGGTTTTACACTCCCCCTTGTGGTCAAAATCTGGTCTGCATCTGTAGCCCCACCTCAGCTATTGATGCAATACTGAGGTATATTTTGTGAGCAGCGTCCCAAAATGTTCAGTGTAAAAATGTTAAGTTGAAATGTTGACGTCTCGCTGAGTAATTTACAACCATTCATCATTAATCTCAATAATAAGTGTATCGTTATGAACGTGAGAGAAACCAATATCGGTTGTCGACTCTGTAACTAGTTTGCGGGTATATCTGATAACAAAATGTGCTGAAAGTAAACAGCAGATGTACAAGCTCGCAGTGCGGTACAAAGTGACACAGTGTGAGCTTGTAGATCTGCTGTAGCAGTAGGGCTCACAATGCTTCTGTATTGATATAAAATATAACTTGTATTATTCTGTCTGTCTGCCATATTCAGGCATTACCACAGTATGGAGGTATTCACCCACTATGACTTGATGAGTCTGAATGGCACCAAGGTGGCAGAGGGACACAAAGCCAGCTTCTGTTTGGAAGACACTCAATGTGATGAGGGTAAATACACACATAGTTCATCTATTTATATACTCTGGTTCTTCAATTAATACTGAATTATGTTATTGGATTATAGGCCTACTGTCAGTACTGTAACGTTGCCCTGGAATAACCTATAATACAGCTAAATGGTTTAGTTTATTGGAAATGTATGACAATGTCTGTCTTTGTAAAAACATACAGTAGGTTGGAAAAAAACAAAGTTGGATTTGATTAAACGGTTTGATGATACATAAAAAATGTAATGGTTTGTTGTGTCTGCCGACAGGTATTCAGAAGAGGTACGAATGTGCCAACTTTGGGGCACAGGGCATCACGGTTGGATGCTGGGATACATACAGACATGACATAGACTGTCAGTGGATCGATGTGACGGATGTCGTGCCTGGGGACTACATCTTCCAGGTACAAAACTGCCTCAGCTCATATTGTTCGCACTTTTGACACAATGCATCACCAAGATGAATAACTTTTTTTGAATAACTTTTTTGCTTTTAGACAGTTCTTTCTTCTGTACTACTGTTTACTAATGCTACGGTATGCTCTTCTAATGCTACGGTATGCTCTTCTAGGTTGTAATTAATCCAAACTTTGAGGTAGCAGAATCAGATTACACCAACAACGTTATGAAGTGCCGCAGTCGATATGATGGACATCGGATATGGACGTACAACTGTCATATAGGTAAGACCCTTGGATGTCTTAAGATAAGGAACTCATACTGTACATCAAAGCCTAAATGAGTCCAACTCTGTTATCATGCACGATGAACCCTAATATATATATGGTTATAACTTTACGTAGGGTTGCACTAAGGGTGCGTTCGGAAATTACGCACCGGAGCACACTCGCCTATTAGTTTGTATTGGCCAGTGCGCTCAGTGCTGTATTTTCGAACGCACCCTATGTGTGTGTAAAATCTGTTTTTCTTAACCCATTTAGACCTGCTGCCACCTATACGTTGTTATACCTTTGAATCCGGGAGCCACCTCTGTGTCTCATTAGTTGTTGCTATACATATAGCAACATCATTTTGTTTTCATTTTTTTAGTACGAATTTGAACGTTTTCAGAACGGTTTTAGAAGGCGTTTTTAGAATCGGCCTCAGGTCTCAATGGGTTAAGGTAAGATTCAACTTAGATTAGAAATATTATTTTAATTCACAATGATGTGGTCTTTATGTTTAAGAATAGAGATTTATTTTCAATGCCAGAAAGGCTGAGATCAGCAGAGAAAAGAGTAACATGAAAACAATATTCTCCAGGTCATAAACAATTAAGATGAAAATGTATGCAGATTGAATGTAAACATATTCTAGAAAAACAAAACCACCATTATAACTTAACTCAAATAAAGCTTTAATAAAATTACAGTTTTTCAAAGCTATCAGTATAAAAAGGTATTTTTAGACACTCGCACCTAATAAATAAGAAAAATAAGACATTCTTGGCATCCTGTAAAAGTAAAATACAATAAAAACTGTTCTTTTAAATTCAACACTGAATTAAGAAACAAACAAAACAATGAACTCTTTCAGCATAGTTGGGACATCCATTATAGGATACTTTATACTAAGTACTACTAGTAATACTTTATAACAGGGGTCTTCAACATGGGGGGGGCAGGTCCTCAAGAGTTAAAGTTAAAGTTTAATCTGCAATACAATTTTAGTGTAGTGGGGGCGGGGTCCCTGCTTCATCCCTCTCTCTCAGCTAGGGGGTCATTGGCCTTCCTTAACCCATTAAGACCTGAGGCGATTCTAAAAAAAAATACAAAAAAATTAAAATTTAACAAAAAAAATTAAATTTAACAGTTTTTTGGAAAAAAAATCAAAAAAATATTTTTTCATGATTTTTCAAAAAAATCAAAAAAATATTTTTTCACGTTTTTTCAAAAATAGCAGATCTACAAGCTCATAGCGCGGCACTCGGTGCCGCGCTATGAGCTTGTATATCTGCTATTTTTGAATAGCCAAAGAACTCTAAAGTGACACAAATGCGTTCCAGGTCTTAATGGGTTAAAACAAAAAACGTTGAAGTGGGGCGCCCGCCCGGTGGCCTAGCAGTCCAGGCCGATGCCTGACGGCGAGTCGCAGATTCACGTCCCATTCCCGACGACCTTTTCTAGGAGAAATCAGATTATACATATATAAAGGAATGTCAAATTTTTTAGGCTATATTATGAGACTTTTTGAATAGCCAGTGATGACATTTAGCTTTAGGCCGAATCTTCAGTAGAAGAATTCCTAAACCTAAAAATGTTGTTAATCTTGACGTGATAACTGCTTTTACCTTGTTTTAGTTTGTTTTAGTTTTTGGATAAAGGTTCATATTATTTGCAGTGATGGAAAAAGTACTCAAATTCTATACTCAAGTAAAAGTACCAATACTGCAATATAAAAATACTCCGTTACAAGTAAAAGTCCAAAATTTTAAATGTACTTGAGTAAAAGTACAAAAGTATTGGCATCAAAATGTACTTAAAGTACCAAAAGTAAAAGTACTAAATATTTGAAAATAGCAGATCTACAAGCTCACAACGCGTCGCGATGCGACGCGTTGTGAGCTTGTAGATCTGCTATTTTCAAATAGCCTAGGTAAAAAACAGGGTTAAAGTGGTTAATGTATGTTTCATTATATCATAATTTATCTGAAAAGTAACTAGTAATTTAAGTTTTCAAATAATTGTAGTGGAGTAAAAGTACAATATTTGCCTCTGAGATGTAGTGGAGTATAAGTAAAAGTATTGGAAATTGGAAATACTCAAGTAAAGTACAAAAACCTCAAAATTGTACTTAAGTACAGTACTTAAGTAAATGTACTTAGTTACTTTCCACCCCTGATTATTTGCATTCATATTTGGACCTCTTTACCTCCCTCAGGTGGGTCACTAAGTTCAGAGACAGAGGAATCGTTCCCTGGGTCGCTGACCAACCAGCTGTGACACAGGTAGGCCCAGGACAGGCTTGGCAGTTGGACATTAAACACGGCGACGGGTGGAGGATATTGTTGAAGCGGCCACACCGAATGAACACTTGACAACCACTAGTGGAGGCTGTTACTCCTCTCCCACCTCTCATTGCTGGATTGGTGCCTCAGCTCAACTTTTACAAATGGACAATGGAAGAATGAATTGCTTGCTTGCTGTTGCTATTAATTATATCTGACAGTGACGATACCAAAGAAAAAAACTGCAATATAACCAGGGTCTGATCTTTTTTTTTTTAAGCCAAATGTCTGGTAATGAAAAGTAATTCCCACCTAAATATATTTCTTTAACAGCCAAAAAACTAAAAATAATTTTGTGTCACGTATTATACATACACTTCATCTGCATAATAACACATTATGGTTGTGAATAAAATACATTGGTCATAGCATATTGTAAAGGGAGGGTCCAAATTCAAAGATATGAACCACTAGTTATAAGGATCCTAGTTTTAAAACGCAATTGTCACACTTATTACTGGACAGGTCTATGAAAAAGATGTCTAGGAGGTGATACAATGGAGATTTTTTGATACGTGTTAGGATATAAGACAAGCCAGAGTGACAGATTATGAAACACTAAGACATTATCAGTACAGTATATTGACGAGAACATGAGTGCCACCAAGTACATACACTCGTGCGCTGTGTGTGTGTGTGTGTGCGCGTGTGTGTGTGTAAGCCATGGCTGACAGTGCTGAACCATCAAGGCTGATATTTAAAACAAGTCACCCGTCATCCTCTGGCGTCTGGCATTTTGTTTTAAAATGCAAAATATAGTCATGGGTGTTATGGCCGACGTGGGAGGATTAAAGTGTTGTGTGACTTCTAAAACGTACATGCCAAAAGTCTACCAGCATTTGTTGCTTGGCTGATATTAATTTCAGACCCTGGGTATAACCAATTAAATGTACTGTACACTTAGCCCTTGTTCTTAATTACAAATTTGCCAGGTTGGGCACGCACAAGATTTTTTGAACGAGTTAAGCAACATAGTTGCCATTCCATTTAAATATTCATGCAATTTGCGCTTTAAAAAAGCTTCTGACATCCTCTTGACTATGAGATGGGACATTTCAGCCTGATATATAGAAAAGGCATGAATGAACCACATCTAGTCTGGTGCTAAATCTGGTTCTCAGAATCTTGTAGCGTTTCTTCCCTTTCTTGGAGCAATCTTGAATGAGCAACATATCCATCACACAAATATGCACCTATGAAATAGGATATTTAAGGGTTTCAAAGGGATAGTTTGGTTTTGGAGAAACCAAATAGTTTCCCTATTTTCCCAGAGTCCCCCCCCCCCCCACACACAGAAGTTAGGTTGAACAGTGAGCGTAGCTTATTTGAGCTCAATCCCTGGATTTCTGTGGGCTCATGTTGCAGCTTTAAACTTCTCCAAAGCTGATTATTTTAACATTACCTTAACATTTTCTCATGGATAATTTGGCATGACTTTTTCGAAAATGCATTATGTACTGTTATACAGTATTATATACTCATCCCCTGTGGCTTTTTTTGTAATCATTACTTTGCCAATAGTTACATTCTTTACAATTTGTAGTTTTGTTAAGACCAGCAATGCATCTTCGTGAGAGGTTTTTCCTTACGTTTGAGAGCTGCTGCTACTTTCAATCCCATAGACATCCAGGAATTAAAGTAAGTTAGGCTATGCTCACTATTCACCATACTAAACCCCCGTACTACACAGCGAAAACAGACTTATCCCTTTAAGCTGTGATTGACAACACCCCCAGGGTGAAATAAGTACCATATCATTGAGAATAGCTTTGAAAGTAAAAATGTATTCTGTTTATAGGGTAGATTTATCTTCATGGTGCATCCCCCCTCAGCCTTTTTTTTGTACTTTTGTTAAATTATTACCGTCAGGGACTTTCATATGATTTCTTGGATGTATTGTAAAAGCCACAATGTTTAGTGAAAATTCCTTGACATTGTTTTTGTGATGTAGTGACTCAGAGGCATTTTACAAGGGTTTTACTCATCAATAGCTGAGACTTAGCTGAGTGATTGTTTCCAATGTGTGTGCATTGTTGAATGTGGGAAAAAGCATTACCAGTTTTCTGTAATAAAAGAATGAAAGCAGACCTTGATGTCTATGATGATGAAAAGGCTAATATGTTGTACCGTCTCCTGGAAATGGACCTTCTGTATATCAGTGGTTCTTAAACTTTTTCACATCAAGGACCCCCAAAATGTTATGTATCTGAAAATATTTAGCTCCAGGGACCCCCAGAAGCAAAGATTGAAGTAAAAAAAAATCCCTTTAAAAAAAAAATATATATATATATATATATATATTCATAGATTTGCACAGATTTTCACGATTTTTCAAAAATAGCAGATCTACAAGCTCGAGCTTGTATATCTGCATTTTGCTGGGGACCCCCTGGAACCCACCCAAAGACCCTGGGGGTCCCCGGACCCCACTTTGAGAACCAATGCTGTATATAACTTGTAAAAGAAACGATAATGATATAATACCTTTTCTTTTGGTTAAAACAAAACGTTTTTGTGAAAAGGATAAAGTTCTATATTCAGATAGTAATCATTGGCAATTTAATCCAATCAGGAGAGTGACCCCATTTATCAGCTTAGATGTTATTGTTCCAGTTACACTTTGGTCTGCTTATTTCCCTTCTGTATTCTGTATGAGTTCTCTCTCCTGATTGGATCAAATTAAATTGATATCCCTAACTGTTCTGTTTACTAATGAGCAATGAACAAACACTCTTTAGCAATGATTACAATCAGAGTATAGGGCTATTTAACACTTATTTTAACCAACCAAATCACTTACTGCACCTTTAATTCAGTATTTGGACTACCAGGAAGCCAACTGTGCGGAGAGAGCTGTATTCAGCTAACTTTTCACACCTGATCTCCTGACGTCATTCTACTTACAGACTGTAATAGCAGTCTGGACAATAAAGTTTGGTGTGTAGCCCGCTTTAGAAAAGCCTCGCCAACAAATCAAAACAATGGCATCTGCAGCCATCCTGACTGTGACTACTACTACATCCCTAGTGCCAGGTGTGCTGTGTGCATTTCAAGTGTATGATGCTGGCTTTATTGATACCCTCGGAAGGCTCATTACCTGCGTTAGTTAGGCAGCGGTGCTCCTCTTTAGTAGTGTTTCGTTCGCCCTCCTCTCTGCAGCCCCAGGGCTCTGGTCACCATCCGCCTGGCGACAGTGGAGTCTGTCCGAGGACGCTCCTTCACCGGCTGCATGAATTCTGACAGGCAAGACGGCGACAAACATTTTCAAATGACACTCTGTCTAGCTAGTACATGGTGTTCAAGTGGCCTTAACCCATTAAGACCTGAAGCAGATTCTACAAATGTCTTCTAGATCCCAACAGTTTTCTGGAAAAAAAAACGTATGTTTCTATATCAGTGGTTCTTTAACTTTTTCATGTCAAGGACCCCCAAAATTATATGCATTTGGCTGCAGACCCCCATCTCAAAATATGTTGTTCCAGGGACCCCCCAGAAGCAAAGATTTGAGTTACAAATGTTCGCTTTAAAAATATATATATTCAAAGATTTGTACACATTTTCACAATTTTTCAAAAATAGCAGATCTACAAGCTCATAGCGCGGAAAAGCCAAAGAAATCTAAAATGACACAGATGCGTTCCTGGTCTTAATGGGTTAAAGAAATTTCACCACAAACAATATACAGCCTAATAGTCCCTCTTGTTTTTCTCTGTATTATTAGTGTGGTTGCCTTTAGACCACCAGACGACCATTGTTATTGCATTTAATTTGATTATATTATATCTGACTCTTTGCCAAGTTACTCCTCCCCACACCATGTACACAATGTAATGTCAAATTAAACTTTATCAGCAATAGTAGAGTGGGAAGAAGGGGGCATCATACACCCCCCGGAAATATACTTCTAATCAATGTTTCTAGATTGGATTTTTTTGGGACAAAATTATGAGCCATGTTAAAACGTAAAATATCCCATGTACCATTCTTATGCAAATTAGTTGCGCCATTATCGGAAAAATCAATTTTCACTATATCTCACCAGTGGTGGAAAGTGACTAAGTACATTTACTTAAGTACTGTACTTAAGTACAATTTTGAGGTATTTGTACTTTACTTGAGTATTTCCAATTTCCAATACTTTTACTTCTACTCCACTACATCTCAGAGGCAAATATTGTACTTTTACTCCACTACAATTATTTGAAAACTTTAGTTACTAGTTACTTTTCAGATATAAACTATGATATAATGAAACATACATTAACCACTTTAACCCTATTTTATACAGTACATAGGCTATTTGAAAATAGCAGATCTACAAGCTCACAACGCGTCGCATCGCGACGCGTTGTGAGCTTGTAGATCGTCTATTTTCAAATATTTAGTACTTTTACTTTTGGTACTTTAAGTACATTTTGATGCCAATACTTTTGTACTTTTACTCAAGTAACATTTTTTTTTTTGATTTTTACTTGTAAGAGAGTATTTTTATATTGCAGTATTGGTACTTTTACTTAAGTACAGAATTTGAGTACTTTTTCCAACACTGTATCTCACTCAGCAAATATTGCACTTTACTGAACAAATAAGGTGGTTTATCTGATATTAAACCGATTCATTATGCTGTCAGTCACGCCCCTTTGACTCAATGAGACTTGTAATCTCCCCGTTACCCTTACCGGCTCGTCTGATGGCTTTGCCTTTAGCCTTTTTGCTCCCTTTAGACAGTGTACGTGTCTTCAGGAGAGGATGTTGGATGGAGAGGGCATCGAGTGCTGCATGCAAAACAAACAACAAAAAGGTATACTTTAGATAGTTATTTTATCTGAGCAATGTTTTGGCATTATTCACTATGAATAGAGACGATACCTGCAGAGTTGCTGGAGAAGACACCCAAGGCACGCGTGTCGTCTACCCACTTGATTTTAATCCCACCATCACTGAGAGAGACAGAAATTACTTTGTTAACCCTTTAAGACCTGAGGCGATTCTTAAAAATGTTTTCCAAATCCAAACAGTTTTTTGAAAAAAAATCTAAACTTTTTTTTTTCAAGATTTCTCAAAAATAGCAGATCTACAAGCTCATAGCACGGCACTCGGTGCCGCGCTATGAGCTTGTATATCTGCTATTTTTGAATAGCCTAAAGAAATCTAAAAGTGACACAGATGCGTTCCAGGTATTAATGGGTTAAATAAAAACAGTTATTTTTGACAGCAGACATTTTGACAGGTAAATGTGGTGTGCTGTGAAAGAGTTCAGGTGAGATTTGTTCTACTCTGACCTGTAATCTGCAAAGGCATCCAGCAGGTCATCGGTTGTGAAAGCTGATGGAAAGTCATAGATTTCAATCACATGGCCAAACTCCTCCGGGTTGAGCCACGCATTCTCAAAACAGGAGTAGTCGTTATGGGCCTGCTCAAAGCAGACGTCCACATGTTTCAGGTATGGTATGATCTGAGAGGACATAAAGAACACACTTTTTAGATCATTAAATCTTCCACATTTATAAGGAATAATCCGTGGCAGGATTCACATCCATAGGACATAATAACCACACACCCCCCTTGAAAAACATGCATGATGGATTTAATTACTTCAGACAGATCTTTATTTATAGTTTTACACAATAAAAGATGAATGCATTTCTGAAGAGTGCTTCATCGGGTTTGTTTTAAAAAATGAAAACTTCTACGCTTAAAATGGTTTTATAAGACAATGACAATTACGTCAACAACTGTGCTTAGTAGGGCCTACCTCTTCAGTGGAAATGGTGGTGTCTGTGTCTGTTGTGTTAGGGCTGCGTGACCCACCACCCTGTCTGTCTGTGTCTGTCGTTTTAGGGCTGCATGTCACACCACCCTGTCTGTTTGTGTCTGTTGTTTTGGGGCTGCATGACAAACCACCCATGTCCTCCTTCTCATCGTCCTCCAGAGTCATGGCAATAAAATACGAAATAGGCATGTCCCAGAGCTCTTGAAGTTCTTGCTTTACACGCATGTCGCGCTGCTCATCGGGAGGACAGGGCAGCGAGCTGTTGCTGGAGGTGTCGTCAACGCCGTTAGCTAGGCCGTTGGGCATGCTGGGAAGTGACTCACAGTTGGAAATGTTTGTGGACGTCGTGCTCTCTGCAATGTCAGAAGAGGAGCACGAACATGAACAGGAGTCAGAAGAAGCGCTGGTGCTACAACAGCAGCAGTTACAACAATCTGTGCTGGAAAACTTCTCTCTGGGAGCCGGCACGCTTTGGAGGGACTGCCTCTCCCTGGACGCCCTTGGTACATAGAGCGGCTGGTCAGGCTTCCGAGGTGCACGGTTGTGCCTTGGGGTCGATGGCTTAGACTCTCGATGGCTTAGACTCACTCTCTGCATTCCTCCTCTTCGTCTTGGCCATGAGGGATCCTCACACAGGCTGTTGCTCACCTCTGTGTCACTGTCTTCTTCCAACTCACCCCTATTACAAGATAAAGTTAAATCAAATTAAATGTTACAGTTGCATCCTTTAAATAAATAAAAATACATGTGATGAAGGATCCCTGTCTATTTAGCAAGGTGGGTCACTTTGACCTTATGTGTATTGTGTCACTTAATTGATGATTATGTTCAGCCTAGAGAGAGGGACTGGCAGCTAATTAGAGTACAGGGCCAGGTGTGTTTAATCAGTTGGGGCTGGGAGCTCAGTATGTTTGCAGCCTTTGAGGAGTGAAGAGCTACTTTATACCTGACATTATTATTACTTGTTTTTGATCGTGTTTGGACTATATCACCGAAGAGACGTTATTGTTTTATTTTGCAATATGGGACTGTGTTGAACAGTACTTTTCTGTAACCAAGGTTATAATAAATACCCCCGAAGATGAGAAGAAGCCTCTCTGCATTCTTACCCATGCACCACGGTGGTCACTACTTCCCAACCAGCTAAATTAGTTATCCTAAATTACAATACACCAATCCCAACAGCTTCATAAAAGTGGTTAAGCTGGTGATATAGTTCTTTCATGTGATGGCTGACCTACAGTCTTAGACAATGGGGAATCACACATTCAGCTACTAAAAACTGTTTGCCAGGATCCCCAATAATATAAGACATAAATAACAGCTACTTGCATTCTTACAAGATAGCATGGTGATAGATGGTGTGATGTATCAACTCTACCATACTGCCGTGGCATTTACACCATTATGACTGCTCTTTGAAAGCAGTAGTTAGAGCAAGAGAGAGAGACAGATGGAGAGCTAGAGAGATACCGTAGATAGATAGATACCAGCATAGATAGATCGATCTTTGTTTATCCCGTGGGGGACATTCAGTCATCAATGGCAGATAAGAGATACAGGGCATATACAGGCAAAAATATATCTATATTTACAGTACAGTGCAGTGTATTAGTCTTGGTATACGGTATACCTGAGCTCAGAATAGCAGACCACCACCCTGCGGCTCCAGCCTTCCCCTACGGAGAAGGTGACAAGCTCTGGACGGTCTTCTGTGGTCTTGTGGGTCAAGTATCGAAGTCGGCTCGAAAGAGCGGGGAACAGCAGCACACTGAACAGAGGACATGACAGATATGGGAAAACGCAACGGTGCCATAAGCTGATGTTTTGGTTTCATTGTCACATTGTGAGAAGTATTAACATTATATATATATATATATGGACCAGGTAACACAGCTGCTCACATGAAATATGTGGAACAGTGGAATATAGTCTTACCTTTTGTGGTTCCCTTTTTCCTGGTACGCATCCAGCTCCTCGAGGACAGTGTGGACAAACTCATTCTCTTGTTTAGGGAGATAGGTCCCATCAAAGCAAGGGAACGCCAGGGTGGACAGATAAAGATGTATCCCTGTTGACAGTACGGCATAATTAAGTGTATTGATTGATTGAATATGTTATTAACGGTTTGCAAAAAAAGCACAGAGGTACAGTTTCACACAAAAGGATAATAACCCAAAAGCACAATGGCTTGTTTCCATTGGGGTCCTGTACTGTGAACCCAGTCAACCCACCAATACTATTATTTGATTATTCTAGCTCAGTCAGTGGTTCAACTTCTCAAACTTTGATAACTCTGATTCACACACCTTTAAGGATCCATTCACACACCTTTAAGGATCCATTCACACACCTTTAAGGATCCATTCACACACCTTTAAGGATCCATTCGGAACCCCCTCCCCCCCCCTCAAGGAACCCTGAGGGTCCTGGAGGCTGGACCCCACTTTGAGAACCACTGACTCTACGCAAACAGTCAGGGTCACACATTTTAGAAAACACAAACAAGTCACCTAGGTAAACAATGAACATCTGTGTTTATAAAACGTAACGTAGCCTAACCAACGTTAGTTTAGATACGATCAGATCAACCACATAGACGCAACCTTTGAAAATACTTCATTTTTGTCCAAAGTATAAATGTGTGCAGACAGACAGACAGACAGGCAGGCAGGCAGACAGACAGACAGGCAGGCAGGCAGACAGACAGACAGACAGACAGACAGACAGACAGGCAGGCAGACAGACAGACAGACAGACAGACAGACAGACAGGCAGACAGGCAGACAGGCAGGCAGGCAGACAGACAGACAGACAGACAGGCAGGCAGGCAGACAGACAGGCAGGCAGACAGACGGTGTATCTCAAGCTGCTAACCACCACATGACTTCTTCTTCTATCCTAACTAAACTAACGGTGTATCACTAGTCAGACAAGTAGCTCTTAGCATGCGATATGCTAGAGGAGAAAGGATAGGCTGGTCCATAGATATATATAAAGGCTAGATGACTCACCCGCGCTGCTGGCCAATGGAGTACGACGTTGCCACATGGCGGCCATCTTGAAACAGTCATTCATAACATTATGTCTATGGTGCATATACTTTAAAATAACCATAGCGTGCTCAATTTTCATCCGATTTTCAAACGGTTTGGTGTTTTGTAAACACCAAAGATGTAATAAAATTATAAAATTATAAAATAAAATAAAAAATAAAAAAACATGATTATAATTATAAGTATGCAGTATCATAACTACATCTTTGGTGTTTACAACACACCAAACCGTTTGAAAATCGGATGAAAATTGAGCACGCTATGGTTATTTCAAAGTATATGCACCATAGACATAATGTTATGAATGACTGTTTCAAGATGGCCGCGGTTGAGCTACGCTTGCGCCGTCCCCTTGAGCCATCTAGCCTTTATATATATCTATGGGCTGGTCTATTAGATACACAGCTCAATCAACGTAAACGTTGGCTTACCAGAAATGAATAGTTTCAAGTGTAGCACAGGTCCAGCTGCACGGTAGTAGTGATGACGCAGTAACTATAGTGATGATGCAGTAACTATAGTGAAGAAGAAGAAGCACGTCGCACCGCTAGCGATAATTGTTACGATGAACTTCTTGTTCTTTTTGTTTTACGGCTGTTCGCATTCAGCTAATCAGTGGTGCATTACCGCCACCTTGTGCTCCGGAGTGGGGATCAGACTAGCCATGGTTAACATGACGCTCGTCTGTCACAATTAAGCGTCATGGCGCAACTTGTTCCTGGTTTTGGCTTTTTCTCCATACATCTACATAAAACGTTCAGATTTAAAAGTGTCAACCCACGGCCATGGATGTAATAAGTTTAAACGCTCTGGTCTAAGTACCCGTATCTTCCGTATTGTTCAATAAAAAGCATTTTAATCCGATCAGCGGCCATTTTTTCAGAATGTAATAGAGTGCAATACACCTTCCAACCAATAGGGTCGCGTGGTTGAAGTAAATGAAGAACATTTTGAGAAAATGGCCACTAATCGAATTAAAATGCTTTTTATTGAACAATACGGAATATACGGGTACTTGGACCCAAGCGTTTCAACTTGTTGCATCCGTGGCTGTGGGGGAAGCACTTTATATTTGAAATCTGGACGTGTATGTAGATGTACGGGTTGTAAATGGAGAAAGTGCCAAAACCAGGAAGGAACAAGTTTTGTTTCGGGGCTAGGATCAGGGAACCCATCGTCAAAAAGAAAATAAAAAACAGCGCCCTCTGCTGAATTTGAGTTCCAAGAGCTGATATATTGCACTTTTACCTTAGCGCTAGGTGTGCTCTTTAGTTGCTTGTTTTAGAAGGGATTGAGAATGCATATAAGACTTTTGGTGATTATACACACACACACACACACACACACACACACACACACACACACACACACACACACACACACACACACACACACACACACACACACACACACACACACACACACACACACACACACACACACATGCTCTGTAATCAATAATGTAATCGAAAGTGCACTAGAACACTTTTGACACCTTTGGGTGCACAGACTTAAGTGATATCAATCACACACATATACATCACATCATGCAACAAAACATAATTTGCACATACAGAAAGCCTGGCCTGCCATTTTTTAAATCTTTTTAAAACATTTTCAAATAGTTCAAATAGCCCATCTACAAGCTCACAACGTGTCGATGTAGTTCGGCTAGTTGAACTATTTGAAAATGTTTTTCAAAATAGTAAAAAATGGCAAAGACGTTTAGGGATAATGGGTAAGGCCCCGGCGAAAATAGGGCCCTCAGTGTTTTGTTTAGTGCACAGGGTGTTTCTCTCTACATCAACAGACACCTGAGCAATGTTTGTGTCAAGTTTGGTGCAGATTAGAGCATCCGGGGCCCATGATATAGATTCGCTAGGCCCCTGTGGTGTGACTATTCTCATGCCAGACAAATTATTACCGTGATGCCAGACCCCTAAACAGTGTTTGTGTCAAGTTTGGTGCCAATTGGAGCAATGGCCTTTGGGCCACATGTGGCCCCTAGTCACTGTGACCAGTCTCAGGGCAGGCCCCATGACAGTGTTTGTGCCAAGTTTGGTGTGGATTGGAGCAACGGTGCACTTGTGGCCCACTAGGGGCCACGTGACACCTGGTGTAACTATTCTCATGGCAGACCCCTACACAGCAGTGGTGGACAGGAACAGAGTACATTTACTTGAGTACTACTGTTAAGTAAATGTTTTGAGTATCTGTACTTTACTTGAGTATTAGAATTTTTGGATACATATGACTTTCACTCCACTACATTTTAAAGAAAAAATATTGTACTCTTGACTCCACTACATTTCTAGGAAGGGAAAAAGTACATTATGAATTAATCACTTCACACTTAACATTTAACACTTAACATTAAAAAATGTTCTTGTGTTTGACGTACATGGGCCAGACATGTCGATCAAACAGACCAGGCGCGTCTGGGACCGTGTAGTTTCTTGAGCACCTCCTCTTTTTGCATTCTTCGTATGGAATGGAAATGAAATAACGCTGGTTCAGCACGTCGATCAAAGGTCAGGAAACCTTCCACAATCAGGATGTGAGTCTCCTCCTCCTTGTCAGACTCCGAAAGAATGTCGGTATCCAAGGTGTTATTAACACCATGCGACTTAGTTAGTTAGTTAGTTAGTTAGTTTATTTATTTCGGTCATGATTTACAAAAACAAAACAGTTGAGCATACAAAATATTTTCAGCATAATCATTTGACCGAAAAGGTTTGGGCTGAAGCCGAAGCTTATTATGCCCACCTTATTAATAATCAAAATAAATTAAGTGTCACAAAAGAAAAAGAAACAAAAGAGTAAGAAAACAAAAGAAAACAAAACAGAAGAAAACCAAATGTCAACAATGCTAAGTCTTACATATGAAAACGAAAAGAAACAAAACGAAACAAAATGAAGAGAAACATTTCCAGCTTTGTGTCAGTTACATAGAAAAACAAATAGCAAGATGCAAAACAATTCAAAATTATTTCTATTTATATATTGAAGTGGTAGCTTCATATATATAAATGTTCATATATTAGATTTAAGACAATTAGATTCGCATAAATATTAGTTACATACATACATACATATATACATATATATATATATATATATATTCATATATATACGTACGTGTGTTCGTATGCACACGTACATGTGGGAAGATGTAATCAACTATATCACTAGTGATTCCCTATATCTATCTATTACCTTTGCTTTATATGTTAATTTGAATTTTCTTATTGAATTGCTCAGTTTAAGTTCTTTATCTAATTTATTCCACGTGATTACCCCGATGGTAGATAGGCATCTTTCTCTGGTGTTTGTCCTTGCAAATTTATTTTTAAATATAGCCGTTCCCCTCAGTTTGTACCTGCTTTCTCTGGGCTCGAACAGCTCCTGCAAGCAGATTGGGAGGGTCCTATTGTGTACCTTGTACATTATTACTAAAATATTAAGGGTAACTAAATCTTCAAATTTCAATGTGCGGTTATTTATAAATAATGGGTTTGTTGGTGCATAATAATCAGCCAGGTTGACAATTCGTATTGCTTTTTTTTGTAAAATAATAATGGGATGAATTATTGTTTTATATGTGGTTCCCCAGACTTCTACACAGTAAGTTAAATAGGGCATTATTAAGGCGTTGTACAATGTCTGAAGTGATTTTTTATTAATGGTGTCTTTCATTTTATATAGGATTGACTTCTCAAACTTCAAAGGGTTCTCAGCCCAAGCGTAGATCGTACTCATCATGGCGTCCATGTCCAAAGCAGTAATGACATCATACTGCTTAAAGCCATCTTCACCAACTTCAATCTGATCTTGGGGCTTGAAGAAGTCATCCTGATGTACCAGTTGGGCAAGTTCTTGATCAGCCTGTTGGTGAGGGTTGACCCTATTTCAATTGTTTAGGGTCTGTCATGAGACTAGTCACACCAGGGCCACAAGTGCACCGTAGCTCCAATCCGTACCAAACTTGGCATCAGAAAAAGTACTCAACTCCAGTACTTGGTCAAATAATACTCAACCACAAGTGAAAGTAAGTATTCAAAAGTACAAATTACAAAAAAAATCAATACAGTGTTTGTGCTAAGTTTGGTGTGTCTGTGGCATCCAGGACTATTCTTATGGCAGTCCTATGAACAGTGTTTCTGCCAAGATTGGTGCAGATGGGAGCAACGGTCTGCTTCGCAGGTCCGGATGTTACGTTTGTGGCGTCCACCGTCGACCCATCTTCTAGGCAATTTTAGGATAGGATGTATATTGCGCATGTTGATATTGGAATGACGATCATACATTTTCGATATATTGTGCAGCCTTACAACCCAGCCTGGCAGAGATAGGCGCTGAGCAGTGGTGTAAAGTAACTAAGTACATTTACTCAAGTACTGTACAGTACTTAAGTACACTTTTGAGGAATCTTTCCTGTAGTATTTACTTTACTTTTACTCCACTATACAATTATTTGAAAACTTTAGTTGCTAGATTTAGATTATTACAAAACATACAGTAACCACTTCATCATGCCATTTGAAAATAGCCACAATGAAAGATTTTTATTAATTTGAAAACTTTAAATGGGACATTCTGCATGAGTACTTTTACATTTTGATGCCAATACTTTTGTACTTTGTTATGGCAATATTGGACTGTCATATATGGATCTACCATTTCTTGATTGTATGCATATCACAAGTTGCCATTTGGCTCACACCCACTGTTGTGGGTGTCATTTCAGAGGGCCACACTCCACCTGTATAGACAAAGCATTGGTTTGCCCTGGCCAGGGGGTAAGACACCTCCTTCTTGAATCAACCCTTTTGATCACGGGATGTAAAAGGCCTTGCCACACCTATTGTTTTTTGGTCATGGGACCCCCTGGGCCTGGCTTTGGAGGGGACACCACGCTGGAAGGAGCACCTAGAGTGAGCTCAGGGTACAGGCCCTCTTGGGCTACGGGTGGACAGGACATTGAGGAGAAACATGCTTGTTTTTGATGCGGTTGGACTCAACAAATAAACATATTTCTTATCAGCTTCACCTCGACTGTATATATATATATATATATTATTTCCATTACAACTTTTACTCAAGTACATTTTGAATTCCGGACTTTTACTTCTAACAGAGTACTTCTAAATTGCAGTATTGATAATTTTACTTAATAAAACATTCGAGTACTTTTTCCACCACTGGCGCTGAGCAAGTGCACGTTTCTAGTTTAGTAGTGTTGGACAGACTGGCGGACACAGACATCTTTAGATCGCTGCCACTAGCAGAGCTAAAAAGGTTCAGTTCGGATTTTTTCAGCATTTTTTTTATTTTTAAAGATCGTGTAGGAAACACATTAACATACTAATGTTGGACAGACAAGAAAAATAAAATCAATAAAAATGTTTTGATTGTTGAGGGCATGAACATGGCCAAAAAAATTAAACGGTACCAAGGAAAACAAGAGATGGTAATAAAAATAAAACAATTCACAAGACCAGCATGGTGGGAAATCAAATATGGACCTAGGATACCGTGTAACTATCCCCATCTTGGAATGCCGTTTGGCCCAAACATTCAGCAGAATACATGGATGGTATCAGGGACCCCCAGGTGGTCCGTTCTTCACCACACTGGAAAACACATCTAGAAAGCACACAAGGTGGATTTGGCACACTCCTTCTCTCCAGGGTAACACTGCACTTTATTTTCAGAATGTACAGTTAGCGAAAACAGTCAACACTCCTGTCTCAGTATTAAAATGAAAACATGTTTGAGGCTAATTATTCCTAAATTAAAAAAATTGAGACATATTGAAATCAGCACCACTATGGGTTTATCTTTTCTAAAGTATTCCTTGTAAATTACTCCATGAACACAAATAATAGCCTCACATTCTTTTGTCAATTGATTCAAAAGTGACAGAAATGAAATAAAAAAATAAAACAACGATATTGTTGTTTTATTCATTAAATGCCTAATAGCATAGCAATGTCCAAGTCGGAGTGCTTCTCAGGATCAGCAACAGTACAAGAGTCTGAACTTTGTTTTGACTGCATGAATATATACGCATAATTGAGAAATGGGCAACATCTCAAATACAAATGTCATCAATAGCCACAAGGCCCTAATGAGTGGCTGAGGCATAGCTGTGGTGAGATTTTAGAAAACCCTTCAGCGTTCCGACTTCAATTTGATCCAAAACAGGGCAGGAAACATCTTTGAATGATATGGTATGTCCCCAAATTCAGTTTTCTCAACCAACTAGATTTTTAGAATAGTATGGAATGGCAGGTTGCGTGCCAATAAGTGACTAGTTCAGTAGGTCACCTCTTCCAACACAGCTAATGGACCACATCAGTAATGCAAAATGTCAATATCTTTAGTCACCAGGCCCTAAGGAGTGGCTTAGAAACCCCTTCAGCATTCAGGTATGTCCCCAAATTCACCAAATAATTTCAGTTTTCTCAACCAACTAGACTATTACAATAGTATGGAATAGATGGTAGGTTGCGAGCAAAAGTTTTCGAACACAGCTAAAGGTCATTACGTAGCAGCTGTCTGGTGGTCATTTCATTCTCCAATTCAAAATGTGTTTAGTTTAGAGTTTTATCAACTGCAGCAAACTATTTTCAACCAACCACCCTGCTGTGCAGTCCATCGCTGGTCGGAGGGTTCTGTGCATACACAGGGTTTCCACAACACTCAACTATTATAAAATAAACCGGTTCACTGGCTACCTGTATGGGTATAAACAAAAAACAAAAAGGAAGACTTTGTGCATGCTGATCCAGTCCAGTCCACAGAGCAGCCATGTGAATCTGCCATGTATGAGAATAGCTGTAGCACTGTACAAAGTATTTTCTTGTTTTCTCAGTCAACAATAAAAATAAAAACTAAAGTAGACAAAACTGCCCACTATTTTCACGTTTATTTATAAAAAGAGGAATATTTTGAACGCTGAGTGGTAGAACCTATGACAGTGATCCCAACTACCGACTCCTTACCCTTGAAATCTGCACCCCCAAAAATAACAGTGGATAAAGGGAAACATTTACTCACTTTTCCACTCCTGTTGTACTTATCAAGAAAGGTAATGTTACTCGTCGTCACTCACACGCAGAATCATGTTTGTTTTTGTCACATGTAGATTTCAGATACATAGATCCACATGTCCTAGACCTGTGTCAAGCCCTACAGTGGTCACTTAACACTGGTCCTCAGGGACCCCTTGAACTGAAGGCTTACTATCCTACCAGGAGGTTAAATGCATTCATGTGGCGGCATCCCAAGTCTAACTAGCCACTGATTAAACTGGTAGAATGGCAATGACACATGGTGAACTTGGGATAGTTCTCCAGATAAAAACAAGCCAGCTAGGCTAGCCAACTAGGGCTAGCCAACTAGGGGTCCTGCCGCTGGGTGGGTCAAAAACCAGAGGTACATGAAGACTAGGGATCCAACTGCTAAGCTAGGAGATGAAGACAGAATATGACTAGAGCTCTGTGACAAGAACAAGACATCTGATATGAATTATGAGGTTGATTTGGGAACTTTCTGATGGATAGAAAATACAGCCATCTGTCCTACAAAGCCAAAAAGGTGAAAGCAGAAAAATGTTACCTCCTGTCCTGTCAAATGCATTATTGGTAAGACATTGGTGAGATAGTATAAGATAGAGATAAGAGTGTGATTAGTGACATTTACAGGTGTAACTTTTTGTAGACATGAAACGTAAACTTATCATGTACTATGGCATATGACCTTCAGAAATGGAGGACAAATTAGTTGATTAAGTTTGCTGTAGAAGAAAACAGTAATTTGGGGTCACCAACATGGGAAGTAACAACATGTGAAAAATTGCTGAAAATAGTTGCTTCTGTCTTGATTTTAAATTTGATCCATAATGTGTGGAGTGTATTTTATCCCAGCCTTCAGTTCAACTGGGATAATGTTGGGGTAGTAAGGGGGGGTAGGTGTGTACTTAGTAGACATGTTGAGGAGGTTGGGCCAAAGTAAGGGTGCTGTTGAGCAGTAGGGTTTTCTTTAAGGTTATGGTAAGCTTGAGGTTGGGTCACTGATACTGTGGCCTAAAGTCTCTCAAGATAAACGGTTGGATCTGAATGACAGGAGAGAGGTTGAGCTGCAAGATATTCTGGGCTTCCCGTCGGGCTTCAGCCACTGAACGAGAATCGTCTATTTTGATAACCTGCCGTCTCAGATAGTTCTTGCTTTTTAGGACCTTTATCCCTCCTTTTTCCACAACCCTGGGTTCACTTGGCAAACCATTCTGTTGTTTGTATCCCCCCTGTGGCCAGTGGGCTCCATTCCTCCTTCTAGTAAGCCTCATTTCCATGTCAGTCTCTGGGAAAATGTGTCCGTTGGCATAGATAACCGGAGCAGGATCTCCTATCAGTGCCCCTCCATCCATCCTGGTGGGGCAGGACAGGGTCCTCTGGTTCGACAAAGCCACGGCTGTGGTAGGGGGCGACCTGCTGCCATTTTGCGACGGCTGACGGCCATTTTGTGAAGGCTGCGACGGTATTCCTGAAAATGTGAGGGAGTTCTGTTGTTGCTGGATGGTAGAGTTAGTATCAGAGTCCCAACATGTCTGAATCTGGAGTCGAGCAGTGTGGCCGCCTGTCAGACCCTCAATGTTAGTCAGCCTCAAGCATGGCTGTGCTCGAGGAATAACGGGGGACGACCCAGTGGTCCTGAAGGCATGGGAGCCGCCATAGGTGAGCGCACGGTGATCCATCAGCAAATCAGGGGGTCGGATCCCCTTGATCCTGGGCTTGGCTCTCTCAGTAGTGCTCCAGGACGGGTGTTGTTTGGATACGGTCCTCTTCCTTTTTTTCCGGCTCTTCATCTTGGCTGTTGATCTGTTGCTTCCCGCTCTCTCCAGGGGGTTCCCCACAGTGAGCGGGAGAGTCATGCAGGAACGATATCGGTAGACGTCTTTGCTGTGCAGCACAGTGGGCCGATGGCCCTCCTGTCTCAGCTCTCTGAGGAATGTCTCCAGCTGCCCCATGTCCAACAGGCCACAGTTAGAAGTCATTGAGGTCACTGAAGGTAACTGGAGTATATGCAGTGCATCCTGGAGGACGATTTGACCAGCACTGTTAATACGTGACCAGCTGTGGAAGGGACGCGGCTCCTCAGTGGAGACTGTTGACTGGCATCTGAGTGGAGGACCTCTACTCACTGTGTCAGCCATGTTGCGGAGTCCTGGCGAGAAGGAAACGGAGAGAGCGGTTGTTTAAATTGGAGAAGAAAAATACAATGAAAACTTGAAAAAGCAGTTCCTGGTAAAACTGAGTAGGCTTGCTTAAACTTAATAGACAAGGTTACATTGGAACTTGCACAAATGCTTGTATTTCAAGGTCACACAGATTAAAGTTTGGGAGGATATCACAATTTCTGAGAAACAAAATAAACTATATGGGCTGCTATGGGCTTAAAACGTATAGTCAACAATCAAAACGTGGGGTTTATCACAATTGACAAAAATTATGCCCAACAAATATACTTTGCTCATACCGCTGCTATAAAAACCAGACACTCCACGTGTCAGAGTCGGGAAGGACAGTAACATTAGCATTAGTAGAAGCCTACCCAGAGAGTGAAGAGAGTACAGAGTTTTCAGTTTAAGGATACAGGAAATGAGCAAAGACACAGGAAGTGATGCTGTGCTTATACCAAGAAAAGGAGCACATTCCAGTGTGTGGAACCTAGTTTAAACCCAACGACAAGGACTTATAATTTGCAAACAGTGTTATGGCACGGCAAGGTAACTCTACAAATCTCTGCTACCTCAAATGTCACCATAACAATATGATTTAGCAATGAAGGACAAACAAACCACATCGCAAAACCCCAGTCGCCAGACGAAACATACCTCAATAACGCAAACGTTACACAGTGCATCAACACGCTTCCAAAGGCACAAGGAGATAACAAATTCCATCAGCTATTACTTGGCTAAAGATATGGCTCCAATCAAACCCATTCAAAACAAGGGGTTTAGGATTATGATATTATAGACTAGACAAGTGCTCTGCCTTCTCGCAACTACGTATACTGTTGCATTATTGCCTGCTCTGTACACTCAATGTCAAATGACAGACGAAACGGAACTGAATGACGCATGATTTATACCGAAAGTAGCAGACCTGCAAGTTCGCAACAAGTTATGAGCTTGTACAATTGCTATTTTCGGCGAGCAACACAGGCGTACGACAAAATATAAATCAGGCTTCAGCCTAGGGCTGTGCGTTACGACGAATCGACGATAATAAACAGTGAACGATAAAAATGGATCCACAATCTACGTTTTCTGAGAGATCGTTCTATCGTGATAACAATGAGTGCACATTCCATTCTTGCAGTTCTACACCTTATTTTATACTTTAGACTGATGTCTTGTGAAATGGAACAGAGCTACAAACCTACCCGACATTTTGCTCATACACACATCCAAAGTTCCCTCCCCCTTTTTACGTAGTGCAGCGTAGCACAGGACGACAACAACACAGATGACCAAAACAAACAAGTCTACACAATTGCATTCAGTAGACTTGGATTCTCAACCCTTTTAATTTCAAGGGCCCACAGAGAGAGGCACGCAATTAGTTTGGTGTTCTGTTATAGTTTCCTTGTACATGTATGTGTTATTTATGAGTAGGGATGGCCAACCGATAACCGTTAACCGCCGTTAAATCGCCAACCGATTAAAATTAATCGTTTTTAAGGGCCAAAATGTTTTTAGGCCAAGTCTACACCTGCAACCACACGTAACTTCCAATTTATTCTTCCTCGTCTTTGTATTGGTATTGTTTGTGGTGGAGTGCCTCAGTGCGGCTGCAGAGTTCATGTGCAACCTCTTCCAGAGAGAGATAGACACTAGAAACTCTGCTGGAGACACAAAACAAACTGTGTAGACTTGGCCCTTAAAAAAAATATATATATATATATATAATATATATATATATATATATAGATATATATATATTTTTTTTACACATTTCTTTTCTTAACGGTTATCGATTAATTAATCGTTAAGGCCTAACGGTAATTGGTTAATAAAATGTCTCCATTTGGCCATCCCTATTCCTGAGTTCCATTTGATGCATTTTTATGTAAGTATTCCTTTTTTCCTGATCTAGTTGCGTTTTCCTTATTTGATAAGATATTTGGTAAAGAGTACTTTGGTTATCGATTGTTTGTTTCCTTATTCTTTATTTCCATAGCCTTAAATCACGGTTTCCACCATCAGTTTCCCCAGCATTTCCATCATTGTTACCTGTTGTTCCATCATCATGTGTACTGTGAAGTCAACATATTAAAGCCTTGAATCAATGATACTGCCATCCTGGTCCTAATACGTTTACCAGTATTCTGATGTCTGAGTGCTAGCCCAAAGCCAGCTAACATAGCCTGCAAACGCAGTATGCCTCTTTCAAACAAACACTGAATGACTGCCTTTGAAAGGGCCTCCTGCAATTGGGTGCAGGTGGTGCTAATCACAATCAGTACAGGTGTTTGGGTAAATACCCAGTCCAGAGCTCCTCCCACCTAGGACTGAGCAGGAGGGGATTTTCTACACAGTTTGATATGCATTAGGCCATGGACCCCGATTTGATACCATTTCTCTTTTCTTTGTTTATGTCTGGGACTCCAATCTAAACAGTAAAATCCTCTGTTACTTTAACTCTTGACTTGAGATTGTTTTTTTAAAGGAGGAGTTCACCCAAAAAATTACTTATTTTCTATCAATTGCACACCCTATGAAGCCTTGAATCCATGGATTTTGTTTTTGTCGCATTCCTAAGCTAATAATTTGATTCCCGTCTCCTACCGGCTAATGTATCCGGTAGGAGACACAAAGTAGATTATTTGTCTCCTACCGGAAATACACACGGTCATCGAATTATTGTCTTAGGAATGCCACAAAAACAAAAATAAATCCATGAAATCAAGGCTTCATGGGGTGTGTAATTGATAGAAAATAAGTCATTTTTTGGGTGAACTCCTCCTTTAACTCTAATCATTTAGGCAGTGTTCGAACTAATGCGTAACGAGTTACTGTAACCCAACTACTTTTTGCGGAAACTAGTAACGCAGCTAGTAACTTTTTCCTTACTGACATTCGAATGGCCGCGTTACTCCCGACAAAATAGCCGTCAACTTAATAGTAAGGGTGTCACGATACTCGATACGTATCGAAATTGAACCGAAAATGACGTTCGATACAGTGTATCGAAAGCAAAAGCCGTATCGCGATTCAAGGGTTAATATAAAAAAAAAATACTCCCGCGCATGCGCACATCCGATTGCACGTCCGGGTGAAGCCATGCTCGAGCCGCTGTTGTGTTTTTCTGTGCATCGCGCATGCGTGCTTACGACGGGGGAGGAAAAAAAGACGACAGGACAAACCCACGCACACCACAGAGGAGTTTGGAGGAGACAGAGAGAGACCGCTGTAGCGTTGCGTCTGTACTACTACTTTACATTTCACCATGGCCACTGCTGAAGCCAGCGATGGTAATGATGCACAAACGGAAGAATTGGAAAACCCTCCCGCTTCCTTTAAGTCAAAAGTCTGGCAATATTTTGGCTTCCCAGTGAATTATGAGGGCACCCGACGCGTTGTTGACAAAACGGCTACCGTTTGTCGATTATGCTTGTAGATCTGCTATTTTTGGCTAAAGTTCACCTCAGAAAAGGGATGGGGTTAAGGTAAAAAAAAATAAAGGCTTAGCTTATTATTCACATTTCTTGTTTGGTAAAGCTCTTACCTGTTCAAACAATAAGAACATACTTTAAGATGTTTAAGAACATGTAGCCAAATAACAGTTGTCTTTGGATCCTTTTTTCTTACATGTTCAACTTTGTATTTAGATTTTATTTAGTTATAGAGCTTCACAAGAATGTTGTTAACTCATCTTAAAGAAGAATCTGAAAATGATGTTGTTGTAAGGGCATAAAACCCTTTTTTTGGGTTATTCTCATTCTCATTTGATATTATTCAAATAAAAAGGGACTTATTGAGAAACATGCGTTTTTCTTTACAAATCAAGACAATAGCCTAAATTAATAATCATATACCCCTCAAAGCTGAAAAAAATGACGTTTTAAACATATATATCGTATCGAAAATCGAATCGAATCGTGACCTTAAAATCGAAAGTCGAATCGAAGATTAGGCGTATCGTGACACCCCTACTTAATAGGATTAAAGATTTATTATGATACGACTTCAATTCTAACCCTCAGTGACTGTCTTAGTGTCTGTCCGTCCGTCGGTGTGTCAGTCTGTGAACAGATGATCTCCGGCACCGTTGGACCGATGATCTCCGGCACCGTTGGACCGATGGGCGAGAAACATTGTACGCACACGTCCACACATTTTCAACTAGGCCTGGCCAAGAAAGAAGCTCCATCCCAAATGTTTCAAATCGGCCTAACGGTGACGCTATAACAGGCTGATTCACATTTTGGCTTATAACTCTTGACCTGTCGGTACAATCAAAATATTTCCCCCCTGGATTCCATGGCTCATGACAACTCCCCATATAGGGCACAGCCATTTCCGCCTGTAAAGATTTTCTGTCATTTTGTGTTTTCTTTCTGAACACACTTTTGCTACTACTCCTCCAGTAGGGCAACCACACTATAGTACTATTCCGACTTTATTATTCTAGATAAACTTTTTTCTGATTCGCTATTTCTCCCACAGTTTATTTTTCCCAATTTCGTGCCATATGTCAAAATGACGGCTTCACCGGGAATAGACTGCTTGTACTTTGCTAAGAGATTAGTTACATAGTTTAATTGATATTGATTTATTAGTGCATTAAATTTCCCCATCCACTTTAATGGGAAAATGAAAAAACTCAAATTCAAGTATTTTTTTTCTCAGAAACCGTAAAGGCTAGAGTTAAAAAAACTTGGAGGGGAGGTTCATAGTTTATTGCCAAATTATTAATAAAATAATTACACCAGTCGGCCACATGGTGGCGCTATAACAGCCCACTTTACCTTTTGGCCTATAACTTTTGAACCGTAGGTCGTAGAACTTACCCCTGGATTACTTGGGTCGTGACGCAACTCCCCATATAGGCCACGCCCATTTGCGTCTGGATAGATTTTCCGCCATTTAGAATTTTCTTCAAAACACACTTTTAGCTCCTCCTCCCACATATTTTATCCAGATTTCACAAAAGTTGGTACACATGATCTCTGGACCAATGCGATAAGACATATCCATTATGATAGTCCTTACCGTTCGTCCGTAATTGGCTTCCAAAGTTAGTGGGAGGGGCCTGTTTTACAAAGAATGCCAAAAATCAGGAACGAAACGTCCAATCAATCCCAAATTCGAATCACATGTCGAGGGTGGTTTACTCAACGAATCCTCAAAAGTCACTTTGATCCATAGGAGGCGCCACAAATGCGCAAAATGTAACCGTTTGATGCAAAAACATGATTTTTGGGGGGATCAATTCTCTCAAAAAGAAAAGCAAGTGATCTCAGGAGTGACATGACGATGTCATTAGCCCGCTACATTTATGGGAGGGGCCCGTTTCCTCAAATCAAAACGTATCGCTAACGCGGGATGCGATCGGCACCGAATCGCAGGTCGCGCGGCCTCCGACGGTATTCCTCCAGGCGTATTCCTCGAGTCTCGGCGGCCGCGACCGGCGTCGGTGCAACCACACTTTGCAATTTCCCAGAATTGCGACGCGTCTAGTACTTCATATTATCTCTGTGGTCACATGATCACATTTTGTCAGATTCCATTACGATTGGTTTTCAAAGTTTGCGGGAGGGGCATTTTGTGGCATTTTGCATAAAATGGACTAGTTTAGGAGGGATAGTCCAGGCAAAGTAGATATTTGGAGATTTTGGACCTCAAAAAAGTAATTGTAGCAGAATAATTTTCTTTACAGACCATTTCTATTAAGTCACCAGAACAACATAAAAAAGTCCTAAGAAATCCTTGGTCTTGTTTAATTGGCATCAATTCAAAATGGCCACCACATTATTGACAAAAAGCCATATAAAATGGTGGTGAGATTTCAATTGACTTCCAAATATTTTTAGAGGTAAGGAATTCAGATAAAATATTTAAAAAATACATTTGAGCAATTTTTTTATCAATATAACAGAACTACAGGATGTTATTACCAGATAAGTCTAGCAAACTAGCATTTCCCAAAGTAATCGTTACAGATTTTTTTTCACCATACATAATTTCTATGAGGTGTCAATTGAAATAAACAAATGAAAATTTGACTCATAATCATTTTATATGGCTTTGTGACAATAATGTGGCGGCCATTTTGGATTGATGCCAATTAAACATATTTCCGCAACTAGGATGTCTTTTAAGATTTTTAGTATATTGTTCTGGTGACTTAATAGAAATGGTCTGTGAAGAATAAAATTCTATTACAATTACTTAGATTTTGTGATAAAAAATGAGCTAGTTTTCCTGGACTATTCACCTGTTTCCTAGGCTGTGTGTTTTCCACTTCCTGTCGATTTCATTGGATATCATTGGTCCTCTGACCAGTTTCATTGGATTTCATTGGATCAAATCGACAGGAAGTGGAAAACACACAGCCTAGGAAACAGGTGAATAGGGCATAGCCATTTTCTGGTTCCACTCCAAAATAGTCAATGCATTTTTCCCATTGACATTTCACAAAATATTTATATCAATTATTTTAAGCCTAGAATCAAGCCATCCAGGGTCCTGGTGAATCATGACCATAAAACTATATACCAAATTTCATACCCCACCTCAGGGGCAATTAATGCGAGAATAGCTCTCCAGCCCGTCGGGTTACTATAGTAACTTGACAGCGCACAGGATGAAACTTCACAACTGTTTCTGCTGGCACACACCGCTCTTCTCACTCTCTCGCTGACCAAAACGAAGAATTGGAAAGTATTCCATTGGATATTCTTTTCAGGGGTAGGCTAAGATCACAGCAATGAGGAGACGAAGTGAATAACTCGAACGGCGCTGAGTCGGCTCTAGCGGCCTTCGCAACGTTCAGCACGGCGACTCGCTCGCCTAACGGCTCGCTTGGCGGTGCCTCTCGTTGCTCAAGCCCGCCAGAAACGGCGCGCCTCCGACGTTATAACAATTTTTCACCGAAGGGGGTGCCACCAAGTTACTGAAACTAGGTAGTAAACACCCGTGCGCATTGGAGAAAGTAGTCGCCGCCCAACTGCAAGACCATTTCAATAGCAACAACCTCTCCAAGAAATTCCAGTCTGGTTTCCCCTCCGCCCACAGCACGGAAACAGCACTGGTCAGGGTCACAAACAACATTCTCAGGGCAGCTGACGCCAGCTCCCCTTCCCTCCTCATCCTCCTGGATCTCACTGCAGCATTCGACACAGTCGATCACAACATCCTATTAAAATCGCCTTCACTCCACCATCCCAGACCCAACCCGTCACCTGTGGTGTCCCCCAAGGATGTTCTCGGCCCCACCCCGTTTACTCTGTACATTCGGCAGGCTGTGTCATCAGCAGGCATGAAATATCTTTCCATTGCTATGCTGATGACACACAACTCTATATTAAATCGGACAGAGCCTTCTGGTCAGCTGCCCCTCGACTGTGGAACTCCCGGACCAGCTAAGAGCTCCACAGTCCGTTGATGCTTTCAAGAGAGGACCAAAGCATTCGGTTAGCTATTCTGGTATTCTTTCCCCTCCTTGCTTTTTTAAACCCTCCTTTTACATTTTAGATATATTTTATTTGTTTTGCTTCAAATGTAAAGTGCAATATACATAAAATGTATTATTAAGCTAAGAGCAGAGAAAAACACCCTCAATGGTAAACATCCATTATTCACAATTCACTGCATTTTCAGAGTATTCAGTGATGCGTGATTTGGGAGCCAACGGAGTGCTTGGCAGACCACGCCCCCGGAGTGCCGGTATAATCCAAACCGCGCCCCCGACCATCTCCATTGGCTGGCTGTTTCCACAATGTATATCCAACTGATGAAGATGATGGTTAAAATACGCTATTTATATATATATATATATATATATATATATATATATATATATATATATATATATATATACCGATAGAGTTTATGAATACGCTAGTCCGTTTATATAGGTTAATAATAGATTTTCTGCTGGCTATACCGAAAGAATTTATAAATAGATGGAGACGACTGTCTTGTGCATCCGTTTGCCAACTGTTAAAATACGCTTTTTTAAATGAATGGAGAAGTGATCAACAGTAGCGAGCGAGTTGAGGAGGAGCTTTTAGACTGCAGGTGCAGCTCTGTTAACCCCCGCATCCCTGTGATGCGGGGGTTAACAGAGCTGCTCAAAGCCAGGTGTAAAATTCCTCAAATTCCTTCTTTTGTCTCCATGGTGTCTTTGTCTTTCATTTGTCTTTAAGCTGTGCTGTGCTACACAGGCCTGTGTTACTCCACTCCTACATTAGAATCACAATATATTTTACAGAATCTTCAGTTTCTCAGTCAGTTTAACATGATTTTGCGGTTAATACATTTTATTTAAAAGTGACTAACACACAAACCAAGGGTGCTTACACAATGAACGATGAATATGGAACACAGATTTGACCACATAATGGAAATATAATGGCGTAGTGAAAATCATATGGTAGACACTATTTGAGGATATATAATCTGTGATTAAGTAATAATAATAAGACCCATTTCATACCACTAGTGAAATTCATTTTTCAGCTTCACCCAGCTGAGTGGTTCTCAAGTTAGTGCGGGTGGGGGGGGTCCTACTCAGGGATACATCGACACATTTCCGGCCCAATACCTCGACACATTTCCGGAATCAAACCTGGGACCTTCTGGTTCCCAGGCTGGCTCTCTACCCATTTCAGCTAATGGCCGCTGTAATTTTTAACAAATTATTTCAATTGAGTTTTTTCACTCCCCTCAATAAAGCGCATGTGCACAAAAGAATAGCTTTGGTCAGATCGGCTAAAATTGTATTTTTTATATCTTTTGTACTTTTTGAGAAATTTAGTTTTTTGTAGCCAGATGGAAACGATAAAAATGACAAATGTTCATAAACTTTAGCACTAACATTACTTATACACTATAATACTTAACACTATAAACACACGTAACACTATCAACACTCTTAACACTACAAATACTTAACACTATCAACACTCTTAAAGACTTCATGAAATGGCTTTTTAACTACCTTTATTTTGAAGTTTTCTTCTGAAATGGAGGCTGGTTGTGTTTCAACCAATCACAGTCTCAGCCGACCATCCCGTCCCCTCGGGCTACAGGATCCATGGATCTACATCAGCTACTGTTTGTGTCTTGCGCACGGTAAGGCAGAGAGAGAGAGAGAGAATGTTACTGCATTGCTATTTGTCACCTCAAATGTTTTCAGATACATATTTGTGTGTACTGTTTTAAGTTTAGAACGGGAACATTTGTAATGCACCGTCCAGACGTCATATTGAATGAGATTCAGTACAGAGCAGCAGCCCAACTGTGTCAATATAATGATTATCAGTACCGTGTGGAGTAAAATGATGATCACACAGGTGAATAAAATCATGATTCATAATTATTCATAAGGGCTTGCTGATGTAGTCATACATAACGTTATCTTTTGACTAGATGTAATTAAGATTGGACTTTTAGGGACTTTAGACAAAAATACAACTAAAAGAATGATTTATGTTGCGTGTATTGTTAATTATATCTCCATTATGACCACGGATATGCTCTAAAAGTGTGAAAAACATATTTTTCATTTCATGATGTCTTAACACTACAATGACTAACACTATCAACACTCAAAATACACACAATTCTTTAAAAAAAAAAACACTCTTAAAGGGACTACACCATGAATTTTTACTTTCTTCTTTTTTGTGTGTTTTTGGTCTCCCCTACCTCTCTTCTATCCCCAAAAATACCCCAGTTTGAACACTCAGGCTTTCACAGCAAATCTGGGGTTTTCTGTAAATTGGTCTCAAAACAGGCCAAACGTCACGTCAGGGTACAATCCCTCCCGTTTTTCTTTTTTTTTTTTTTTCCACACAGAACCAGGAGATAACATGCATACAAACTGGCTCAATAGCGCCCCGTGCCAAACAGGACAATGTGGTATTGCAGGTGAAAGTGCTTTATAAGCCAAAGAGAAGTTAGTTGGAATGAGTATATCTGAGGCTTGATTTAGGCTCAAACCTTTTGAAAGAGGTTTCAGGGACATAAACAATATGATATTAATTTTTTTATTTTATTTTTAATTCATGGTGTAGTCCCTTTAACACTAATAATGGACACTATCAACACTCAACACTAACAACACTTAAAACTGTCAACACTACTAATACTTAACACTACCACCATTCTTAACACTACCAACACTACTACATACTGGCTACCAACACAGTGAGCAAACACTGTTTCTTCAGGAACAGTATTTTCTGAGACAGATTTCATTCCAACTACAGCCTAAATGATTTGCATTTTTCTATGTAAACAGTTTAAGATTTGTAGTTTTAAATTTGTACTGTGAGAGAGAGCCTTCTCTTGGCTGATCCACCACAGCCATTTTGAACACATTCTAATACTCCCTCTGTTCTAACAAAGCCAAAAGCCCAGTCCACGCTAGCTCTGGTCCATAGCGTTAGAAGGAGTTCTCCTTAACACTATGGTACTTTCGATCCTTTCCCCTCACAACCCGCAGTAGCGCAGCCTCTCATCTGTAGTAAAACATAAAAAATACACTTTAGCTACTCACCAAAACGAAGACGGTTTTAAGATGTTGAAAGCCTACTCTACTTAGTGGGAACACTCTGAGCCCCCCACCTCACATCAAAAATGCACTTTTTGACCAGAAAAGAAAATATTTCACTGGAAGAAAAAAAATGTTTTGGTTGCTCCACTGCACCCTCTACAGATGTGGTCAATGGAATTTTTCTATTGGCGTGATTTTTCCTTCCGGTGAAATATTTTATTTTCTGGCCAAAAAGTGTATTTTAGACGTGAGAGGCTCAGAGTGTTCCCACTAAGTAGAGTAGGCTTTCAACTCCATTAAACCGTCTTTGTTTTGGTGAGTAGTTAAAGTGTATTTCTTATTTTTACAAGAGACGAGAGGCTGCGCAGCCTGTGGTTTGTGCAAAGGCTCGAAAGACCAGAGCTATGTCCACACCAATGATTCGCAGCGCAACTAGTCGCAACTTGCAACCACTTGCAACATTATCCCAAAACTGAGCCGACCTGCAACAGGTCAATTCAGACATTTCTTTGTTGCATTGCGAATCATTGGTGTGGACTTGGGACTGGGATCATGCCATTTGAATGATTGTATGTATTGGCTAACGGGGTAATGCTACCAGTATAGCATGTTAAGTTTGCAGACATAGCAGCAAAATCTGTCCCCAAAATAATTATTATCCTCGCCGATATTTTAGTAATAGATTGAGCTAACAATAACGTTTTGTTTATTCCATTTAGGGAAAAACAAAACACGATGTTATAATGGTTGTACAAATAGGCTAGCGGGCTAATGATGGCAGTTCAGCATGTTAAGTTGGCAGACTTAGCAGCTGATTTTCTTTTTTTATCGGATATCTTAGTTATAACAACACTGAGCTAACAGTGAAGTTTTGTTTTTCAATATGTGGTGTTTATTAGGTTTTGGGAAAGCAAAACACAATATGCCAATGGTTGTAGATAGGCTAGATAGTCTGCAGAGAGTATTGCAGAGAGTATTGCCAGGAGGTGTAAGAAGTATGTGAGCAAATACGGACCATAAAAGGGCGTGTGATTTATGGTTTATCTTTTTGTTTCTGTTGCATCCCTAAGACATTAATTTGATTACCGGTAGGAGACTCAAAGGAGACCGCCGGTCATCAAATTATTGGCTTAGGAATGCGACAAAAACAAAACAAAATGGATGAATTCAATGCTTCATGGGGTGTGTAATTGATAGAAAATAAGTACTCCTTTAATTAAATGTTATGTATTGGGATAGATACCGACACCAGACATGTTGTGACCTTATTTCAAGCTAGCAACATGTCTAGCTGATCCATACCTGAATATTAAAACAAAACCAAGCACAAGGTAACAAAACGTTCACATAACAGTATTCAAGAAAATTGTCATCAACTACACTTACGTTCCAGTAAGTGTAGCCTGGTAAACCCCCCTCCCTCCGGAAATCTCATTTGCATTTGATTTCAGGAAGGAGTCTGGTCTACAGGCCTGTATGGGCAATTTGGGAGCTGGGCTGGATTAGTACAGTTGACTGACAACCCCTTCAGCCAATCAGCAGTCCGATCCCCTTCAGCCAATCGGCAGCTAATTTCCCCCATCCCCAGCCAAGTATGACGCAAGGGGACTTTTGAAGGGGCTATGCCGAAAATAGGTTGCTTTATTCGGATACATACGTGTCACTGCCCGCCCCTGCCAGTTCTCTGAATTTTTATTTTTAAATAGGCTCTGTCATGATTAATTGACCACATATATGAAGTTAAACAACTAAATTCTATCCAAACGATATCTTAAAAGTACATTCGGTGCCTCAAAAAAGAAGTTTGAGAGCGTTTTAAAGTTTTAAAACCGAAACAAAAAACACCGCACAGAAACAATGGCCGCCCGTCCCATTCTTGTCGGCTGCACTCGGTTCCATTCGGTTTCACTCGAACTCACCACCTGATTGGCCAACCTTCGCTGTCAATCACAGAACATTGTGGGAGGACGCTGATAGGACAGTTCATGTTATGAACTGTGGAGAAACGCCTAGACAGGCCTGTAGGCCAGACTCACTTCTGAAAACAAATGGAAATGAGTTTTCCGGAGTGGGGGTTTACCAGGCTATAGTAAGTTAGCCTCGCGTAGCCAGACTATATCACTGCGTGGATATGAGTCTGGTGCTTCCATGAGGACGTTTTTTTTTCCAAAGGGGCGGGATCAAAACAATGGCCCTCGACGCAATTGGTTAGACCTACAACCAACTACCAATCACAGTCTCCCATATCCGAATACTGGGACCTGATTGGTCACCCACGTCTTCTGGAGCAGGAAATGGATTCTCTATGGAGCGGTGCCAGACCAAATCGCAGAGTGCAATTATTTTTTGCACTCGCAGATTCGTCTGGTCCCAGGCTAATGGTAAGTGGTCCAAAGCCTGAAAACATACAAGAGCGACATCCTATTTTTTAATTGCTTTTCGAAATGGGTCAAGAACACCAAAATGTGATGTTTTAAGTGTTAACCGTAAGGGCTACAGTTACAACACTTGGAAATAATTACACCAGTCGGCCTCATGGTGGCGCTATAACAGCCCACTTTTAGTTTTGGCCTATAACTCTTGAACCGTAGGTCATAGAATCAAATCAATTACTTTTTCCCTGGATTTCTTGGGTCAAGACACATCTCCCCATATAGGCCACGCCCAGTTGCGTTTTCCGCCATTTTGAATTTTCTTCAAAACACACTTTTTGCTACTCCTCCTACCGATTTTGTCCTGATTTCACAAAAATGTGTACACATGATCTCTGGACCCATGCGCTAAAAACGCATCATACAGTATTTTGATGGTCCATACCATTCGGCCGTAATTGGCTTCCAAAATTAGTGGGAGGAGCCTATTTGACTAAAATTGCCAAAAATCATGAACGAAACATCCGTTCAACCACAACTTTGAATCACATGTCGAGGGTCATGTACTCAACGAATCGCCAAAAGCCTTTCCCTTTCAACCATAGGGGGGCGCCACAAATGTGCAACCGTTTGATGCAACAACGTGAAATTGGGGGGGGGTCAATCCTCTCGAAATGAAACAGACGTGATCTCAGGAGTGACATGACAATGTAATCGGCTTGCAAAACAATGTGGGAGGAGCCTATTTCTTAAACACAAGACGCCATATATCACGAACGCAGGATCCGATCAGCACCAAATTCGAATCGCTTGTCACACGGCATCCGGTGCTGTTCCTCCCAGCGTATTCCTTGGGTCCCGGCGGCCGCAACCCACGACTCGCGTAGGTGCATTTTCCCAAAATTGCGCCTTTAATTTGTTTTGTTCTGAGGTTGAAAATCTTAAGTAGGTGAATGTCATTGGATTGTTTTGTAGTGTGTAACACATTACCCTAGTATGACTCTATACTCCATTATGCAGGTGGTTTTATTCACTCTTCTGCCTCAGTTTTGCAAATGGAGGCTGAATGTATTTGGTGAATGATTAGCCATTTCTGTACCGAACATGGAATTCAAATTGTAAACTGTGGTTTAGAGGATTGGTATAATAACCATAGTGAATCACATCCAATTAAAAGAAAACAATTTAAACCAATCACACCCTTTTGCCAATTGTGCGCGAGCCCACGTTATTCCTTGGCTCACGAGCGCCCCCCCTTCGTCGCGACAATTCTCTTGGTCATTACGTTCCAGAAAAATAGCCGCCATACAGCTTTAAAAAAAAAAAAGGCTGTTCATCACATTCGCAACTTCGAGTCCCTCGTGGAACACGTCGCAAATTTGACTTGAAACACTGGCAGCTTCTCTGGCTTTGCTATTCAAACACCAGGCAATCTTTCTTTCTCTGCTCTATCTCAACAACTAGTTGGTGATGCCAGTTCTTTTTTAGACTCATTAGAACCCAAGTCTCCTCACCTTCAACCCCAACATTTTAGTTGTATCCGATACGCAAATGTTATAAATCTACGAAAACGTTAACCGATTAGAACAATAAATACGTAATACACGTAGTTACCTTTAACGGTGCTGTGTCGGTATCCAGTCTGAGTCTGCCTCTGCCGAGACTGCCCAGTAAAATGGCTGCAACAACAGACAGGCAGAGCAGCCCAGAGAGGTACACGGTATCATTTTTGCCTTGAATTGTTATCGGTTAGGCACCCCCAGATAACAGATTCATATGTAACACACGATTATTTATTAACATTCAACTTAAGTTCAACATTATTTTATTCATCAATAATCAAGTTATTTTTTTAAAAATATAGTTCTTCTGACATCAGAGTAAATGAGCCTAACCTAATTTTATCTTGAATTCTGAGAATAATTATGATTATTATGATAATCTTTAGTATTATTTGAAATTTAGATTACATTGACATTTTAAGATCATCCTGGTGAGCTTTACAAGTGCTTAACATTTCAACAGCTACATACAGAATATATATGGAAGTAGGCCTACTTTGTTGGGGCAAAAATATACCCTATAATAGAAGGGGTGGAGTCTCCGATGGAGGCAAAGAAGGGGTGGAGTCTCCGATGGAGGCAAAGAAGGGGCGGAGACTGTTCTCCCTTGGGTCTGCTAAAGAAGATACTTTTCAGTTAAATTCCACATACATTATTCCAGTAATGTTGTACAATCATACCAAGACATGCCATGAATACACAGTAGTACGAACCATTATAGTATTGGTTCACACTACTGTGTATTCATGGCATGTCTTGGTATGATTGTATCATAATATCTGGGTGGGTTTTATTTTTGGGTCTGTAGCTTAAAATTCCTAGCTCTGCTCAAATCAGAACAAAACGTCCAGGAGGGGGTGGAGTCATATCAGGTCCAACTCCACTCCACCCCCTGCTGAAAACCCCCCAGCAAAAAACAGCTTATGATGGTTGCTGGTTTTAACTGGTTTTAACTGGTTTTAGCTGGTCTTAGCTGGTCTCCTTAGGCTGCTTTAGAAGCTGACAGTGGTCAGGCTGGTTTGTCAGTGTAGTTGATCAGCTGGTCACCCAGTCAGGCTTAGCTGGACTTTGCTGGTCTTAGCTGCTCAGCCAGCTGGCTGGCTGGCTGGACTGACCAGCAAAGCCAAGCTGTTAAGCAAAACGTTGTTTGTCACTGCTCCCTATCATTTTTATTTAAAATTAAGACTGACATCAGTTCACTTTGCCGCTTGCAGATCCAGTATAGAGCGGATATGAAAACAGTCTATGACTCTATGTGAAGATGACCGGATAGTGGATACAGTGGGCTGTAGACTGGATCTCAGCTGTAAACAAGGAATAGAAACCAAGCTTTCCACAGGTACTGCAGAAACAAAGCCTTGTGACACAAGGTTAATTTTAAATGCACTGGTGATGTTCACTCCAGAGCCAAATGGAGCTTGACCTAGTCCAGTTCCACCCCTCTGGACCTAGCCTGAACCTAGTCAAGCGCCACCCACTGGCTGCTAACTTTAATGCAAGCTCTAGACCTAGTCAAGCGCCACCCGATGGCTGTTAACGTAAATGCAACCTTTGTCAGATGGTACTTTAACCTAATGGGGAAAAGGGTTTATTGTCTCCGCCAGGCCGAAAGGCATGGCGAGAGAGTATGTTTTCGCCCCTGTCCGTCCGTCCGTGTGTCCTGTCTGTGTGTTACCAGCTAATCTCTGGCACCGTTGGCCCGGTCGCTCCGAAACTGTGCACACACACTCCCTGGATGCCAATTCAGAACCTCTGCCCTTTTTCACATGGGCCTGTTATAGCGCCACCAGGAGGCCGATTTGTGCAAAACCCATTTACTCCTACAGATTTTATCCAAACGTCATGCAAATCGGTACACAGTATCTCTATAGTCATGTGATCAACACAAATCTGTCCGATTGCCCATATTCCATCCTCATTGCCTATGGTTGCCTTCCAAAGTTTGCAGGATTGGTCCGTTTTGAACAAAAAGCCTCAAACTATGCACGCAGCTTGCGATTTCCGTGAATTTTCACACGCACATTCCCACTAGGCCGAGGAAGAAATGCCACCCTTTTCACATTGGCCTATTATAGCGCCACCAGGAGGCCACAATAACGTACCTGACCTGGCGGAGACCTGTGCTCCAAGGAGCACTTTTTCTAGTTGTTGATGTGCAAAAATGAAGTGATGCGAATTATACAGAGTGCTTTGAAAATAGAGAATCCGCTCATAGTGCATATTTCCGAACACATCTCCACATTGCCTTCCGGCCTGGCGGAGATAATAAGGTACTATGTTTGGTAAAATATGTGTATATGGGAGAATTCACTCACCATTTAAGAGGCAAATGGTACTGTTCATGTAGCAGTTTTACAAGAGACACATTGAATGCATACAGAACAGATTTGTAACAGTGTAGTTTTTAACATGAACCCCCGCCCCCCCCCCCCGTCAGTCATGGAGAGGAATTGACCCTTTGTCAAGTCCTGGCCGAGATCTTCAGTATCCATTGGTTGCTGTTGCTTGGTTGGACAAAAATCCTCTCTCCATCCACAAAATAAAACATGTTTTTCAGTGGCCTCGTGGTTGCTATTTAATGTATTCATATTTTAAACTTGCTTTTAAAAAATGTGACATGCCACTTTTGCACATTCTTAGATTCTGGAATACTAAATGAGGGCAAAAATAGAGCAAAGATAAAGTTATTCTAAAGCTCCTAAAGGGGTGTTCTTTTGTGTCTAATGTAGCGAACTTCACATGTACATTGAACATAAACTCTGTCACACCCCAGACAGATTTGTAACAGTGGAATTCAATTATTGGGATGCACGGTGCATCTCAAAGGATCACTAAAGGAAGAAGACCCTCATCATTCAACATTCTTCCAAAAGGTGTACTCCTTTGGAGGGTACAGTAACACGAATGACAGCGATCAGATTGGTGTGCACATCTTTAACACAGTGTGCTTACACTGGCAAAGGACCACAATGGAAATGGAAATGCTTATCCTTTTAGCAGAGCTTTCTAACTGTAGTGCTGTACTGTTTCCCAAACGTGCAAATAAAGTATTCAATCAATCAATCAATGTTGCCCCCAGTGACAACTGGAAGAGAAGACCACCACAATGATCTGGTCATTAAAGGACAATTTAGTTTTTTTTACTTTTATTAGTTTGTAATGATAATAATTAAAAGATGAGTTAAAAAATATATATTTTTATTGCTTCTATCATTATAGCGATTTTAACTGGGGGGCGGGGGCATTCAGGTAACTGGTAAAAAAAAGAAAATCACACAATAAGCAGGCTATTTTTATATCCGCAAGACCGAAGGCATAGAGGTCAGGGCAGAACCTCCACCCCCTCTCATAGCGCCACCAGGAGGCCACTTTCTGCAAAATGTAATCAATAATTAATACAAATGTTTGATATTACTCTTACAAATTTTGTCTTAACATCACACAAATCGGTACACAGTATCTCTATAGTCACGTGATCAAGACAGATTTGTCGGATTTTTCATATTCCATCCTTATTGGCTAAGATTGGCTTCCAAAGTTTGCAGGATTGGCCCATTTTGTACAAAATGCCTGATGCCTCAGATCATGAACGCAGCGTCCGATTTCCGTGAAACTTTGTTTCCAACGTTTTGGCCTATAACTCTTGAACTGTCGGTCATACAATCAACATCTTTTTTCCCTGGATTCTGTGACATTTCTTCCTTGGCCTAACGGGGATGTGCATGCAACATTTCACAGCAATCGGACGCTTCATGATTTGAGGCATTTTGTACAAAACAGGCCACTCCTGCAAACTTTGGAAGCAAATCTTAGCCAATAAGGATGGAATATGAAAAATCCGACAAATCTGTCTTGATCTCATGACTATAGAGATACTGTGTACCGATTTGTGCAATGTTTGGAATTTGTAGGAGTAATATCAAAACATTTGTTTGCAAAAATCGGCCTCCTGGTGGCGCTATAACAGACCTTCGTGCCTTCGGCCTTGCGGAGACAAAAATATAATTGTGTAAAGAAATTGCATTTTTACCAATTACCCGAATGCCCCCGCCCACCAGTTAAAAATTGCTATGATGATAGAAAGCAATAAATGATTTTTTTTAACACTCATGTTTTAATTATTATCATTACAAAATAATAAAATAACCCTTGTTGTAAAAAAACAAAGTTACTAACACTAACACCAACTAACACCAAAGGCACTCTTCCACCCGTTTCATCATATCACTCGCACTAGGGCTTTTCTATGAACCCAAAGAAAAGACGCTTTCCATGGGAGGGGTACATTTTCAGAAAGAAAATCTACTTTATAGAAGAAAAAATCACACCCTGTGTGAAGTGGGCGGTGTTTTGCTAGCTAATCACAATACTGAATGGAGTCAACCAATCATGTACAAAAAATAAATACATTTATTGAAACACTCTTTATGATGGACGAAACCATAACTTTAAAAAAAACAAATTTATGTTTTTTTTTAAGTTATGGTTTCTTATATAGGGCTATGCACATGTGTCATGTGACACTGGCCAATCACAGTCCTGAATTGACTGTGATTGGCCAATCACGGTGCAGGGTTAGGCGGGGTACTTTTTGGCCAATCACAGCGCAGGATAATTGTACAAATTTCCAAACCTCACTTATAGGGGCGGTTTCACCGCCCAAAAAAAAGGCTAAGACTATGGAATAAAATCAATAAAAACAGTAAATCAGGGGGGTGTACAGTAATCGGGGCGGCAGTAGTGGGGGGTGTACAGTAATCGGGGCGGCAGTAGCGGTGCCGCAACCGGAAGGTTCCCAGTTCGATCCCGGCCTCCCCAGAGTTAGTGTTGAAGTGTCCTTGAGCAAGACGCTGAACCCCTAAATCGGTGTATGAATGTGTGGGTGAATGCTTTACACAATCATTGTAAAGCGGGGGAAAGCCATATTGAAGATGTCTTTGATATACTGTTGCATGGTGGGAGATCGTATCATACTCTTTGGTGGATACAAGAACACACCCACTGATGACCTGTACATCTTAGACTTAAGTGCTAGTCAGACATGCATTCTAGCAGTTATTCAGTACGGCCTGGCAGCCATGACAAAAAACTTTGAGACCACTAAGAAAAAAAGAAAAGGATAATCATCATGGCACCATTGGCAATGACGGATGTGACAAAGGTATGGCTGGTCAGATCGAAATGTGTGAGGACCGATGGTGAGGTGAGTTGAGACTTCAGGAAGAGCACAGCCTTTGAGCTGTTCAGAACCAGGATTCATCTTTCAACAGCAGTTTGTGCAGCAGCTCGGTCGTCACCAAGTAAACATAATATATTATGCTGTGACATGACCAAGTTAAGAAGCAACCTCGGCAGACAGTTATGTGCAGGAACATGGCGGCTGGCTTCAGTGTTTGAGTGCAGTGCGTGCATATACCCTCAAAAGAGAGGCATAACCCCTCAAACCTGATGGTCGTGACTCGTGGTGGCATAGATGTACTTCTGGCCATTGCAGTGAATATGCAGTAGAGGTGCTTGTTGTGGCTCTGTGGTCAACCATGTCATTGAAACAGAAGACAATAAGCGGAATTTGTCATGATTCTCCAAAAGCAGCTGGGAGCCAAGCACCACCCAAAAGCAGTGTGTTACCAAAAGCCTGTGTTAACTTTGAAATAGAAAACCCCCTTGTGTGTGATAAATATGGTGCTGTGAAACCGGGCGGTGAGCATCTCGTCATTGGCAAGGGGGTGATTGCTGTTTACTGCCCTCTGGTTCAGATGGAGATCCAGGGTGATGTGTTCATCTGCTTATGGTGCCATCAAGAATGCACTGCATCTCTCAGATGAGATGTCATCATGTATTGTCATATGAGAGGGCAGCATTTACTTCGGGTCTAACAGCCAGGGGCCGGTGGCCTAAAGCAGTGGAGCAGCACACCCCAACAAAGGCTATGTTGCTGCCAGTGTGGATTGTTTAGCTAGTAGCATTATTGTTTTTTATTGATTTTTTTTAGGTTTCAACAACAATACATACACCACAGGACTACATATAACCACACAATACATTAACAATACCTTAGATAAAAAGAGACAGTAATACAAAACCAAAGAAAAAAAAATACAAATAAAATAAAATCACGTCATTCTCATACAGATTGTCACTTGCCATACAGAAATTGTCCATCTAGTGATTCACCATCCTATACCTAAGCGTCCCCAGCCAGGAATTAAAATTACATTCCAAAAATGTCTGCCAAACCGTGTAAACTTTCTGGACAGAGCCCCTGGTGGAATATTTAAGCTTCTCAGGTTTGAAATGTGCCATCACATCTCCGACCCAGCGTCGATGTGATGGAGAAATGGCTGATTTCCAATTGAACAAAATAAGGCGTCAAGCCAATAAAGAGGAGAAGGCTGAAGCATCAGATTGAGCGACAGATACTGTCATTTCACCAGGGACCATTCCAAAGACCAACCAAGGGGTTAGGGCTGATCTCTTTATCACAGATAAAAGAATAGGTCTCAAAAACAGAAAGCCAAAATTGTGATTTGCTCACCATCCCACTCTGATTCGGGTCTCCCTCCCGCCACCCATCAAACCACCCATCCGATCGAAGTAGAGGAAAAGAAGCAAAAATGTTTTTTAACAAAACCCTGTACCTGCAAATACCTAAAAAAGTGTGAGCGAGGAATGTCATACTCGCCTACCAACTGCTCAAAGGACATAAATAACCCTTCTTTAAACAGGTCCCTTCCTGGCCCACGATTCCAATGCTGCATCCATGAGTGAGGGTGGGAGCTAGCAGCATGCAGCATAAAACCTTCCGTATGCTGATGAAAAGGTCAAGACCTATAGGTTGGCGTTACTTATGGAACTTTAATACTGGCAGAGTCCTTACCATACTTCAGGTAGCTAAAGGGAGCCCACAATGTCAATTTTGGAGTTGCTCTACCCACTTAGGGCAGTGGTTCTCGACCTTTTCAGGCCGCGACACTCCAAAAGAATCATTTGAACTGGGGACCCCCCACCCTGACAAGCACTTGGAATTGTAAGAGTTGGGGCATTACATTTGACCCAGTTCCACAGATAAATATTGTGAAAATAGGAGATCTACAACGACAGACTTTGTAGAAACGGTTGCACTTTCCACAGTTGAAGCAGGTTTTACCACAAGCAGGCCAGGGGGCCTGTTCCTCGAAAGGTGAATTAAATAAGCCTGGATTTAAGTCAAATCCAGGCTTGACAAAGTCGGGTCCGTATAGCCTGGTTTATTCGGTTCCTGGAACGCCAAGCCAGGCTGAAAAGGAGCGACTTTGTCGAGCTAGGCCTTGTCAAGCCAGGCTGTGTCGAGCCAGGATAATGAAGCCAGGCTTCACTTATTTCTATAAAAGACCATGAAAGTCGATAGCAGAATCCTTGAACTTGACCAATCATGGAGCCCAAAACCAGAGCGGCGTTCTTCTCTGTGGCTGAACAGCAGCACTGCAGCAGCTCATGGAATCTTACAAGGAAGTAACATTTATAATAAGCAAGAAAGGAAACACGGCCGCAATAAATATAGATCCAGGGAGAAAGCGTGGCAAAGTATTGCCGACAAATTAAATGCACAAGTTGTCCAAAAATATGCAATTAATTTATATACAAATCCATAAATATATAATTCAGTTTTAGGTTCAGGTTTAAACATAAGGAGTTTAAAGTGAATGTTGGAATTATAATTATAAACACTTAGAATAATGTTCTAATTTCAAATTTCTAAAATCGAAGATCTACAAGGGAAAAGCTTGCCTTTTGGCGGCCGGGGGTCCACGGTCCACGGGGGTCAACGGGGGTCCGGGAGTACACGGGGGGCCGGGCCCCCGTGTACTCCCGGACCCCCGTTGACCCCCAACAGAGGTCTGGGGTATACAGGGGTCCACGGGGGCGGGGGTCCACGGGGTCCGGAGGTCCATGGGGGTCCGGGGGTCCAAGGGGGTCCGGGGGTCCATGGGGATCCGGGGGTCCACGGGGGTCCGGAGGTCCATGGGGGTCCGGGGGTCAACGGGGGTCCGGAGGTACACAGGGGGCCGGGGGTACACAGGGGTCCGGGGGTCCACGGGGGCGGGGGTCCATGGGGGGCCGGGGACCCCCGGCCGCCATAAGACAAAAACATTTCGGGCTTGTAGATCTTTGATTTTCGCATAAGAATTGAATAAGTGTAGAAAAACTCATTGGTTTATGATTGGAGTCATTGGACTAACAGCTATTTCACAAAACTTGAAGAACAAGGCACTGGATTAATAAAGCTTGACTGTTAGCCTGCTCCTGACCAGGCTAACTTCACAGCTAAATTGCCATGGTAACTAAGCTAGGCTTGCTTCAATTCTCTTTTGAGGAATCGGATAAGGCTAAACTTAGCCAGGGTGAACTGGCTAAACTAATCTTCAAGATAATTCACCTTTTGAGGAACCGACTCAGCTCTAATCCTGGCAAAATTAAGCCAGGATAGGTGGTAAAGCCAGGCTTTAGCTCTAATTCACCTTTTGAGGAACAGGCCCCAGGTCTGAGTTCTTGAATTAATTATGTGTAGGTGAGCTATAGATGCCACATGGCTGGTGTGGGTGGTCATCATGGAACTGTAAGCCTAGTTGAACACACTCCATGCTCCTAACTGTACTCATGGGGAGGGGGCTTCTATGGGCAGAGCGTGGCCACTGCCTGATCAGTGAGAGGTAGCAAGTTGGCAGAGGGGAGACTAGCTGCACAGTCCAATGCTGACTCAATCAATCTATCTTTATTTTTTTCATTTCCCAACCAAGTTGTGTGTTACTGTGCAAAATCTAATGATCTATCTTGTCCTGTAGTCTGTAGTGGTCCAAATATGCATGCTTTGCTAGCCATACCTCTAAGGTCTGGGTTACTGACCGCTGATGTCTCTGTCAGAATAGTACCTGACTGGTGAAGAGCACTTTTTGTAGCAGCAAAATGTTGTTTTAAAGGCATACTGTGTAACCTATTTTTGATAACTTTCACTGGTATATTTTTCACAATAATCATTGTACATAAATGTGTTTGTGAAAACTTCTATTTTAACAAAAAAATAATAATCACGACTGTCTGCCCACGAAAATTGTATTTGGAAATGTATTTATTTATGTATTTTAAAGTTGATACATAAAAATTTTAGTTTCCAAAAGTCCTCAGTGCTAGGACCCTGCAGCATTTGTTTTGGAGTGGTACTTGGCTGGTACCATGGTTTTGTTTCAAACTGAATTCTGGGAATCGCAGTTCTAACAGACAACGGCGTACCAGAGGTGTTAAGTGTATGCTACACAGAATCACTTTAACCACACGCGAATATTCAGCAAAGATATTTGGCGTAGAGGGGGAAAAAGACGGGGCCCCCCGGTATAGACCCCGGGGGGCCTAGAATAGATCTATTCCCTGTGCATGTGTTGTCGAAGTTCAAAGTTCCTTCCAAACACACACAGTCCCTCTGCTCTTAAAGAGTGCAGCATCAGTACACGCTTCATCCCATTGCCACATCCTCCAAACCAGCTTGTGCCACAGCCTAGGACCTGTTTCAAACAAGGGAATTTCGTTTTTTATATCCGCCCCAAGGATGATGGAGAGATCCAGAAAGGCTGAGCGGCTCTCACCCAGATGGGATGTGGGGATAGATACAGCATACGGTAGATAAGAGGAAGAGGAATTGATAAGAGTGGGGGGAAGGTAGACAGGGTTTCTATGACTTATATAAACGTGATTATATGTACATATAATTCTCTCTTCCTTTCCTGTATACAAAGAATATAAAATAAATAGAAAAGCTATGGATTGGCAGCAAAATGGAAAGAGGGCAACAAGACACTTTTATTGGCGTGGTCACTTTGCATGAAGATTGAAGATTATCAGGTGGAATGTGCAGCTGGATACCCTCCCTACTGCATCCTTGGGTCTTTGGTATCAGGCTTATGAAAGACTTCATACTTATTTATCATGCCAGGTTGACACCGTCGCAATTTATTGCCATCCTCCTGATTCCTCCCTCATGATATGGCGTCTCCCAGGGGCCCCGGATATGACTGTACTTCTTTGTTATTGCCGGACGTGTCTGTCCATGGCCTTGAGACTCCACATTCCGTTGTGTGGGTGGGTGGCAAAGATCTGCCATAGGAACGCTGCTCTTTGAACAGGCGGGGTGACTTCCTCCTCCTCCCTCTCCGTTGAGCGGTCCTCTTTTGGGATGGGGGGGGGGGGGGGGGAATCGTGTCCCTGGTCAGTATTATAGCCTGAATTTGGTTCGAGGCGCGGTGAAACCCCTTTGTTCGTGACACATTCCCTATTACATTTAGATATATTTGTTCCGTCTTGTTTTCACTTTACCCCTATATCTTTGTTGTATGTCAAATAGTGAAAATAGCCAATCTACAAGCTCACATGTTGTTAGTAGGTTACCCATTTCCGCTGGATTTTATTGTTCGCATATTATGACATACCCAGAATAGGGACGTTAGGGTTCATGGGGTGTAAAAGTGAACCACCCACAAATCAGACACAGTGAAGCTGTAAGGTGATAAAATGGGACTTTATTCCTGTAACAGAGTCATTTACAATGACCACAAAAACATTAATGGAGTGGGTCCTGTTTTAGCTACAATAAATAGTCCTTTCTAACAGACTGTCAGGTCAATGAGGTCAGTTGGTGACTTCATTTTTAACACAGTCTTCAGAAAACCAACCTGAAACAGAGTGCAACAATTGCCAAGTACTTATTTACTTATGGACTGCAATTTGTCTGACAAAAGGAGGAAGAGAGACAGAATGTCTGTCTTTGTCAGAATGTCGTTTTTCCAGGTAGAGGACAGGTGAAGAGGGTTATGTACAACCACAGCTGTAGACAAGAAAACAGTGGCTTCAGTAGCAGCCATGTTGGCACCACAGGACTGCTAGGTAACTCATTACAACATGGCAGACTGGAGACAGGGCACTGCACACAGCTCAACTTCACCAAACTGTCCTCGTCTAGTCAATTCCAACTGTTCAAGATGACATAATTTATTAATTTCATACCTCCAGTGAAGGTAAAATTGATTTCATTCAGCTTTTGAAACAGCACAAAAACACTTGAATGGAATTAAATAATGATCTCCCATTTCTCATAGAGGTTTGACAGCTCTTCTGTGCGTTGATATCTGTACAACATTACAATCTGGGACCCACATTACACTGTCAGAAAATCCAAAATAGATCTATTTATTTTTTTGCTCGTGACTAATCTATGGTTTTCTGAAAGCAGGGGAACAAGAGAGAAAGTAAAAGAATGAGACACACTGTTTAACCTCTGCATGTTGTCAGGACATGGTCTCAAGTTTGTCTGAACAGGGAGGAACAAGGGAACTGACCTCTAACGTTCTCCACCACAGACATTTTAGGCCATTTGAACAGCCAATAATAGATCATCAGATTGTTAGAAAGAGAATGGAGACAGACGGGTGTGTGTGTGTGTGTGTGTGTGTGTGTGTGTGTGTGTGTGTGTGTGTGTGTGTGTGTGTGTGTGTGTGTGTGTGTGTTCAGATGTTGAGAGTCTTTTTTACAGAAAAGATGATGTCTTTAATCTGCGGTGTACTGTTGTCCTCCAGGATTTTGGCGTAGGGCATGGGGATGTCCACCCCTGTCACCCTGGTGGCCGGAGCATCGAGGTAGTTGAAAGCAGGACCTGAACATAGACACACACGCACAAAATTATACGCACATCTATTTGAACCATACTGGTGATTTGGCACATTTAACAGTGCGTTTCTGGAATTAAACGTCCCATTTATTTTCTCAGTAGAGAATTTTATTATCAGTCCAATAGAGACATACGAGGGTCCTGGTTGTAAAATGATGCTATACTCATACAGTATGCTCCTGTAGAAGCCACATGTCTGTATGCACTTAAATGTGTAGTTCACCCTAATAATTACTTATTTTCTATCAATTACACACCCCATGAAGCCTTGAATTCATGGGGAGGTTTTTGTTTTTGTCACATTCCTGAGCCAATATATTGATGACCGGGTCATTGATCAGAAGGAGACTCAGTAGGAGACTCATCCGCCGCTCATCAAATTCTTGTCTCAGGAATGCGAGAAAAACAAAGAAATCTCCATGAATTCAAGGCTTCATGGGGTGTGCAATTGGTAGAAAATAAGTCATTTTTGGGGTGAACTGCTCCTTTAATACAAGGATTTTCTATGAAATAGCCTGGAATCTAGACTCCTTCGCTCTGCTCGGCAGATTTCTTCTCTCACTTCGCTTCTGAAGTGAAAAAAAAAACTAGAAAAAGTGCTGCTCGGAGCACATGTCTCCGCCAGGTCAGGTAGGTTATTGTGGCCTCCTGGTGGTGCTATAATAGGCCAATGTGAAAAGGTTTGCCATTTCTTCTTAGGCCTTTCACGGCAATCGGACACTGCATTCATGACTTGAGGCATTTTGTTGGTGCCACCTGCTGGTGCGCCACCTGCTGGTGGCGCTATAACAGGCCAATGTGAAAAGGGTGGCATTTCTTCCTATTGCCTAGATTTGTTTTACAAAAGTCAGCCTCCTGGTGGCGCGCTAAAAGGCAGATGTGAAAAATGCAGGGAAAAGGTTTTTCCTTGGCCTCTAGGGAGTGTGCGTGCCAAGTTTCACGCAGACCGGTGTAGTTATAGGTAATGCGAATCAGCCTGTTATAGCGCCACCATGAGGCTGATTTAAACATTTTCAAGTGGCATTGCTTCCTCGGCCTAGTGGGAATATGCGTGCAAGATTTCACAGAAATCGCATGCTGCGTTCATGATTTGAGGCATTTTGTTCAAAACTAACCAATCCTGCAAACTTTGGAAGCCAATCTTAGGCTATCAGGATGGAATATGGAAAATCGGTCAGATCCGTGTTGATCACATGACTATAGTGATACTGTGTACTGATTTGCGTGATGTTTGGACAAAATCTGTAGGAGTAATATAAAAAAAAATGTCTGCCTCCTGGTGGCGCTATAACAGGCCAATCTGAAACATTCGGGTCAGAGGTTCGGCTTTGGCATCCAGGAAGTGTGTGTGCACAGTTTCGCAGCGACCGGGCCAACAGTGCCGGAGATAAGCTGCTCACAGACAGACGGACTGACATACGGATGGACACAAGGACGGATGGAAAACATAGTCTCGGCCATGTCTTTCGGCCTGGCGGAGACAAAAAACTGACGCTGAACAAGCGCCTCAGTCTGGATTCCAGGCTAATGGAGAAATGAAGCCGGTGAAAAACATGCTCAAATCTATCCATTTTAACTAAGAAATTATTGAATACTGTAAACCTTCATTTAAAGACTGCAGTGCAGATGTCTTTCTCTCTCTCTCTGCGTTGTGGTTGGTGCCGAGAAATGCGCTCGCTTACGGGATCAAATTAATGATTCATACTTCATATCTTATTCTGTAGCCTCATTTTAATAAGGTTAGGCAAAGACCAGGATATTAATTGAAGTTCTACACAGAACGGACATGCATCGCTCTTGAACGACGTGTTGTGGTGGAACAATCTTTACCTTGACATGAAATGGTCAATTATAATGTATCTATTCAGTCAGACTCCGTAAGGCCTTACACTTTCGTAATGTTTTAGTTTAAACACAATTAACACACACAATGTGACAACAAGGAAGTTGTACCTTGAGGGACAGAGTTTTGGGTGAAGTTTGTGAACTTGTCTGCTATGCTATCATAAGCGATTATCATTTTGAATCAATTAAAGTAACAACATCCGATTCCCATGTTGTGTGCATTCATTAACTCTCTCAGTGCCAATTAAAAAATATATATATGTTGCTACTGTGCCAGCAATTTTTTTTAAGTAAACAAAAAGTGCTCAGGAGCCGAGATACAGCCTTTTTCAGTAATAAGTTAAACAAGAAGTGAATGGAGCAGCAAATCTTCGGATCACGATATCTTGGGTTCTGAACATTCTTTAAAAAAATAATAATAAAAATATTTTTTTATTTTATTTTTTTATTTAAAACTCGGGATAACTCGTTTTTGGCACTCAGAGAGTTAAGTGCAGCATTCATCCGAGTCAGGGTTGTCTGTCTACGGGGCGGACAGCAAAGGAGGTCAGATCAGTGATCTTACTTTCCATTAGTGGGTAGCAGGGGTCCAAAAAATTGAATCCGAACCAAAACGGACCCGTGGATGAATCTAGCCTGGTTTGTCATTCTGTTGTACTGTACATACCCTCCATGATCGTGGCACAGATCTCTGCTCCAACTCCAAACTGTGGCCAACCACCCTCCACCGTCACAAGGTGGTTTGTCTTCATCACACTGGTCTCAATTGTTGCCACATCCAGAGGACGAATGGTACGCAGGTTTACTACCTACACAGAGACAGGATGGTCACCGATTAATCACCTAGACGTTAACATGCACACAAAAGGTTAATATAAATATACTAGGGGTGTACTGGGATGCATCTGATCAATTCAAAGCATCAAAACAAAGAGTTATTTTGAGCTGAGAAAGTGTGAAAAGATTAAGCTGATTTTTCTGAATTTCAGAAACATATTCCAATAACCCATTAAGACCTAGAAAGCATCTGTGTCACTTTAGATTTCTTTGGCTATTCAAAAATAGAAGATATACAAGATCATAGCGCGGCACCGAGTGCCGCGCTATGAGCTTGTAGATCTGCTATTTTTGAAAAATCGTAAAAAAAAATGTTTTATATTTTTTTCAAAAATCTGTTAGGATTTAGAAAACATTTTAAGAATCGGACTCAGGCCTTAATGGGATAAGCTGCAGTTACCAAAACGGTTTGGTCAATCCAAACATGCGATACTTCATTTTGTAGATCCGACCTTCTACTATGACTAATCACATTGGTCACATTATGATGCTGCCTCTTCATCAAGAAGATCATACACACGTGTGGTGTGACTAAACCCCAAACCCCCTTCCCTCTAGAGCAGGGTTTGAATGTTGTCCTCCCTTACCTCACATTCAATGCCCTCCTTGGCGAGGACAGCGGCTGCGTCCAGACAGAAACCCACCATACGCGAGTGTGAAACCAGGGTGATGTGAGTTCCTAAATGGAAGACAAGGATGTATTCATAAAGTGATAAATACCCAGGATTACCCAGCATTCATTTGGTTGAAGACTAAAAGAAATCAACAATCCAATGGAAACACAGTCGATACTGGTCTATGTGGTAGATATATCTACCTAGTACTAGAACTAGTAGGTTCTCAACCTTTTCAGGCCGCGACCCCCCAAAATAATCATATTTGAACTGGGGACCCCCCCAGTCCAAGCACTTGGAATTGTAGGAGTTGAGGAATAGTTTGACTCGGTTCCACAGATATTGTGAAAATAGCTGAACTACAAGCTCTCAACGCCTCGCAACACAAGCCGTTGTGAGCTTGAAGATGTTTGCCTCTTTCTTATATTATTTGACAATTTGGCCAATGTTTGTCCAGTCTTTATAGTTTCTTGATTAATTTTGATGTAGTAACAGTCCTTTTTCTTTTCTATCTTACTCTATACTTACCCCCCCCAAATCATGTGGAGGGTCCCGACCCACAGGTTGAGAACCACTGGTCTATACAATAGTTAATGATCTAGGAGGTAAATACCTTGTCTCTCTATCTTGGCCTTGCCGATGGGAACAGTGAAGTCCTTGGATTGAACCTCCTCTGACAAGTCAAAGGAAACACCGTACATCAACTCATTCTCCAAGAATACCACTGGAAACACACACACACACACACACACACACACACACACACACACACACACACAGTAAGCTCAACATCAACATGTCCTTGAGCAAGGTACTAAACAGCTGCTTCCACAGAGCAGGTCAGTCCAACAGAACAAATGGAAAATAATTCAATAAATCACTTATCTACCCGTTAGTCTCAAGTCTCATTTCAATAAATAAACATATACACACACTGAAAGGGCTACATTGTTGAATTGACCATTGTCTGGGGAAAAAAAACCAAAACAAAAGCAAGCACTCAGTCCTGACAGAATGTTAATGAGTTTTATTAAAACAAAGAGTAATATGAATGCATTCGGGAGGAACAATCTGACTCAGCGCAAGATGGAAAGTCAAGAGTATTATTTTTTTTTTAAAGTCTACATTTTATCTTGCTAACCTCCCACCCCTCCACAGTAAACACAGTTACGTCATCCTGTGAAGGAAACGTGATTGCAGCTGCTGTGTGATGCCTGGGAAAGCAAATAATATTTTGTATTCAAAGTCAACAGCATTCTCCCCTCCTATCTCTGGAGGAAGGAAGATACAAGCTCCTCATACTCCCACTGCTGGCCTGTACCTTGTTTTTTTTCTAACCTGAACATAGAAAAGAAAAACATTTAGGGTCCTTGACTCACCGGGAGTCTGACCATCCAAAAATGCTGTACTACATGTTTCATATCAAATTATTATTTTGGTGATGATGCCTCATTCATACAGGTTGATGATTTTATTCAGTGAAAAATCTGCCTCTAAAAAACAAAAATTATAATAATTGCGTTGCTTTATCGCCGTGTAATATTTGCGTTCTGTGTGGATTTACTCATATAACAAACAGCAGTTTAAGTTAATGTAAATTAATCCCATGAAATAAATGCTCCCAGTGTGTAAGGACATTTATAATTAAGAAATACAAAGACAGTTATATTTGTTTTTCTATGTCATTATATCCAGTCTGTTTTCTCACCAGGGTTGTCATCTCTGATGGCTGATTTGAGGAGACCTCTAGCATCCTCAGCGTTCCATGGACTCACCACCTTGAGACCTGGACAGTGTCCATACCTGGAGACAGGCCAGACAGACAAGGTTGGATCTCATATTTTTCCATGCCGCCCTGTTCTTCCACATTCTTTTCATATAGACGACCATAGCCACAAGCTATTCTGAATGCTGAGTGGGGCCTGCCAACTGACCGTCAGTAACTAACCTTTTAAAAACAGTAACTAATATTAGCTAACTGACATTAACTTTATGACTAATAGTTAACTGACCGCTAACTGACCACTAACTTTTACACTCTTCACACTGCAAACATAAATGCTGTTGCCGACCTGGGGTAGAAGGAATGCATTTTGCCCGGTGTGAACATTCTCAGACTGAAAAGAAGAATCTGCATGACTTGGTGGCACAATTATATAGACTATCTTGTGTGACTTTTTAAACTAAAAGGAGTCAAATTTACAATCACAGCTTAATTTATAATGCTTGAACAAGCTATGTGCCCATAGACGGCATCACACAAAGGGTGACCGGGCCTTTGCAGTGGTTGCTCTTACACTGTGGAACACCATACATTTGGCTGTAAAAAATGCTGAGTCAGTTAGAGGTTTTAAGAGCATGTTAAACACACACATTTGTTTCGTAAGCATTTTGTCTCATGAGGTTTTTACCTGACTCACTTGTACAGGTCAATGTTTAGCTTTAATTCTTGTTGTGTTATTACTCTATTGTAGCCTGGGACCAGACTAATCTGCCAGTGCAAAAAAAAGAATTGCCCTCTGCGATTTGGGTCTGGCACCGCTCCGTTGTGAATCCATTTCCTGCTCCAGAAGTCTGGGGTGACCAATCAGTGCCCAGTATTCAAATATGGGAGACTGTGATTGGTAGTTGTTGGTTGTAGGTCTAACCAATTGCGTTCAGAGCCATTGTTTTCATCCCGCCCCGTTGGAAAAAAAACTTCCTCATAGAGGCACCAGACTCATATCCACGCAGTGATATAGTCTGGCTACGCGAGGCTAACTCTATTGTGCCCTGTCTTAACTGGTTTTAACTTGATTGTTTATATTGTGGTCTATTGTACACAACACCTTGTAACATTGTTTTGAAAGGTGCTTTATAAATAAAATGTACTTACTTACACTCACACTGGTCACATCATAGTAATAAATGTGCGTTTGTATCCATCTATCGAAACAAGTCCTGCTCTGAGAATAAGCCGCGTTTGATGCTCTGTGAAACACTAGGCTAAATAACTAACCGAATGACTTGCCGATTAACCCATTGATACCTGGAACGCATCTGTGTCACTTTAGATTTCTTTAGGCTATTCAAAAATAGCAGATATACAAGCTCATAGCGCGGCACCGAGTGCCGCGCTACGAGCTTGTAGATCTGCTATTTTTGAAAAATCGAGGGAAAAAAAAAAATGTTTTTTTTTTCAATTTTTTTTTTATGATTTAGAAGACATTTCTAGAATCTTCTCAGGTCTTAATGGGTTAATCAGCTAACCTACCATGCAGCAAAGCACTGGGAGTGCTGGGCAGCGACACCGGCTGAGGCTCCATTAGGGCCTCTGAAGACGATAGGCACCGATTGTTGACCAGCTGACATGTAGCAGGTTTTAGCAGCAGAGTTGATAACCTGGTCAATGGCTTGCATGGAGAAGTTCCAGGTCATGAACTCACAGATGGGACGCAGACCAGCCTGGAGGAGGAAACACAGGTATCATCCTAGTTCTTATGGTATCGAAGATATACTCCTGGACGAAGAAAACTTTCCAATTTCAAGACCAGCCTGGGCTTGGGGGCCTGTTAACTGACAAGAATTATGTCTGCTAGTGTTTAGTTTTTCCCCGTTAAAGTAGCGTACATGATATTCTATTTTTGTTATGCTACAAAAATGCTCAAGACGGTACAAAGAAATCTGTGATTAAGGAACATATCATTTATATTCTGTATATCATCATACAGTAAGTAAAGTTATATTAGCTTTTTATGTTATAGATAGACCTTTATTGATTCCGGTTCTCAGGAAAATCATTATCAATTAATCCATGATCATTTGATAAGGTTATCAATTCATTTAATTCCTTAAAATCTGCATCGCTAGTAGAATCCTATTTATCCAATCTCCCTGGTCAACCGACCAGTTCTTTACAATCGGTATTCAGAACGGATAGAAACTCACAGAAGAGTATATAGTTCATCAACAGATATGTATAGAATTAAACAGTAACAGGATAGGTGGGCCCCAAGGAAGAGTGGGCACCTAGGTGTTAAATTGGCTATTTTCCCCAAAATGTTAAAAGGAAGGATAACATTAAGCCTATTTTACATGGAGGTGCCCAGATGTCCCTAGTGCCCACCTATCCAAGATACAATTAAACAGTCCAGTCAAACACTCACCATGGCTGCACCCACAGCAATACCTGTAAAACCCGCCTACACACACACACACACACGCACACACGCGCACACACACACACACACGTTAATGAGTGAGTCAACTCATTATGATGGTCCATGGTTGCGTTGTATGGTGTGTCATGTGTTTCAGCCTGACCTCTGTGATTGGAGTGTCAATGATCCGTTTGTCTCCATACTTCTTCCACAGTCCCCTGCTCACCTACATACACACATAGACAGACAGACAAGCTGCTGTTAACTGCTAAATCTCTGCTATTCTTCTCTTGCATTCCATTGTTCAACTACGTTCTATTATTGTGTGTTCTAAATAGACCTTTTCAGAACCATTTGTACACCCTCAGAGTTAAATTCACACTCCAGATTTGACTGTGTACTGACCTTGTAAGCTCCGTCATACTGAGCTACTTCCTCTCCTAACAGGAAGACCCTTTCGTCTCGTTCCAGCTCCTCATCCATGGCATGGTTCAAAGCATCACGCACCGTCACCTAGCAGCCACAACAGCACTCAGGTTAGCAGCTGTTGTCCTGTCCAGTACCACTGAGGTCCACGGTTGTGTGTTCAATTCCCTTTTTTTTAACCCATTGAATGCGGGAACGTGTGTCTGTCAGATTTCTTTGGCTATTCAAAAATAGCACTGAGTGCTGCGCTATATGAGCTTGTAGATCTGCCATTTTTGAAAAACTGTGCAAAATCTTTCAATATATATTTTTTAAAGCGAACATTTGTAAAACATTTTGTTCCAGGGACGCCCAGAGGCAAAGATTTTAGTTACAAATGTTCGCTTTAAAAAAATATATACACTCAAAGATGTGCACAACTTTTCACGATTTAAAAAAAATAGCAGATCTACAAGCTTGTATATCTGCTATTTATGAATAGCCAAAGAAATCCAAAATGACAGAGATATGTTCCCAGCCGGATTGAATGGGTTTAAGTGCCAAATCTCAGTGTGTCTCAAGACACTTTACAATCATAGAGCAGAGACCCAACAATGTCCCAACCTGAGCAAGCAATTTTGCAACAGTGGCAATAAAAAAACTCCCCCTTAACTGTTAGAAACATCAGGCAGAGCCAGGCTCTAGGGTGGGCGGCCATCTGTTCAGTGGTTTCATGCTAACTAAACACAGCACCAATTTATTTAACGGGTTTAAGTCCTTTAACACAGAACTAATTAGTGAAATAATTAGGTTTTCTCATCATTGTTTTACTAACTCTACCAACACAAACAATACACTCCTTGCAAAGTGAATGATTGTAATTAATTACAAGTACATAGCCTATATTGTGCATGTGCAGTTGTGTTCTTCAGTACCAAAGCCCTGCATTGGTCCACAGTTGAGCTGAAACAACATTGACTTTGCAAAGTATGCCATTTCAGTGCAAACTCTCCCTATGTGCAAAAGTGGCCCTAATGTATTGTATTCTCCTATTCCTAGATAGATAGATGCTTTATTTGTCCTGGCAGAAATGTATTTTACACCAAGCAGCCATCCATCAGAATACAAAAAAAAAAAAAATCACAACTGACACATAAATCCTATTAGCTTACTTATGTAGTGACAGCCGTATCGTTTCCTTAACTGACTTTGAATCTTTATTCTGTTCCAGCAACTGAATCTCACTTGGGATCAATATACAGTGTAATCTATCTTGTACTCTGACCCACGTGCTCGGCAACGGTTGATCCACAGATTAAGAAACAGTTAATATTATAATAATAATTAATTAATAATAATAATATATAGATTTGGATTATTATTACAAAACACACTAACCACTTCAGTCCTATATATATATATTTTTTGCCATTTGAAAATAGAAGATCTATAGATTGGCTATTTTCAATACATTTTTATACATTTTGAACTTGTGAAATTGGACATTCTGCACACTGAGTACTTTTACTTTTGATACTTTTAAGTATATTTTGATGCCAATACTTTTGCACTTTTACTCAAGTACATTTTGAATACGGGACTTGTACTACTTGTAACAGAGTACATCTACATTGCAGTATTAATACTTTTACTCAAGCAGTAAAACATGTGAGTACTTCTTCCATCACACTGGTGATGATGAAAGGTCTGGAGTGGACATCAGCCAATAAGCGCACAACCTGCCATCACTGTCCCTGATTCAGTCATTACTCAGCAGAACTAGAACTCTACATGTAACCACGATTAATAACAGCTCTCATAACATGCTCGATGAATTGGGAACACAGGAACTCAATGTAAATAAGCCATAGGCTTTAGGGGTTATCCATGAGGATAACCTCCTTTATACAAAAGGATGAGGGCATCCTTTTGTATAAATCTGTACCTCTGTGCTTTTTTTTGGCAAACTGTTTTATTCAAGTATTCAAACTCTTTGTCCTTTTATATAAAAACATTCAAACCTGCCCTTGACAGTGACACACAGTTGCAGTGGTGGAAAGTAACTAAGTACATTTACTTAAGTACTGTACTTAAGTACAATTTTGAGGTATTTGTACTTTACTTGAGTATTTCCAATTTCCAATATTTTTTACTTCTACTCCACTACATCTCAGAGGCAAATATTGTACTTTTACTCCACTACATTTACTTGAAATCTTTAGTTACTAGTTACTTTTCAGATATAAACTATGATATAATAAAACATACATTAACCACTTTAGCCCTATTTTATACATAGGCTATTTGAAAATAGCAGATCTACAAGCTCACAACGCGTCGCGATGCGACGCGTTGTGAGCTTGTAGATCTGCTATTTTCAAATATGTAGTACTTTTACTTTTGGTACTTTAAGTACATTTTGATGCCAATACTTTTGTACTTTTACTCAAGTACATTTTTTATTCTGGACTTTTACTTGTAACAGAGTATTTTTATATTGCAGTATTGGTACTTTTACTTGAGTAAAGAATTTGAGTACTTTTTCCACCACTGACAGTGACACACTGTTGGTATTATTATTGGTAGAGTTATAATAAGGTTAGGAGTTAGCCTGTTAGCCTAGCCTCATAGCAGTCACATTGGGACAGACAGACAGACCTGCACGGAGAGCGGCGACGACCGATGGAGCTCCCTCCTCAGGACCAGGGACACAGCGCTCTGTCAGGACGGAAAGAGAGACACAAACATGTCATGTCTGAGACAAACAGCTAAACTAACGCCGTTAAAACCAGGTTTAATCATTTCTATTTACCTTCCCAGAGCTCTGGAGAAAACACCTAATCGACGCCATGTTTGAGTCTGACCTGTCCTCTGCGGGGAAGTGGGAGGGAGCTTAGCGTTGACCCCGAGGAAGCGAGCGACCAATCAGACTTTACGTTGATATGACAGTGGGCGGGCTCGTCGTCGTGGAACGCCAATCGCAGGGCGTTCTGTCCGATGACGGAAGCGGAAGGGAACCTGACAGTGGAAAAAAATAAAACAATCCAAGGCATCCAAGGGCAACTATGCACCCATCACTGTCTGTCACTGATGGAAGCAACAACATTGTTAAAGGACGACTTCACCGCTTTTCAACCTATCTTCATATAATTGGTCCTCACTAAAACTCATGATAAAATGGTACAATTTTTTTCTACTCGGTCTGTGTCTCAGAGGAGGGCTGTGCACAGTTCAGAGTTCCGTCTACCAGTGACATCATCAATGGGGAATCCAAGCTAATAGAAACTGCAGGCTTTCTATTCCTGGAAAGTTGCAATGCAATAAAAGGAGCCATTGTTCTCGTGTTAATAAAAATCTAAATAAAAAAAGTGAAATCTTGTTGAAAAAAAAAATCATGCCTAACGATGATGTCACTGGTAGACGGTTTCTGAACTGTCCACAGCCCTCCTATGAGACACAGGCCGAGTAGAAAAAAATGGTACAATTTTTTCATGAGTATTAGTGAGGACCAATGATATGAAGATAGGTTGAAAAGCGGTGAAGTCGTCCTTTAAATAGTCTACAGTAGGCTATAACAATATTGTTATGGCCTACTCCTGTTTTAGAGCATGACAGTTTGTTTATATTTTGTTAGTTTTGTTTATATTTTTATTGTTTGTTTTGTTATACAAAGTGGTTCCCCCCACTCTTCTGAAGAAAAGTGTTCTATAGCCCAGTGATTCTCAACCATTTTAATTTCAAGGACCCCCAGTTTGATATGTATTAGGGATACGGACCCCCATTTGATACCATTTTCATCTCTGGGACCCCCAATCTGCACTGTAGTATCATCAATGTTAATTTAACTCTAACCCTAACGGGTCCATTTGGTTCCATTTGTACACTCTCAGAGTTACAGACACATTCCAGTTCTATCAATCATTTGGCTGGGAACCCCCTCAAGGACCTCTGGGGGTCCCCGGACCCCACTCTGAGAGCCACTGCTATAGCCTATATATTTTGATATAAATAGACATCTATCACGGACACACATAACCAGGACACGTGTTCTTTTCCAGAGTTTTATAAAGAAACAGGCAGAGAGAGAGAGACAATTGGAGAGATGGAGAGAGAGGGTTTTGAAGAAACAGGCAGACAGACAGACAGACAGACAGACAGACAGACAGACAGGTAGACAGGCAAGGAGAAATGGAGACAGACCAAGGGATCTCCTTCTTTCAGCTTAATTCCCATCAGGGGTCGCCACAGCAGATCATGTGTTTTCTACGTCTTCCTCGGCCACTCCTGCCACCTGCATGTCCTCCTCTCTCACTGCATCCATAACCCTCCTCTTTGGCCTTCCTCTTCTCCTCTTGCCTGGCAGCTGCATCTTCAGCATCCTCCCAATGTACCCCTCCTCACCCCTCCTCTGCACATGTTCAAAAACCATCTCAACCTCACCTCTCTTGCTTTATCCTCAATCCCTATAACCTGGATTGATTCTCCCATGTAGTCATTTCTGATCTTGTCCCATATTGGGACCCCTCCTTATGAGAATCGTAACATCCTCAATTCTGCCACCTCCAGCTCCACCACAAAGGGATAGTGAGCAGTATTTAGGTTCTCTTGTAAATCTGTTGGTTAGTCATAAGATACATTTATATAATGTGTGACACGTTCAACCAGTCTTATGGTCTACACATACCTCTCAACTCAGACTGCAACCTGCTGTAGGCTCAGGAGTGATGATATATTTTATGATTGATTATACATTGTGATTGAATGCTGAATGTCTCAATGACTGTGTGTGTGTGTGTGTGTGTGTGTGTGTGTGTGTGTGTGTGTGTGTGTGTGTGTGTGTACCTGTATACACGCACACAAGGATGATAATTAACCCTATCCTGGGTTAGTTGTCTCCAGTTATGACCAGGCCTTTAGTTGTCTCCTGCTTGCATAATAGCTGACCCCCTCCTTTATAGCTGACCCCTGGAAGGTTTGACCCCAGGAAGAATAGTCACGGCTGAGGTAGTGACCAATGGGGATCTTAGATAAACCTTCTACCCAGTGTTGCCAGGTCTGCTTATTATAAGTGACTTTGGCTTGTTTTTCTGTAAAGTTGCTTGTAAATATTGGTAGTTGCGGGTTGCTTTTTTTGGGCTTGTTTTTAAAGTGGGGCTGGCTCCAAATGTTGTTTAAACCAGTGGTTCTAAAACATTTTCATGTCAAGGACGGTTAGGTAGGATCCCCCTCAATTAATATCCCCCCCCAAAAAAAATTAGAAGTATTTTGTGACCCCTGTACCAGGTTTTGTGTTGATAAAATGTTTGGAAAAAAAAATCTTTTGGACATATCCGATCTACAAGCTCACCTGCTATTTTCACATTTCCGACACTAATAGTAGTTGCTTCTTTTGGGCTTGTTTTCATAGACCTAGTTGCTTTTTTCTCACATAAAATCTGGCAACACTTTTTCTAACTCCATCAAGGTCATGTTTGTTGGCTGACTTTTATTAGTTTTATTTCTCTTTGTAGGTTTATATAAACACTTTATAGGTTTTATAAATAAAGGACTTTTAAACTGAAGATGGCCAATATTGATAATAGAAAAAATAATTAATAATATCGTATTGATATCGCGAGCCCATTATCGTGTATCGTATCGTGAAATGAGTGTATCGTGACACGCCTACAATCTATCTATCTACGTATATCTATGCAGACTTCCAGGGACACTACAACTCCAAACAAAAGAAGAGAAAAAGAAGCGCCTTAAATTAAATCAGCTTCATCAGTACCTGCCTGGGGAAATCTGCTTCGTCAGTCCCTACCTATGCCAATGCTTCAATGCCTCTACTGTATGTAATTTCAGATTCATTCGCCAAACAATTGAGGAAAATAATTGATGCAGACACAGGACAGTTTTCTCAATTGTATATGCAGTAGGATGTGAAATATCAGGGTAATCCTTTACACCACACATCAAGTGAAAGAAGATTATAAGCATGTGCAAATAAAACCAAAAATAAATGATTGTTAAAAAAATAAAACACAGGTTTTGTTTTTCCCCCAAAGCTGTCAGGTGGCTTCCATAGCAACAGATTGACATTTAAAATAATACATTATAAATACAGACTACAACTTCCGGATGTTTCCCCAGCATTACCATCACTATTCCAATTGATTCCTAATGGTGAGTTCTTTATCTGTTCTTTTTGTGTCGATGTGTGTGGAGTTGTTTGTAGAGATGACAACTACTTGCGGACATATCAGGCATTTTATCCAGGTTGTAACAGATACATGGAGTTAGTTAATCTAGGTTGTACCAGACGGATACTAATAGGTCAACAGAGAGTTAGTGTAGGTTGTACTATTGATAGATTTAGTCCTCATTGTACAGACATATACATATGTACTGTATATACAGACGGTTAATCCAGGTTGTACCTGACACATACTATATAGACCAATAGACATTTAGTCCAAGTTGTACCACATGTACGCTATTAACACAAATTACGCAAGCCACTCCCTGACCATTTTAATTGGCTACGCCTCTCCTTCCTTTGGCTGGGCGGAACTTGGGCACACCTCACAAGCCTTAAAGCCTCGCTGTTGGCGTGCCTGCCTTGTTGTCAAGTGATGTAAAAAATCACAGCGATCGGAGTGTAGACGTGGTGGTTTGCATAATTTGTCAGTGTGAATACATGTAGCATTGACGCGATACCAGACACAGTTAGTTAAGAGACATAGTCCAGGTTGAAAGGTTTGCTATAAATACTAAAGAATGTCCTCCATAACCTCACCATGGTGACACAGACAATATTGTTTGACCAGCTGGTAAAGCTCAAGATGTTTAGCAACCACCAAAGCTGTAGGGTCAACATGGCTGCCACTCTCTTATGTCTATGGTTTCTGGCCCATCCAGTGTTGTGAAATCATGGGCATGTACAGTATTTGCTCAGGTTAAAAAACACTGAATATTGTAGAACAGTGTTCTGTTGGAATAATATTGTTTAATCCTAACGCAATCATGTTATGAGAGTGAGCTGTATTATGGATGAACACATCCAATCGGCAGTTAGCACGTTGACACTAATAACAAGATAATATTGGTCAGGGTGAAACCCACCTCCAGACAATATTTCCCAGGCTCTATTTTCACTAGAATCTAGATTACAATAATAATTACTGGACATTATACCTAGGTACCTACAGTAGCTAAGCGCTAACCAACCAGGCGTCGTTTATTTTCTGTCCAGGAAATGTTCTCTGCTGTATTAAGCTTGAAATGGTCACAGTCGTAATACTGCTGTCATGCGCACATGCATGCATGCTGGGAGTTCTGTGGTTTCCACCTGACAGCAGGGTTAAATCATTCATTTCTGTGGCAGTGTTCACAGACACAAAAAAAAGAATACGTTAGATTTAAGCTTTTGTAGATTTGTGCCTTCGTCCTGAATTAACAATTCGGGGACAATTGTTTGCCTCGTCTCATTGAACATCGACCACCTGGTATATCTAGGTGGTTAAAGTTCGCTTCTCCATTCTCAACAACTACCTTTAATGGGGTGTCTGGTGAGGTAAAACACTACCCCAGGCCCGGGTTTGATTCCTGACAGCGGTACCAGAGAGTAGAAACAAACAGAGAGCCAACTTCCATTGCCCGCCTTGCCTCGTGTGTAATGTGTAAACTGAGCGGCCATGCATCATCAAACCTTTCTATGAGTAATAACATACAAACATTCTTTACCGGTTTCTTGACAGTATGATCAACCACATCATCAACAAACGTATGTGATACCACGTTGAAGCAGGAGACCACATCATAACATTTGCCAGCTCAGGGCCACATTACACACAACCAACAACCACAGTTACAGGTGCCAGTGTTTCACCAATCCGGGTCAGTTGGCTCATTTCTATTCTATAGCGGTCCAATGAACAGCGTCACTGAAATAGCGAATCCTACTGGGTAGGGGGGGGGGGGAAATGGGGAAGATGGCATGAACCTCTGTTATGATCTGCCAGTGAAACTCCTTGCCGTCAGGTGAAAAACTGTAGCTGGTGACTTACATGCAGATTGCAGGGCGTATAGGCCATGACTACATTGGGATAAAATGAAAAAGGCAAAAAATAAATAAATAAAATTAAAAAAGAAAACTACCATTGATGTGCCCTTTAGCAAGGCACTTAACAACCAACTGCTCAATGGGAGCTGCTCAGTGGCCAGCAGTTTTAAAAAAAAGTGCAGTTTTACAATAGAAAACCATGGTTGTACTGTACAGTTGTAAAATAACATAAGTGCTCTATCAATTTTCTTCCTCATTAAAGAAAAAAAGAAAAAGCCTTCAGTATACGGTTTCACCCTGCTGGTGTGAGGAAGCTCTTTGCAGCTCCTTTAGAGCACAGTGTTTGAAAAATTTCCCTCAGCCAGTCAGGTTGTCAAATATAACTTGGTCTGGGGACACGACTATCAATTAAATGAAAAGAAACAGGCTTCAGTTATTTTAACTAAATTAAGCAGTGGTTCAGGGTTCCAGTCTAGGTGAAGTTAAATCTTCTTCATAATAATAATTATGTCACAGGATGTTAATATGAAAACGCCTTTTTCTCTGTCAGGACATTCACTGTCAATGTCCTCCTCACACTCCTCTTTCAATCCCACCCCTGTGGGTTAAAGTGCTACAGAGTATCTTATTCTCGTTATGACATTCATTTTCATTCATTCACTGAATCACAAAAAAAAAAAACATTGCATCTGATTGGAAAAATGATTGCACTGAATAAAAGGAATTCCAAACGCTTTCACTGCAGAGTAAATTGAAGCATTTTTAAATGTTCTCTTTGCGTGTGCTGCAGTCTGGTTTATGTTCCACATCATGCTGACATTGTGTCCTTCCATCAGCTAAATGACCGCTGTCCAGTCCTGGGGTGTCACGGTAGGAAGGGCAGCGGAGCGTTTGTTTAGATTGTCAAAGGTTTGTCAGAAGGTTTCAAGTTAAATCGCACGCTGATCCTAACTTTCTACCATGTTGAAGTGTCCTGGAACAGGGCACTGACCTCTGAGGTCAGGGGTCAACCAGAGAGGTTCAGCACCTCCCCTCCAACAGGGAACAACGGGTTTCTCTAGGCACAAGTTTCCATATGGCACACAGTGAGTCTCCATTCCAACACAACGCAAACACTAAAACACAATGAAAAGCATGTGGAGAATGTTTTAAAATGGCGGTAGAGTAAACCAATCACATTGTGGTTGTAGAGCTTTGGGCGGAGTCAGTAGAGGAACTTGCAGTTCCACTGGCTAGCTTCCCACTCTCTGTGGGTCCAGAGTGGGCGGGTCCAGGGGCTGGTCAGAAGATGGACATAATCCAGCGACTCACTGGCCAACTAAGATTTTACAATAGAATAGGACCTCCAAATGGTAGCTAGCCCCGTCTCCAAAAATATAAAAAACAGCTCAATGGAGGAGAAAAAAAAGCAATTAAAAGCAAATAATAGCAGTATTGTGTCGTAGCAGGAAGTGGTCAATGCATCCACATTCAGGTAGCTTAAAACGCTATCGCCATGGCAATAGTCAGCTTTCTCCAACAGCCGTCACCCACCAGGGGTGGGCGGGCGATAGGTCAAAGGTCGTCCAGTTTACCATCTCTGGGGTGATGTTGGGGTCAGCTGGCCAGATGCAGTCAGGTGATTGGTTGGCTGTGGTCTACAGTCTCCGCCTTTCTCAGCTTGCCTTTGCTGAATGCGTGAATGGAGCTGAGCAGAGCAGTGCGCCCCCCCGCCCCATCACACTGACCTTCAGGATGGATGGCGGAGGGGGGAGGGGGAGGTGGAGGAGGAGGAGGAGGAGGAGGGGGTGGAGGAGGGGGAGGTGTGGTCTGGACTCCTGTATGGGTCAGAGTAGAGAGAAGGGAGTCAGAATCACACTGTGTATGAATATTATTAATTAACCCATTGAGACCCAAGGCCGGTTCTGCAAATGCCTTCTAAAATCAGTAGTTCTCACACTTTCAAGATTTCTCAAAAATTTTCGAAAATAGCAGATCTACAAGCTCGCAGCGCGGCACGAAGTGACGCGCTGTGAGCTTGTAGATCTGCTATTTTTGAATAGCCGACGCAAAAATCTAAAATGACACAGATGCTTTCCCGGTTTTAATGGGTTAATTGGTAAATAAAACATAAAAATGTACATTAAGTAATGCAATACTTAAAATAATGACAACGGGTACATAAATAAATCATTAAGAAAAAAGAAAACAAACTGAAACTTGTGTTTTTTAGATCCTATCTATGAATACATACTATGTGACCATTATTGTGTTAAAGCAATGTTGAACTTTGGTAAAACCTTGGGTTGTCATGCCACCTGGGCACGATAGAGACCACAGATAAAAGTTGTTCGACAATACTTGGACTCAGTTAGCCCCAGGTAGGCAGCCCAGATAGCTACATACAATCTAAGGCTCAACAAAAGGTTCAACGTCGCTTTATCTATACTTTTCCTATAGAGTTCCAAGGAACTAGGGAGGGAGTGGCATTCATTGTACTGAACTGACAGGGATCTCTGTCCCACTCTGTTGGATCACTTTCATCGGCAACATTTTTGCATTCCAAAATAAACGAAACCACATTTTGTTGAGCAGATGCAGAGTGACGTGCGTTTCCATCCAACCACTTACGTTACGTGGACTGTGACGTTTCACTTTAGAAAGTCTGAATTGCAAGGAACATTTAGGAGTTAGCATGTAGTCTCGTTTCAATTGTCTTCTGTACCGATTTATTTTCCTTGCTGAAGTTTAGATCACTGCAAAACATTTGTCTACAATGGGCTTGACAGTTGGATGGAAGCAGAGGAAAGTCAGAACAGTCAGTGGGGGAACTGGTCCGTAGTGAAATCTGAAAGTTCATTCCTCTCTGATGACAAGGAAACCAATAATGGAACAAAAGCTTGAATTCTACCTACATTCACCAAAGTGCTCCTGTTTCAACACAAACCAGATTGACAACTTATAGGCAAACAGGCAGATAGACGGACGGACAGACAGACAGACAGGCGGACAGACAGACAGACAGACAGACAGACAGACAGACAGACAGACAGACAGACAGGCAAGCAGACAGACAGATTCCACACATCACAATCTCCAATGAGAGCAGAGGTCTGAATCAGACAGTGAGTTGGGCAAATAGAATCAGAGGAAGAGAAGGGAAACCTTTCTAGAACTTTTTCTAGAATCATTGTAGATTGTGAAAGTTTTTTTTTTTAAAGAAGCATGTACACCCTTTCCCAAGCAAGCAGTGACTTACTATATTATATTACTTACACTTGACAGCAGGTCGGTAAGTACAATGTGCTCTTTTATGTACAACCACCAAATAAAAATCAATCAATAAATAAACAGATAGGTCATAAGTACTCTACTTCCATGTTCACAGCCACCTAATTTACTGGGGGACACGATAATGCTTATTGCTATGGACACCATACCCAATACGTCTTCATATTGAACAAATGAGGCTCCCATGGATCGATTATTATGTCCAGTGTGGCTATGAATGGAAAAGTACTTGTAAGAAAAACCTCTTTCTACAACTCTCTTCTTAACTTTCTCTCATCCATTACAAAAATGTCTTGAAATTAATCGTTAAAGCTGCATTGTGCAATACTTTTTGACTTATACTTTTTGTCACAATATGTGCTGTGTGAAGGTTTGATTGAGACTGAAATGTGCTTTTATGCAGAGTAGCCAATAGTGCATGTACAGACTTTCTCAACGATTTTCAGTCTTAAGGTCATTACACACCGGCGATTATGCGAATATACGCAAAATTCGGACTCGTTCCGAATAATTAAAAGACACTTTTTCGCTTCGCTTTTTCGCTCCATGTAAGCTTGCATTGACTTTATAAGGTTTTTAAAAAAAAACGTATTATTCGCATGAAAAATTCGCCCCCGGTGTGTAAGGGGCTTTAGCCTTCATTTACATACGTATTCGGAGAAAATCACAGTATGTTATACCCAGATCACATCATAAGCCCATCGGTCCTTTAGTGTGACACACAGAGTGACTAAAACAGTCTTTCCAGTCGAAGTGGCGGGCTCTTGTGTCCACAAGTCAACAGTCTCAATAGACCTTCACGACAGCCACAGTGACATAAATAGAAGGGTAATGTTACATCCTGTAAAGGTGTTAGCAATGACACTACTTAAGGCTCTGTTCCATTCAGGTCAAACAGAGTCAGGGAGCTGCCATTGTGAACGTTGGCTCACTGGACAGGCTCTGCTACACTAAATGATTCCACTAATTTGGACTACACTAAAAGTTGAATTGGCTTTTTGTTTAAACTAATGTTTGACAATTTAGTCATTTCCGAGACTCTTTTCAGAGCAGATATTGTGACGGGTAAACACAGCTGAAGCTAATAACATTACTTGTTGGATGTGTTTCATGTAGGTGTTAACTGTGTGCCGTCATGGACAGCTCCTTTACAGTTAAAAGTCTGGCTGATACACAGAAACTCATGAATGAAACACAGCACAAATTACAAAAACAAAAAGGAGACAGTCGATTTCTCATTTACCAATGCATGTATTTAACGTTATTACCTTCTGCTGTGTTTACCTGTCGAAATGTTATATAATGCTGTGAAAAGGGTTGATTCCGTAGTGCAGGGACAAGGACACACTGCTGAGAATGGACCCTTTTCCCACATGTCTGTGAGAATGCACCATTGAACTGGGGTTGTTGATTTTTATATATTGCCCAGTCTTCGCATAACCACTTAAAACCCTACATACTTTGTGGACCGGGGTCCCTCAAGGCTCTATCCCTTGCCCCCTCCATTTTCCCTCTACACCAAATCTGTCCTAATTTTGCAGTATGTTCACCTATTATGAAATGCTCAGAATAGAGACGTTTAGTTGCAAGTGGTCAAGTGTGTCTGTATGCTTGGGTCAGAGTGCACAGCAGCTTAAAAAAAATGCGAGATAATCATTATTTGTTTTTTACTTTACCCTGCATTACGGTCAGAGTGGAGCATGCTCTACGGAGACAGCAGGGAGAAGAGAGAGGGACATGACAGTTATTCATTCAGGAACAACAGGATGGACAGAATTTACTGCTATGACCAGGAGAGGAGAGGAGAGGAGAAATCTAAATATGCAATGACATCACTAGTATTTACAGCAGACAAAAGAGGACTGAAGGGTTGCAGGTACCAATCCCAGACCAGCAAGAAAACTCAGTCATCGTGGCACAGTGACTATGAAACCAATGGCACTCCCTCTGTGTGTAGATAGGTACCGAGTATGGCCAGAGAAAAACATTCCCCTATGACTTTTACAAAGCATCTGTCTTCTGGGGGACCGGACAACGTGTCAACAACGTGTCAGTACACGCATAAAGACCGGACAAAACAATGTGTCCAGTCAGTACACGCTTAAAGACTGGACTCAACAATGTGTCCAGTCAGTACACGCTTAAAGACCGGACTCAACAATGTGTCCAGTCAGCACACGCTTAAAGACCGGACTCAACAATGTGTCCAGTCAGCACACGCTTAAAGACCGGACTCAACAATGTGTCCAGTCAGCACACGCTTAAAGACCGGACTCAACAATGTGTTCAGTCAGTACACGCTTAAAGACCGGACTCAACAATGTGTTCAGTCAGCACACGCTTAAAGACCGGACAAAACAATGTGTCCAGTCAGCACACGCTTAAAGACCGGACAAAACAATGTGTCCAGTCAGCACACGCTTAAAGACCGGACAAAACAATGTGTTCAGTCAGTACACGCTTAAAGTCCGGACAAAACAATGTGTCCAGTCAGCACACGCTTAAAGACCGGACTCAACAATGTGTTCAGTCAGTACACGCTTAAAGACCGGACTCAACAATGTGTCCAGTCAGCACACGCTTAAAGACCGGACTCAACAATGTGTCCAGTCAGCACACGCTTAAAGACCGGACAAAACAATGTGTCCAGTCAGCACACGCTTAAAGACCGGACTCAACAATGTGTTCAGTCAGTACACGCTTAAAGACCGGACTCAACAATGTGTCCAGTCAGCACACGCTTAAAGACCGGACAAAACAATGTGTCCAGTCAGTACACGCTTAAAGACCGGACAACAACGTGTTCAGTCAAAGAGGAAGGTGGTTATATCACTACACACTTAATAGGCAACTCAGTCATTACATACATGTTTAACGACCGGACAACGGAAATGTTCAGTTTTGTTATGTAATTTTTTTATTTTTTTTTAAAGATTTATTTTTGGCCTTTTATGCCTTTATTGATAGGACCGTAGGCTGACAGGAAATGGAGAGAGAGATGGGGAGTGACATGCAGCAAAGGCCGTCAGGATCGGGACTCAAACCCGCGACACACTGTCAAGCTACACTGAGCCTAGGTGCCTGGACCGCTACGCCAGCCATCCAGGCCCAGTCACTATACTGTTAACGACTAGGCAACGGACGCTACACACGTAACGTCCAGGCAACAACGTGGCCAGTCGCTACACACTTAACGATCGGAAAAAACAACATGTCCGGTCACTACCCACTTAACCAGGCGACTCAGTCGTTACATACATACTTGACGACCGGACAACAACATGTTCAGTCACTATCAGTGGTGGAAAGTAACTAAGTATATTTACTTAAGTACTGTACTTAAGTACAATTTTGAGGTATTTGTACTTTACTTGAGTATTTCCAATTTCCAATACTTTTACTTCTACTCCACTACATCTCGGAGGCAAATATTGTACTTTTACTCCACTACAATTACTTGAAAACTTCAGTTACTAGTTACTTTGCAGATATAAATTATGATATTATAAAACATACATTAACCACTTTAGCCCTGTTTTATACCTAGGCTATTTGAAAATAGCAGATCTACAAGCTCACAACGCGTCGCAGCGCGACGCGTTGTGAGCTTGTAGATCGGCTATTTTCAAATATTTAGTACTTTTACTTTTGATACTTTAAGTACATTTTGATGCCAATACTTTTGTACTTTTACTCGAGTACATTTTTTATTCTGGACTTTTACTTGTAACAGAGTATTTTTATATTGCAGTATTGGTACTTTTACTTAAGTAAAGAATTTGAGTACTTTTTCCACCACTGCTCAGTCATTACATACATACTTGACGACTGGACAACAACATGTTCAGTCACTATACTGATAACGACTAGGCAACATGTTCAGCCACTACACAGTTAACTAGGCAACTCAGTCAGTATAGTACAGCTCAACCACCAGGCAAGGCATTCAGTCGCTACACACTTAACGGCCTTGAGTTTCATGAGGTGTGCTAGAGGGAGCTGCTAAGCGAGAGAGCCGCCAAGCGAGGGAGTGCTCACGCCGAGCAGCCGATGGCCACGCGGGTCGACAAGCGTGCCATTCCTCATTGGCAAAACGAGGTTGAGGGTATGACCGACGGAATAGGTTATAAGTGCTATGGCAAAGTAAGTGCTATGGCAAAATACCAGATTTAATTGTAGCACACCATATTAATGCAATGAGACGTGCGGTGGAGACTCAGAGCGCAAGAAACTACGATAATATTTCATGCGTGAGCTTATAAACCAAAAATCTCTGACGGCTCTGTAATACACCACAAAGCAGTTAGTGTCGTTTGTCTCTGCAGGACAGAGTTGTGCTGCACTGGTTCTAACCATAGATATATATAAAGGCTAGATGGCTCAAGGGGGCGTCGCAAGCGTAGCTCAACCGCGGCCATCTTGCGACGGTCATTCGTAACATTAGCGTGCTAAATTTTCATCCGATTTTCAAATGGTTTGGTGTGTTGTAAACACCAAATATGTAGTTATGATACTGCATACTTATAATTATAATCATGTTTTTTTTTTTAATATAACATTAAGTATGCAGTATCATAACTACATCTTTGGTGTTTACAACACACCAAACCGTTTGAAAATCGGATGAAAATTGAGCACGCTATGGTTATTTCAAAGTACATGCACCATAGACATAATGTTATGAATGACCGTCCCAAGATGGCCGCCATGTGGCAACGTCGTACTCCATTGGCCAGCAGCGCGGGTGAGTCATCTAGCCTTTTTATATATCTATGGTTCTAACAGTCAGCGCAACTATCATAGTAGTGATCCCTTCTGACCACACGGGGCACTACACAAACTGTCAGTTTACAAACACAATCAAACAAACACACATACTGTGTACATACAGTGTTTACTGTACGTATATAGTGAGTGAGACAGACAGACAGAGACAGAGGACAGACATACTGTACAGAGAGACAAAGAGAGACACACAGAAAGAAGTGTGTACCTGTTGTGGAGGGAGGAGTGGGGGAGGAAGGGGATGTGTGAGGAGAACTGGCACCCGAACCTGCTGAGAGAGGAGAGAGAGAGAGGAGAGAGAGAGGAGAGAGAGAGGAGAGAGAGAGAACATCTGCAGTGGTTAGAGGTGGTCTCCCTACTCTTCCACTGAGACAATTAGATCCTGGTGTTGGGTAGGACACCAAATGATTGACAAGTTGCCCTGTCCGAAGCTCATAAGCCCCAAAAAATGCCCTGGCCAAGGAAGAATTCCCTCTTGGATCTGGATGGGTGGTTTGGGTTTGGTTACCCACGTGGGAGAGGGAGACCCAGGTTCAAATCCCAGGTGCTACAGTTGCAATTAGCTCTCTTTGTCGGGAGAGGACTTAGAACGGATTTAGCTTTAATTTACTACTGTACATACCAGAGTTAGTGCAGTATTCAATGTAGTATAAAATAATGCCAACATACCAGAGTTATTGCAGTATTCCATGTAGTATAATCTGCTAGCAACATACCAGAGTTATTGCAGTATTCTACATAGTATAATATACTAGCAACATACCAGAGTTATTGCAGTATTCTACATAGTATAATATACTAGCAACATACCAGAGTTATTGCAGTATTCTACGTAGTATAATATACTAGCAACATACCAGAGTTATTGCAGTATTCTACGTAGTATAAAATAATAGCAACATACCAGAGTTATTGCAGTATTCTACGTAGTATAAAATAATAGCAACATACCAGAGTTATTGCAGTATTCAATGGAGTATAAAATAATAGCAACATACCAGAGTTATTGCAGTATTCAATGGAGTATAAAATAATAGCAACATACCAGAGTTATTGCAGTATTCAATGTAGTATAAAATAATAGCAACATACCAGAGTTATTGCAGTATTTGACAGAGGAGTCCTCTTCATATGCTGATTGTCTTGACTTCTACAACAACAGAAAACATTAACATAATGTCATGAGAATCAGGCAGGCAGGGAAGGTTGCAGGTTCACATACCTGGAGCAGTTGAGAAACTCTGGGCAGGGCAAGGTCAATGAATGACTCATTAGATTTCCACATGTAACAAAAAATAATTGTATCAACGTAATTTATTACACAAGTGAGGAATTATTTCTTGTATTCACGTTGAATACAAGGCCTTGCTGACTTGTGTACTGGGCCGTGCGAGGAGACGTCTTGTGACAACACTGACATGAAGATGTCATTTGTCCTGGGCTTATGCGCTTGTGATTCATTCATTCATTCATTCATTCAAGCATTTTCTCGGAAATACAGTGAGGGCAGAGCACTCATTTTCAATGATGCCGAGATAACAGAGGGCATAATACAACCGTGTAATAATATTGAAATAAGAGCAGCAGGATAAAACAGGGACAAGTAATGGGATTGAACGTGTTTGAAATATAGGATTTATTTAACAGAGGTTTATAGATGTAAAAGTAAAATGTAAAATGATGGTCTCGTCTCATGGAGAGAGAGGGCCAACCAACTTTAGTGTATAAAGTGCAACGGTGGGTATTGTATGGTTCACCTGTGATGAACCTTAGAGCAGTGTGGTAGATGGCATCTAGGGGATATGTCCTAGCAGTCTGACTATTTTAGAACCAAGACACCACTGTAACCGGGTTCTGGACAGCCGCCCTGTTTCACTGCACATTTTTCCTTACTCATCTGTGAAGTGAAATTGGGTCATGATGCTGTACCTTTCTGGCCAGTATCTTCCTCTTCTTCTTCTCCTGTTCTGATCCGTGGTGAGACTGCGCTCTGCTCACACGCCTGAACTGATGGAGCTGAAACAATACATCATCGGCATCATCAACAACACAATCATTGTGAACTTCATCATCACCTTCACTAACATTACCATCATCAGCAATATTACTACAATAATCAATTTCATCACCACCTTCATCATCAAAGACAGTTAGACAGTAGTAGTTTGTTTAATTTTGTTGTTTGTTGTAACTAACCATCTTCTGTTCATCCTGCAGTCGTCTTTCCAGACTGTCTTTTGCTGTCTTTAAGGCTTCCTTCAGTTTGCTGGGGATCTGAAATGAAGACACATAAATAACACTTTAAGATTTATTTGGGTGCTTTTTATGCCTATTGATAGGACAGTAGTTTGACAGGAAATGGGGAGAGAGAGATGGGGAGTGACACGCAGCAAAGGGCGTCGGGATCAGGACTCGTACCCGTTAGAGGGTAGCATGGGTCAAAAAAATTGGACCCGAACCGAAACGGATCCGAGGATATTTGAACCGAACCGAACGGACCCTAGAAAGAAATCAAATTTACTGGACCCTACCCGAAACGGCACCGAGAATGATTGGACCCGGTCCGGAACGGAGCCGATTAAAATTGGACCCGATCCTAAATGGACCCGGGGGAAATGGAGCCGATCCGGCCGGGTCTTTAGACCCAAACCGTGTCCGATGCTATATTATGCTTATTTTCTCCATAACATCGAGACTGTTCGTCTCAGCGAGTCAGCGCCTCTCCGAGGCGAGCTACAGCGGAGGGTTGCGTCATGCAGAAGTTGAACAGCTACGTTTTCACAGACTTTCATATCCCCCCAGCTCAACCTATAAATTAACATAGGAATGAGCCTAGATGCATATCAATTGTCCATTGTGTGACCTGTCCTGTTGTAGGTGTTAAAATAAAATGAATAAAGTGGGCATGAGTGAACTGCTGCGCAAAACTATGAAAACACGCTCGCCCCAAAACACAGTCGCCCCGGGGAAAATCCGGCGGTATTCGCCTGGTATTCCTTAACATATCAGTAAACTATGCCTAAACCTAACCTTATTCCTAATCTTAACCTCAGTAAAACTATGCCTATTGCCTAATCCTAAACCTATTTCTACCCTTATCCTCAGTAAAACAAATACATTTACAAAAGAATACAAGAACCGCTGGTCCGCCTGAAAAATGGGGGCGAGGGTGTTTTGGGGCGAGCTGTGCCAGAGCCTTTCCCTGTGCGACACCGTCGCCCAACTTTCACCACTTTATCCATTGCAGACAGACAGTCACTGTGCTTGCATAATATCCACGACCCACACGTGTTCGGGTCCCTTTATCGACAATTGGGTCCGGGCGGCTTGGTTCAGATTCTATCAGTGTCACCTCGGAAAATCACGTTTCTCTTTATCAACACCGAGCGAACACCCTACTCAGCGCTGATTAGAAGGAGAGCTGTGTGTTGTGGCGTATCAAAAATAGCAGACATACAAGCTCACAAAGCGGCGCGTTGCGACGTGCTGTGAGCTTGTAGCTCTGATATTTTCAACGCACAATACCATCGTACAACGAATAGGCTATTCTATAACTGCAGCAGAGCAGGCTGTCGGAATTAAACCACACACAGTCAGATCATGGTAAAAACTTTAAATGATTATGATTTTAATGGTTGTAGCCAACTACTTTATCCAAATAATAATATTAATAATAGGCTTAAATGATAAAATAGCCTAATAACAGCATTTTCCGAACCGGCCACGGTGGCCGGTGGTGTTTATAATTACCGGCCAATTAAACATTTTACCGGTCAATGGCCGGTAAATACTGGCTAACGGAATCCCTGAGATATATATATATATATATTGTTTGTTTGTTTTTTACTCGGGTCCTCCCGGGTCCATACGGGTCTATCCATTTCAAATGGATCCGATCAAGCCCCGAGGGAATTGGAACCGATCCGAACCTGCCCGACGGAAGTCAATATTTTTGGACCCGAAAATGTTCGGTTATCGGTTCGGGTCTCGGGTATTCGGGTTCGGGTGGACCCATGCTACCCTCTAGTACCCGTGACTCGCTGTCAGGCTACATTGAGCCTAGGTGCCAAGAAGAAATGCTATCCTACAATTTTCAAATTGGCCTCATGGTGGCGCTATAACAGGATGATTCACGTTTTTACCTATAAGTGGAGTGACCAGCGTGAAACTTTGCACACACACTCCCTAGAAAAAACCTCTGCCCCAAATCTTTCACATGAGCCTTTATAGCGCCACCAGGCAAAACAAACATTTTTTATTACTCCTACAGATTTAGTCCAAACATCATACAAATCATGCATTATCTCTATAGTCATGTGATCAAGACGGATGAGCACCCACCGGCAAAATCATAAATCGGCACCCATGACCCCCCCCCCCCCCCCCCCCCCCAGCTATATAAGCCTGTTCAACTTCAAGCTCCATGTTAGACTCATTGAAAACACACGTCCCTGGTTCGGGTAACTGATATTAGTCCTTCTAATGAATGGGACCTTAACTTTTACATTTCTTATTTCATTATGTTGATATTTTCTGCAATGTAATGTTGCATCAAGGAGTCCTGTAAGTCCATGCATGGAATAACTAATCAAAATGTAGGTCTCACCATTTATTAGAAGGACAATAAATTCCCCTTTAAAATCTTTTTTTTTTTTATTATTTGCAACAATTGTCCAATGTCAACATTTGGAACAGCAATGTATTTATTTGACACTCTCAAGAGTCAACATGCATGTACTTATGTCATATCTGAATACTATTTTGAATTAATTGTGTTTCTCTCTCTTGGGCTCGCTAAGTGTCCGTCCTTCCTTTTGGTCTTTCTGGGGACCCGTAGTTGTGTAAACAAACAGAGGATGTTAAGGAGTAGAGAAGAAAGGTGGCCTGATGAATGGAGGCTTTCAGACCAAACCAACCTCACATGGGATCTCTGAGAATGCTGACTAAATTAACCACTTAAATTCTACAATATACTTAGTTGACTGTGGTCCCCCAGGGCTCTATAATGACTCCTTTTCCTCCTCCACACCAAAAACCTTTTAGCCAGAAATAGCATATGTACAAGCTCACACTGCATTGCATTGCAACATGTTATGAACTTGTAGAACTGCTATTTTTGCTGCTTTGTTCACCCCAGAATAGGAACGCAAAAGGTTCATGTGGTTCACCTGGTGTAAACTGGTTCTAGAGGTTGAACTCACTTTAAACTGCAGTTTGTCTGTCTGGTACAACTGGACATCACTGAACAACCTGGAAAATAATAAATAGTAAACATTGATAGAGTTATTCATGTTTTAACAGAGAAATAAAGAAATAAATCACAAACAAACAAACAGTCACTTGTAGTACGAAGGAGATGTACTCACGGTGTTTGTATGAGTTGTGAGACTGTCGGCATTCCACTTTTACAAGCTTCAGTTGAAAGAATGGACTGAAGTACAGACACTGTAAAACAAACAAACACACACGAGATGCATATTACATATTAGGTTCTCAGTGTTTCTGTGCAAAGGTTTCTAATGTGTGTTTAGGTTGTAGGACAGTTGTGTTTGCGTGTGTGTGTGTGTGTGTGGGGGGGGGGGTACATACCTACACTACTGTAGGCTGTAGGAGGGTACTGGTCTACAGAAACACTGTCAGCAGGTCGTCCGTAAGTCATCTCATACAGTAAATGACCAAATGAATAAACATCTATACTCTCTGTTGACTGGAAGCACAAACAACACACACATCAATGATACTTTACAGTAGAGTGCAAAAGAGTAGATAACAGTAGAGAGGAGTATAATACTTTACAGTAGAGTGCAAAAGAGTAGATAACAGTAGAGAGGAGTAGAACAGAGTATAATACAGTAGAGAATAGAACCAAGTAGAGTACAGTAGAGCAGTGGTTCAAACTTTTAACCACTTTAAACATAGCTCATCAATAAGGGAAGTGATTCTTTGGATTGGAAAGCCCCGGTTGTACTCTTACAATTTATCTTTTGATGTGCTCTTGTGTGTTTCTTTTTATATGAATGTTTAACTGCGTGTGCGTCTATAGTCTTGTCATTGTAATATGCTGCTTGCCCTCCCTTTATTTTATTTATTTATTATTTCGTGTTTTGTTTTTGTTTGTTCTCTTTGTATTGTATGTCTTTTAATTTATTTTATTCCAGTTTGTTTATTTGAATGCATTTATGACACAACTTTCTGTGAAAAAAGAAAAAGTAAATAAAAAGTTATTACAACAAAAAAAACATAGCTCATCGGCTATTTTCTTGAAATAAATATATATTTTTGGAATATTCTTTTAACATTTTATAACACAAATCTTGTATGGGGGTCCCTGGCACAAAAACCTTTCAGATGGGGGTCCACGGCCAAATACATATTCATTTTGGGGTGCTTTGACACGAAAACGTTTGAGAACCACTTGAGTATAGACAGCGTCTTACATTGATCTTCCTGAGCTGTGTGATGTGAGGTCTATGGAACGCAGGAAGTCCCAGCATGCTGTTCTCCACCTCCAGCAGACGACAACGACCCTCGTCCAACACAACATTTCCCAGGTGGAGGTGACCGTACGGAAAACCTTTATCATGGAGGAACCGCAATGCCTGTGTATACGCACAAACACACAAACACACACATTTGAAAGACGCTGACCTATGGTGAGAAGATGCATCTCTTCATGAGTCCATTTGAGTCAGCTTTGTTTTCTTATCTGACTAAAGGGTGATTTAGACTGTGTGCGCGTGCAAGTGTGCGTGCGTGCGTGCGTGCGTGCGTGTGTGTGTGTGTGTGTGTGTGTGTGTGATTATATACCTCCAGTATGTGTCTTCCATACAATTTAATGTGTTGTAGTTCCAGGCCCTGGCTCTTCTTTGGGTTACAATACTTCTTCAGAAACACATCTTTAGGTTTCACCTACAGAGAGCAGCGGAAATGGTTAAATACACCCCGTGTGCACAAACATACACATACGTGCACATACACATACGCACGCACACACTCAGCCAGTTACTGTACCTTACAGATGTGATCTCTCAGAGAGCCTTTCTCATTAAACTGTCTGATGACCAACGCTGAAGACTCACCAGTACTGACAAACAATACTGGACAGATGTATGGATTCTATGGAGGAGAGGAGACAGTTTAGCAGTACTAATAGAATAGCAGCGGTGCTACCGCTAATAATTATTATTATTTCTGCTTGTGTGTGTTGTGTTTGTGTACATACAGACAGCGTTGTCAATAGCTTCATTGCAGACTGCAGGTCTTTATCGGACAGGAACTTATCAGGACCTAGATCCACCTGTCACACATGTACAAGAAAGAAAACACGCACGCACACACACACACACACACACACACACACACACACACACACACACACACACACACACACACACACACACACACACACACACAGTTGTAGTTTAGACACGGTGCCTGTGTTGTGTCAGTATTATATGTATTTATTGTAATAAAAAAAACGGAGGAGCTCACCCAGCTCAACAGCTGTCTTTCTTTGGGAAGCTCTTTGTTTTTGATTAAAAAATACTTCTTTCTGATTCTCCAACCTGGGAACAAAGAAACAGCACTTCTGTTTACCTTTCATTCATTTTAACTGAATACTCACTTCCAGAGCATGTGAGTGGAGTGAAAATGTTATGTCAAAATATTGATTTGATTGATTCGGTTCAACCTATTCCGTTTCCAGTCCAGGACTTACCAATGTCTCTGAGTGGTTCCACTACCTCCCACTGTGGATCTGACCTGAAGAACATAGAAACCTGCTGAAGGGCAATCTCTGGAGACAGAAGAAACAGAAGGGGGGGGGCACAGTGAGAGAAAGAGTGAACTGCAGGAGGGAAACAGAAATGGAGAAAGAAAAGGGGATACAAAGAAAGATTGAATCTCAGAATCAGAATCAACTTTATTGTCACATCACAGGTTTGTAACAGTGGGTGAAATTTGTTTTAGTGCATGCTGCATCGTTTTAGTTGTTTCCATAAAAAAAGAAAGGGAAGAAGAAGAGGCCAGGGGAAGAGAGATCAATCGATAAGAAACAAACAAATTATCAACATATTTACACATAGTACCTGAGGTAAGACATAAGGTGCGGTAAGTACCTGAGGTAAGACATAAGGTGTGGTCAGTACCTGAGGTAAGACATAAAGGTGTGGTCAGTACCTGAGGTAAGACATAAAGGTGCTTGAGATTAGCAGCAGATCTATACTGTACATATGATATGCTATGGACTTAGTTAAGGTGGGAGAAAGAATAAAAAAGGTTGTAGGCTATACCTGATGTAATGACAGCTAGCAATCTCAGTGAACCACCATGTGATAAAGATAACTCCTTATAACTGGTATTGCATGAAATTCACAATCACAATTTCAGGTTTGATCCCCATAACATTGATGCGTCACCGACCATGGTTCTGAGCAACATGACAACTTCAGTCGGAACTATGAACAGCGGAGTACTTTTCTAATTGTGAACAAATGAAGAATTGGTAGAATCATCAGAATCAAAGTTGAGGACTTTTTGTTGTTAAATTAATCCCAACTATCCTAATCCCTTCAACAGCATGAAAATAAAAACATTAACAGCTGCTCTCCCTATTGTTTTGTTCTTGCTAATATCTGGCCAGACATCTATCCCAGAATTAATTGCATGTGAATAGTTGGGTTTTCCAGGGTGAGGCCTGAGCGGTTTACTATATGAGAAAGGGGGTTGATGTAATTGTTGTAATGTAGCTTCATTAACAATCCTCCCTGAAAAACTCAGAGGTCTATGGCGACGATGCTACCTTAAAAGCAACATTTTCATTTCAAAACTAGCATTATCTTTCTATTAAAACCCGCAGTGACACCCATGTAATGCCAAGTCAGCGTTGTGGAGGGTCTCACAGCACATCAGTGCTCCAACTGGGTCCACAGTCCACACTTTACACAAATATTTCTCAGTGGTCTGGCCATTGGGATAGCTGCTTTCCGCACCGCTAACTCATTCAGTGTCCATTTATAGCCCAGAGTGCCAATGACGTGTAACATGTCAAAACCGTGTTTTCAGTGTTTACGCTAGATGATCACAACAAACCCATCCCCGTCCGATCTAATGTTAAAGGATTTAAAAAAAATAAAGATTACTCTGCTTTCTTTTTTTCTGTGTTTTTGGCAAGAACAAGCTATATTCAACAGCCAATAACTAAAGAACGGAGGGTCGCGGTGACATTCTTTTTTTTCTCCGATGGAAGCAGACACTCCTCCGTCTTTTGCGACACTCGCGTGTCGATTGTCCTGGAACAAAAAATGCTCAAAAACACTGGCACTGGCTGACTTCATTTATTAATTAATTCTGGCACTAAATGAGTTAATGTACTTACATGTTGTAGAGTTTACTTTTTTTTTTTGCCCCAAATTTTGGCAGTAAGCAACATGTTGCTCCATATTTGGTTACCTATCGAATTATGTTTCCTGCTCCGCATTTTGGCCACTAGGCAGCCAGTTGCACTGGATTTGAATTTTAAGTTTATACTACTCTGCCTCGCCTACAACTCATTCAAACAGATGTTTGATGCATGCACACATCATTTGTTTTCATTATTAAATAACACTCTGCATATACAACGCATTCTCTAATGACTTTTGCTTTTCACAATAAAAATATATTGCTGCCTACAATGTATACAAATACATGATCAATACAAACTACACTCAAATGTGATGGGGAGGGGACAGCTGGGCGGAGGCCTGGTAGTGTCTGGGAGTACAGGGGGCTTTCATGTATGAAGGGGCCAAACGCCCAAAGGGCGCTTTTATCTAGTTTTAAAAATCATTGTAATTCATTCATTACAATTAATTTGATCTAATGATGTTACATCACAATGATATGAAAGACGATTTGATTTAACAACAAAGTGGTGACTTCTGTGTGGGGGATCTCCTGGGTCAACTCACTGGATCTGTCCACTGAACTGGAGGACTGCCCCAATGACAGACCTGTATAATTGGCTGAGTGGCTGTCGGGGCTGCTACTACTGACCTGTGTAATTCGCTGAGTAGTTGTTGGGATCCAGGAACTTCTTGACAAGCTCACAGGCGGAGAGAAGAAGGTGCTGGGTAATAGTGTCCAGGAAGGCCTGCAGTCCTTTCTGTCGCTCAGCAATGAACTCTCTGTCCATGTTACCTATCAACTTCTTACTGGGTAGAAAGAGAGAGACACCAGACACCTAGAGAGAGAGAGAGAGAGACACACATTATTATACCTTATTAACTATGAAAATGTGAATACAATGTGAGCCTGGCTAAAAGAAAAGGTCTGTGAGTGACCAGTAATTATGAAGGATTATGATACTTGACCTTATAAGTCATTATAATAGGCTTTATAATGTGTCATGATTGCATTATGAGTACTACCAGTATTATAAGCAGATTACAAGGCGTTTATACATGACCTTGTAAGTAATTATAAAATGCTTTACAATGTGTCATGAATATTGTTATGAAGCATTATTACTGTGTTTATAATGCATTATAGACATAGGCTTCTATGTAAAAAGACAATGAAGTTTGAGGCGCTTGTGCAGAGGCATTACCAGTGTTGGCGGTAACGGAATACTTTTTTGGGTAACGGGTTAGTTTTGCGTTTAGAGTACTTGTTTACTTAGTTACCTTTTCCAAAATAATGCGGTTACATTTAAGACCTACATTTCCCTGTTCTTTCCATGTTGCCACAAAGGAAAAGGAAAATCCATCCGACGCATTTGCGCAGTTTCCTGATAAATGGACAAGGTGACCTATGCCTTGCAGTCTGTGGCAATTGCGTAATCATTCTATTCAATGGGTCACCACTTTTGGTGTGACACACCAAACTGACGGCATTACTGGTCTTGTTTTTTTATTACATTCATTTGTCGCACCTGTGCAACATGGTAGAGATTGAGAGAAGACAGCGGTTGCCCTTTAGTACGGTCGTGGAAGTATTCACATTATCTTTGGATTTACTGGTGAAAGGAGGAGAACGTCAATGCAAATTAGCCTTGGTGAAGCCCAGCACAGCTCCACAACTGGTCACTCCAGTAGGCTGCACATGATTTAATGTTTATACCAATCTTCCTCGCAGGTGGGTTTTAATCGTCGGTAACGCAAAAATAATCTAACAAGTCTACTTTCCTCAGAAGGTAATCCTGTAACGTAACGGAATACTTTTTAAGACTGGGCATTACGTAGTAAAAGCCTCAAAATTATCATGGGTGTAGTAACCAAAACAGTTACTGTTATTACATGCAATGGACTCAACCCTGTTCTCTTTTGTCTGAAAATAATATTGACTGTGAAGCTATGTGATTGCCCACCAGATGGACCAAAGACGGTCTCAGTCCTTCCCAAAATCCTTGCTAATGTTTGAACATCAAATATGCCCCTCTTCACTCACCATCCCCTTAGCTCCAGTTTGGCTTTGTATGCAGCCAATTTATCTGGCAACTTAAATTAAGTTGCCATTCTCCCCTGCCCTCGTGCATTTCCTCACAAAGATGCTCAGACTCAAGTTGACGCTGTATGCTTTGATGTGGTTAATCATTTTCCATGTCCACTTCACATTCGCCCCATTCAGAGTTTATGCAACCATTGTTTAACTGGTGCTGAAAAAGGTGCCATTAAGAGTCGGCCTGACCATTACACACGGCTGTGAACATTTATAGCTCCCATCCCAAAGCACCCTCCCGCTCATAAAACGGGCCCTAAATGAAAGTCCTTTATAGGTTTGCAGCATCTGTGTGTTCTGCTATTCTCTCTGTGTGGCAGACAGTGTGTAGCCAGCAGCTACAGATGATCCCTTAGCTTGCAGGGCTGTAACCATGGCGACAGATCCCACAGCCCAAACTCTGAAGCCTGTCATTCAACCATTCAAACCAATCGTCAAAAAATGTAAGGCATGCCCCCCCCACCCCCATTAGCCTACATGCATGTGCGGAAATTTAACTATTCATGAACAAGAATGAAGCCAATGGCAGATTTGGATGACACAGAATAGACTGGATTCATGATCTTGCATTTTTTTATGAATACTACAGAGAATGAGAAAAGAGACGGAAGACACTCAAGAGACAGAATATGGAAGAAAGAGAGAGAATGAGGAAGAACATAAACTGTAAGCACTAAGCAGGCATGTCAGTTTTCTTCACTCCAGTGTCAGGGAGAGGAGGAAAGAGGAGAGAGGACAGAGAGAGAAGAGAGGTATGGAGAGGCTGACAGGGAGGAACGTGAGGGTCAGTCCCGGGGTCCTGGACAGGAAATGAGCTGGTAAAACCTCAGCAAAATCTTAGGGAACTTCTTGTCAAACAGGAAGTGGTGTTGTGATGTGCTCCTTTAAAACCAGTAACCAGGGCCTGACCTGCGCCACTCTGATTACTGGACGAAAGGTGAGTGTGTGCGTGTGCGTGTGCGTGTGCGTGTGCGTGCGTCTGTGTGTGTGACTCACCAGCAGTCCAGTGTTGAGCAAGTCAAAATCGCTGTAGCGACGAATCACCTGGAACACATAAGACAAAAACATGTTTAACTGATTCACATGCTAAAAAATATGATTGTCCATTTGGTGTAGAAAATTGATTGTAAATTGTTTAATTACCTGCCAACTGTTTTCTGGAGACACTCCTCTCTGGACTCTAATAATGTACTCCTAGAGAGAGAAGAGAGAGAGAGACAGAGACACACACACGTGTTAAGGCCTTAGGATTTGGATCGATGTGATTTGGATGCTGATCTAGGATCTGATCCTCCTTACAGTTGGTTTATTATAATGTTGCTTAGCTAGGATCTGATCATTGTAATCCTTACTTTTGATTGATTGATTGAATGAATACTTTAATTAGAAAGACATGGTAACAGTACATGGAGGTACAAATCACAATACAAGGTCCTCTAAACTGGATCGCTCATAAAAGCACTTGGCTTATTTAAAATGAGATCCCTGTGCACTTAAATCATGATGACATTTAAGACATACAAATATACACTACTATGCAGAACGTCGTACAATCAGCTTACATGTTACTGGTATGAAAAACAAGAAATATGTACAATAGACAGTTTTAGGAGGAGGGGAGGGGGGGGTAGGTTAGGACTTTGACAGGGGCCAGTTTGGAATTGCAGCCTCCTGAAGGTGACTCTTTAGGGCAGTTTTGAAAGTGAGTAGGGTTTTACACTCCTTTACTCCTTTGGGTAGGGCATTCCACATTTTTGTTGTATAGCATGAGAAAGAGTTCATTCCCTTGTTTGTGCCAAATCTGGGTTGAACATGATCAGTGGAGCTGCCTCTGGTGTTATGATCGTGGACTATTGGTTGATTGTTATGTTGCTGATCTGCGATTCACTACAGATTAACCTCTCACCAGGCTTTCCACACAGCAGAAAGCCTGGTTTTCATTCCTAACAGATTAATGCGACCCAGTCTCGGCAACGCCTACTCCTCAGCTAATATCTGGTTATATATCGGGTTGGGAAAGCGTGGCAATGTTATTGTTCCCCCACATGAATGCTGAATCGAGTGGCCTGGTCTCACCAGTTACAATAGTAACTCCGTGAGTCCACCCCAAGCCCAGTCCACAACGCTTCGCAACGCAACTAGATAAGAAATTGCAATTTGTGGGTAATGTTGCAAGTGTTTGCAGATGGTTGCAAGTTAGCGACGACTAGTTGCGTTGTGAATCATTGGTGTGGACAGGGCTTTAGAATAAAACAGAACACACACATTTATGGTAATCTTTCATTTTAAAGATTAGCAAAAGTGCACCGCATCACAGGTTTATGGGTACTGGGTAGGCCCTAATATTACGATGCTGCTGGCCGAGGGAATCATTTTGAAGGAGAACAGGCTATAGCGATATCTGCTCTAGTTTCCGCTGCCTGGTGATATCCACAGTAGACCGGATCAGAAATTTCCTGTTTTCTTTCCTGTGTTTTTCCTATTGGCTAGAGCTGGCAATTCCAATGTCCAAAGGTCACCCAGTAAAACCATTCTGGCATAAAGCTACACATGTGTCACAACCGCGACACACATACGGATATGACACACATACGGATATGACACACATACGGATATGACACACACACACACACACACACACACACACACACACACACACACACACACACACACACACACACACACACACACACACACACACACACACACACACACACACACACACACACACACACACACACACACACACACACACACACACACACACACACACACACAGGAATTAACTGATGTCAAATGAATGATCAGCATCAAAATGTTTATGTTTTCATTTAAGAATATCAACTTACACTTACAGCCAACTACTTTTTGAAGTCAGATGTTTCGATTGACATAAGAGCTACTACTATGTGAATCTGTCCAATAATAGTTTTCTACGGCAATGGGGGTCCCAAGTGATTATGGGGGTCCCCAGATGATTAGCTTAATGTGCAACATTGTTTTCTACTTTTCTCTCTCTACATTAAACAAACCAACATAAAGCATCTGCACATTTCTAAAGTGACAATTTAAGGACTCTTAACCAAGACCTTTTTAATACCTCTAAAATAGAAAGAAAATAAACTAATCATAAGCCCATTACTACGTCAAAAGTAACCAACAAACTATACAAGAAGAAAAGGTCAAACATTGGCCAAATGGTCACATATTACCTAAGAAACAGGTAAACATTTTCGCAATGCGAGGCGTTGTGAGCTTGTAATTCGGCTATTTCACAATATTTATCTGTGGAACCAAATAAATATAATGTTTGTATATATGTATTAGTCTTCTAGTCTAGTACTGTCTAAATAGATGCTGTGTCTAATGTATAGTCTACTGTCTGAATGGATGTTGTGTCTAATGTATAGTCTACGGTTTGAACGGATGCTGTGTCTAATCTATAGTCTACTGTCTGAATAGATGTTGTGTCTAATGCATAGTCTACTGTCTGAATAGATGCTGTGTCTAATGTATAGTCTACTGTCTGAATAGATGCTGTGTCTAATGTATAGTCTACTGTCTGAATGGATGCTGTGTCTAATGTATAGTCTACTGTCTAAATAGATGCTGTGTCTAATGTATAGTCTACTGTCTGAATGGATGCTGTGTCTAATGTATAGTCTACTGTCTAAATAGATGCTGTGTCTAATGTATAGTCTACTGTCTGAATAGATGCTGTGTCTAATGTATAGTCTACTGTCTGAATAGATGCTGTGTCTAATGTATAGTCTACTGTCTGAATAGATGCTGTGTCTAATGTATAGTCTACTGTCTGAATAGATGCTGTGTCTAATGTATAGTCTACTGTGTAAATAGATGCTGTGTCTAATGTATAGTCTACTGTCTAAATAGATGCTGTGTCTAATGTATAGTCTACTGTCTGAATAGATGCTGTGTCTAATGTATAGTCTACTGTGTAAATAGATGCTGTGTCTAATGTATAGTCTACTGTCTAAATAGATGCTGTGTCTAATGTATAGTCTACTGTCTGAATAGATGCTGTGTCTAATGTATAGTCTACTGTCTGAATAGATGCTGTGTCTAATGCATAGTCTACTGTCTGAATAGATGCTGTGTCTAATGCATAGTCTACTGTCTGAATAGATGCTGTGTCTAATGCATAGTCTACGGTTTGAATGGATGTTGTGTCTAATGTATCTAGTCTACTGTGTGCCTGAATGGATGTTGTGTAATGTACCGTTGTTAATGTGAGGCTTGTGACTGTCAGCCCCTTTATTGTATTTTCAGCCAGGTACCTTATGTTGGTACTATAGCTGCCCTGCGTCAGTAGTTAAATGTTCCTTTGTTGCTTTATCAATGCATCAAGTGCCAAACTGAATACAGTGTTACATGAAACAAATACTTGGTAGCAGTGACTGTGCTTCTAAACCGCTGACAGGCAATCTGCCAGCCAGGATGTGTAGTTGGCCTCAATAGGCTGCTGCCTTATGACCCCTCTCTCATGCTCTCTCTCTCTCTCTCTCTCTCTCTCTCTCATGCTCTCTCTCTCTCTCTCTCTCTCTCTCTCTCTGTCTCACACCCACACACAAACCAACCCTGTGCCTGGGTTGTTTTGTAGTACTCATACATATGGTATGCTAACAATCTGCCACTAGTTTAACAAATCACAGATTGGAAGTAGTTTCCGGTGTCCTGGCGTGACGTTAGCGCGGTAGTAACCATGGGTCAGGGTTACCTCAGCTGACAACAGTGTCACACGCTAATCGGTGACCTATTCAGTTATGTGAATCCTAAAACTTGTTTAAAAAAAAAAAACACTATTATAACTTCGGGATTAACCATAAGATCCTATCAACAGATTCGCAACATCTAGTTTGAGTTATCATCACAATGTGTTGAGGTAACATTTAGCAAGCGCCTGCTAAAGGGCTGCTACGACTATGAATGGTTATTGCACCAGAATGCTGAGGATTTTGCCTTTTTTTGTCATTTCATGACAAACGGCAGTACAGACGCATTTTGTCCTCTGACCTAACTGGAACCACTATCACGTTTGCCAAGTCCCCCCGTACGTGCCAAACTGCCACCTGAATTCGTGTTCTGGTTTTAAAAAATAAATACGCCAGAGCAGCTATACACGTGACTTGCCAGAAAAGAGAAACCTAGCTGTAGTCACTGGTTTCTACAGGTAACCGTTTCCGATGTAACAACGCAAATCCCCAACTGTCAACAACAAAACGTCAGCAGCTCAGCTCTCAGTCGGCCAGTGAACACAAGACCACCCGTCTGACCCCAAACACTGGACCTTAAAGAACACAAACACTGGACCTTAAAGAACACAAACACTGGACCTTAAAGAACACAAACACTGGACCTTAAAGAACACAAACACTGTACCTTAAAGAACACAAACACTGGACCTTAAAGAACACAAACACTGGACCTTAAAGAACACAAACACTGGACCTTAAAGAACACAAACACTGGACCTTAAAGAACACAAACACTGTACCTTAAAGAACACAGTAGCCTAACGATGACTTATAACTAGCTATAAGTCTACCTGCTTGGTGTGTGTGTGTGTGTGTGTGTGTGTGTGTGTGTGTGTGTGTGTGTGTGTGTGTGTGTGTGTTTTATTCCAGTGGTTCTCAAAGTGGGGTCCAGGGAATCTCGGGGTTCTAAATTGACCCTTACAAGTCTGTAACTCTGACAGACGGTGTACAAATGGAACCAAATGAACCCTAACGGGTCCATTTGGTTCCATTTGTACACTGTCAGAGTTATAGAGAGGTCCTTAAAATGTGAAAGTTTGAGAACCACGGTTTTATTCCACCGACTCACTGTGTGTGTGTCTGCGTAGCGTGTGTGCGTGTGTTGTGTGTTATTATTCCACCGACTCACCGTGTGTGTGTGTGTGTGTGTGTGTGTGTGTGTGTGTGTGTGTGTGTGTGTGTGTGTGTGTGTGTGTGTGCGTGCGTGCGTGCGTGCGTGTGTGTGTGTGTGTGCGTGTGTTGTGTGTTATTATTCCACCGACTCACAGTGTGTGTCTGCGTAGCGTGTGCGTGTGTTGTGTGTTATTATTCCACCGACTCACCGTGTGTGTGTGGAGGTTCTGGCTCGCTTCTATCAGCGCCGTCAGAGGGACGGTGTCATCCAACAACACCCTGCCTGGGGACGGCTTCTCCAGGAAAGACATTGTAGTTGTACTACACTAAAGACGTCCTTTAACGGACGACCACCGTGGCTTCAGTATCCAGAGGTGTCAGAGATAGATCAGGACATGATGACAGACATGTCAGACTGTGAGCTCCACAGAAAAAAGGACCTCGTAGCTTCAGGAAGAGAGGAGCAGCTTCTGTTTTTCGACGTCACACCCAGCCAGGTGTTGCCAGGTTTTGAGAGAGAAACAAGCAACCAGGTCTATGAAAACAAGGCCAAAAGAAGCGAGCCCGGCCTTCGCCCTTTACATTTATACGTTGGCTATTTGGAGAAAAACAAAAACTTGAAAACAATTTGACATTTTAATAACACCAACCTTTAATTCCTTTTAACAGGACGTTCATGAAAGTCCTTGCGGGCTTATTTCCAATGAGGGCCTGTGAGCAATTAGGGGTTAAGAGTCTTGCTCAGGGACAAATTTCATTTCATCGACACATATGCTGGCCTGGCCTGGAATCGTACCTGGGGCAACCAGGGCCTCTGGCTCCCTAGGCGGGCTCACTAACCACTCAGCTATGGCCGCCCCACCCAACCTTGTATGGGGCCAGGTTCCCTGGTATAACATTTTCAGATGGGGGTCCGTAGACAAATACATTAATTTGGGGGTTCTTGACTTGAAAATGTTTGAGAAACACTGGTTAAAACAACATCTAGGAAACATGCCCACATAAGCAACTACACTAGAAACCGCAACCTTTACAGAAAAACAAGCCCGATGTCGCTTATAATAAGCGGACATGGCAACACAGGTCACACCGTCACGTTACCGAGAATTACACACAGACACTTCCGGCTGGTTATTTCCCAAATTAAAAGTCAGTGAAAACGCAGAGAGGAGAATTACAAATATATATATTGATATTAACGCAGTGGTTCTCAAACCTTTTCATGTCGTGGACCCCAAAATTGATATGTGTTTGACCGCGGACCCACCACCTGAAAAGGTTTTGTAACAGGGACCCCCAGAAGAGAAGATTGCGGAATATGAAGATAGAGAAGATTAAAAAAATATGACAAAATGTGCACACATATTGTCCACTGACCTATCAACACGACCACAGTTGTATCCTTTTGTATTTGTATTTATTTGTTTTAAACTCAACATACATGTTTTCAACTCCAGTCAAACGGGATCCGTGCAATACCTAATGACCTATTTCAACTACCAGTAAAACTAAAACAGAATGCTGAAATTATATTACATTTGCTGGTTGAGAATAATATCTTATGGCTGCAGCCGGATACTTCAAAAGATTTGTTTCTTTAAGCTTGCCGAAACTGAATTAGTCCTCAACAGATTTGTTTAATAGCCTATACTCAATGCGGCTCCACTTTGAGCATCGAACATTAGTTGACCCGGTCTAATAATATCTATTCAGTATGGAATATGAATTTCTGACCAATCACACAATTTTTGCATTGGTGTCATCTGTAGTGATGTTCTAGCCTGGCTCCAGCCCCTGAATCGCTAGCCACACCCATAACAAATATTTGAAAACTAAATGAAAATTCAGGCTGAGTGTCAGGCTAGTGATGTTCCACTTGTTAGAAAATCTTTGAGGTGCAGAACTCAATTTCCACAAGAAATATGCTGCAGCCTTTAGTCATTAAATTACACTTTCACAACTTCAACTGGAACATTCGTGCATATTTATGACTTTATCATTTACTAATATAAAGCCTTTGTACCTGGTAGTTTGGGATTCAGACTTCATACAGAGATAATCTATACTCCTCCACTCAACCGTGTGTCAAACATCAATACAGATGTCCATTCAGATTAAACAGGCACAGTGACTAATGTGATCCACAGCAGGTAGGTCATCAGTGCCTTGCTCAAAGACACTTTAACAGGACATAGTCTGCTGTGTGAATCAAACCACAACCCAATGGTTACAAGAGATGCATCTCTCCTCCTCTCAGTCACTCTTCCTCCTTCTGCTCTTCTCCTCCTTCTCCTCCTCAGAGGCCTCCTGCCTGCACCTCCGAGGCCTCCTGCCCATCTTCTCCTCCTCAACGTGTTACTTCATCTTTTGTCTGCTTCTTCCTCCCTCCCTCCTACGGTATCGAGACTACGATCTCTCCCTCCATCACCACCTTCTCCTGGACAGAGCATCTCACGGCCATGAAGGCCAGATTCATCTTCACCTTCCTCACCGTGGCCAGAGCCTGCACCTCCTCTCCCAGGTAGAGGGGAGCCGGGAAGCGGATTTCCTGTCGGAGGAGGACCGTTCCGGGTCCTGGGAGCCGGGTGCCGAGGACGGCACCCATCAAGCCGATCACCAGGACTCCATGGACCACCGGGGAGGCGAACGGAGAGGAGGTGGTGCTGAGGCAGGCCGGGTCCACGTGGATGGGGTTGGTGTCTCCCGTCAGCTCAGAGAACAGCTCCAGGTCACGGGAGGTGAACGTCCGTACGAGGGAGGCACTCTGGCCGACGTGGAGGAGGCGCAGGGAGAGGTGGAAGGGAGGAGCGGTGGTGAGAGGAGGATGTGGTCCGATTGGTGTCTGAGCAGCAGTCATGGTCCAAGAGTGAAAAGGTGGGCGTGACCTTGGAAGGATGCGTCTCCACAGGTAACTCATTTCCACTGTGTGTGTGTGTGTGTGTGTGTGTGTGTGTGTGTGTGTGTGTCAGTCGAGCTTCAGTTCCCTGCTATTGCCAGACAGAGCCAACAGGAAAGGAGACACCTGGAGAATCAAACACACACAAGCACATTTACCGTCACTTTACTGGTCACACAGCAGTGTCAAACATCAAAGGAGCAAAACTGACCTTAAAAGAGAGATTGAATGCCTTTTTACATTTTAAATCCATAGTTCAGGCTACTATATTGACATTAAGCTACTGTACTACTGACTATAGACAGAGACCAAGACAAGTCTTTTAGATTGCCAAAAGAAATGAACCCCTACTGTTTTTCTGTAATATACTTTTACTGCTCCTAGTATTGATCATTTCTTGTAAGTCTTTATATGCCTTGATGAATTTAATACATACTGTAGGACCACAATGGAAACAAGCCCTCAGGGCTTTTTGTGTTATTCTTTTAACATTATTGTATAACTATACAACTTACTGTACTTTTTGCAAACTGTTAATAAAGTATTCAATCAATCAATCCATGGTTCCGGACATCAATGGTGACTGACGTGCCATAGTGCTGTTCAGTGATGTATATGTCACAGGTAAATTGGCATTCCAGGTAAATTGGAAGTGGAGCGCTTGTTTTTAGGCGCGGGGCTGCGAGGCGAGGCTTTGATGCGAGGAAGACAACAAGAACATAGCAACCAGGAACTGCAAGCACCTGCCTCAGTGGCGCACTTCGATAATCATTGGACTCCCCATTCACTACCACTGGGAGTCTGGGTTTGACTCCCGCTTGGGACATTACTTTTTCAAACAACCGCGGACTACTTTTTTTCGCCGATAAAGTATAGTTTTGGACCATGACGGAGGCGGGCCGACTCAGCAGACCTTGAGGCCGAGGAGTCGCGCCCGAGCGCCTCCAGGCGCGAGTGCCCGCGACGACCGGCCGATGGTCTGCTAGTCGACTAAAGCGCCGTCCGAGTTATGTACCGATAGGCACAGAATCTTAAATGATGTTGTGGGGACTGCGTTTGCCCCAACTGCCACTCACTGCACTAACATAGCCCGCCAGCACCGCCAGCACCGCCCCCTCGCCCCCTTGTGCTTCAACTGCATGGAATATGGCTGTTCGCGGGTGTGTGTGCGTGTGCGCGCGCACGTATGCGCATGCGTGTGGTGTGTTCATGCTCGTTTGTACGCGTGTGCATGCGTGCGTGTGTGGTGTGGGGCTCATGTCTGGCTTGCATTGCCCTCTAGCGTTGATTCTACAGAATTGCCTGGGGGTGGCGGTGAAAACAAGCGCTTCTTTTCCAATTTACCTGGAATGCCAATTTACCTGTAACATATACATAAATACTATCATTAAGGGGTGTGAAACCCTAAGCCAATTTTGTAGTTTATTTTAAAAACTACTAAAAGGGTAAAAACATGGCAGACTGACCTTATAATACACCATGATGTAAGTAACTCAGCTGAACCTAACACAATAACGGTGCATTATTTAGGTGTGCTAGCACTGGCAACACTGCCGACTACTGTCAATGTGCTTGCATATTGGCACACCTAAATCTAACACCCCCCCCCATTATTAATGTTATTAGCTGCAGCTGCATTGCTTACTGTACATCATGGTGTACTATAAAAGGTATGTTTTTAACCTGTACAGGAAAACAAACTATAAGAACTATAATAAAACCACTTCATACCCCTTTAGTAATACTACATTTATATTATTTATAAAATATGTATTACTACTACTATTGTTATTATTGACCTGTAGCATTATGAAGGCACAGCGTTGGTTCTGATAGTATCCCAATAGAGTCAGAGAGCTCCACAACTTTGCCAGACCTCTGTAAGACAGACAGACAGACAGACAGACAGACAGACACACACACACACACTATTATTTTTACAATGTACTAGAGCTGCACAGTCTCAAATTTTGATTTAATGTTTCACAACTTATGTACAGTAATCATGAAACATGGCAATTAATTGAAACCCCTTGCCCTGGTCTCCTCACCATTACACAAGTATAACAAAGCCAAGTGTTAAGACTATGATAAAAAAAAAAAAAAATCCCACACCAAATAAATCATCATTATCAATAATCAGGATTATAATATTAAGCAAAAGAATAATCAGGATGATCATTAAAGCCATAATCATGCAGTCCTAACACACACACATAGAACAGACTGGCTGAATGTTTCTCTCTTCACAGCCCAGGAATGCGTGGGAAAGCGGAAGGTCTCAGGAAGATCTCAAGGTTATGCTTCTTATCTACACGAATAAGGACTGCTTGCAATTCACACGGGGGGCAGAGAAATGCATTGCTATCTGTTGAATGCACTTCTTTGTGCACATAGTACAAACTGTAAAAGCCTCAAAATCAACAAGTGCTGGTTTAATTTAACAAGATGGAAGATATAATTCCATGACAGTGTGTAGGACTGGGCAATGAATACACTGAATTCTTCAACATAACAGATTGATTTAAACAGGGATTCTGAGGTTACCTGCTGTAAACACGCAGAACGAAAGTCAGAGAGTCTTCATCATACGATAACAGGTCAAAGGGAAATGCGGCACCAACCTGAGAGAGAGAGAGAGAGACACACACACACACACACACACACACACACACGTTTAACTATGGTGGTGATAAATATCACTATTTTATGAAAACACTTTTATAATACAAGGCAGTGTGGGTACCTTTACCCAAAATACACCGGGAAGTGAGTTGGTCATCTTACCTCTCCATAAAGGTTTTTGAGGCCTGTAATAATGTGGAGCTTCAGAGCCACAGCACTCAGTCTGACATCTGGATTCCCCAACTCACTGAATGAATACACACATGCTATCAGAAACAAACTGAATTGATTGATGCCTTTGAAATTGGCTTAGAGTCATAAAAAGAAACTAACAAACAGTACATACACATGGTACAGAGACAACAGACCCACACACACTGACATACAGTTAAACTAACATAGTAACAACAGTACTATAATTATACTCACAGAGAAAACTTTATATAGTGATACCGTGATGCGTTTTTCAACACGACTCTTTGGAAAGCTGCAGATTCTTCCGTTCTGTCAGTGTGCTTCATTCTACTGGACCCCCCCACGTCCTTAAATGACAAACATGGAGTGATATGGAGAGATTTCTGGGGACCTGGCTGAGACACATATACAGCTCATACAAAATATGGTCATGAATTGATTGATTACTTTATTAAAGGGACTACACCATGAATTATAACTTTTTTTTGCATTTTTTGTGTGTTTTTGGTCTCCCCTACCTCTCTTCTATCCCCAAAAATACCCCAGTTTGAACACTCAGGCTTTCACAGCAAATCTGGGGTTTTCTGTAAATTGGTCTCAAAACAGGCCAAGCTGATTTGCACCCTGACGTGACGTCACGCCAGGGTACAATCCCTCCCGTTTTTCAGTTCCAACAAAAAAAATAAAAAATCTTATTTTTTTCTTATTTTTATTTTTTACTTTTTCCACACAGAACCAGGAGATAACATGCATACAAACTGGCTCAATAGCGCCCCGTGCCAAACAGGACAATGTGGTATTACAGGTGAAAGTGCTTTATAAGCCAGAGAGAAGTTAGTTGGAATGAGTATATCTGAGGCTTGATTTAGGCTCAAACCTTTTGAAAAACGTTTGAGGGACATAAACAATATGATATTTATTCATGGTGTAGATCCTTTAACAGTTTGCAGATTGTACAGGTTTACAAAGATTGTTAAAAAGGAGAACACAAAAAGCCCTGGGGGCTTGTTTACATGAATGGTCCAAATATGGATATTGGTTTTGATTGACTGATATTTGTATGATAATATATTGCATAATACAATTATACACCTGACCATAATTTGAGTGCAAATGTCTCTGTAAAGTGAATTTGTCTGTCTGTCTTGTCTGTCTGTCTGTCTGTCTGTCTGTCTGTCTGTCTGTCTGTCTGTCTGTCTGTCTGTCTGTCTGTCTGTGTGTGTGGGGGGGGGGGGGGGGGTGGAGGGGGGAGAGACATAGAAAATAATCAAATCAATAATAAATACCATGCTTGTAAGTAAAATCTAACCTAACCCTGTTAGCCAGTGTTATCCAGGCCCAGGTCCTTGTCCTGTCAGGTTCGGTTAGATCAGTCAATATATATTACGGGCTGGTTAATTAGCAGTGGTGGAAAGTAACTAAGTACATTTACTTAAGTACTGTACTTAAGTACAATTTTTAGGTATTTGTACTTTACTTGAGTATTTCCAATTTTCAGTACTTTTACTTCTACTCCACTACATCTCAGAGGCAAATATTGTACTTTTTACTCTACTACAATTATTTGAAAACTTTAGTTACTAGTTACTTTTCAGATATAAACTATGATATAATGAAACACACATTAACCACTTTAACCCTATTTTATACCTAGGCTATTTGAAAATAGCAGATCTACAAGCTCACAACGCGTCGCATCGCGACGCGTTGTGAGCTTGTAGATCGGCTATTTTCAAATATTTAGTACTTTTACTTTTGGTACTCGAAGTACATTTTGATGCCAATACTTTTGTACTTTTACTCAAGTAAATTTTGAATTCTAGACTTTTACTTGTAACAGAGTATTTTTATATTGCAGTATTGGTACTTTTACTTAAGTAAAGAATTTGAGTACTTTTTCCACCACTGTTAATTAGTTGTGTAATTTTCACTTTAATGTGGTTGAAATGCACCTAATCGGTCAGCCACTAGAAGTGGATGCTGCTGACACTAGGTTAGCTAATGGCTAAGACACAGCATTGCTGTGTGACAGTGTGCTAGCCAACGCGTTAGCATTGTTAGCTAATGGAGATACAGGCTCATGAATTAGACATGGTTAAGTTCAGTCTCATACTTACCACCCGCATGAATCTGTCTATGTTGTTGACAGGTAAACACAAGGCAATGACAACCTATGGCAGCAGAATGGTGAACTAGTTCTACAGTTCTAAGTTTGCACCAACGTGACACCCTTCAAACAGCGCACATGCGTAGTTCTTCATAAAGAAAGAACTGTTGGTTGTCATGCGAGCAAGTAGCCAATTGTAGCACACGACCGTTCGGGCTATGGGATCCAATAGCACACTTGTACAGGGGGTTTCATAATAATTTTTGAACTGGGGACCCCCCAAAATAATCATTTTTGAACTGGGGACCCCCCAAAATAATCATTTTTGAACTGGGGACCCCCCAAAATAATCATATTTGAGCTGGGGACCCCCCAAAATAATCATATTTGAACTGGGGACCCCCCAAAATAATCATATTTGAACTGGGGGCCCCCCAAAATAATCATATTTGAACTGGGGACCCCCCAAAATAATCATTTTTGAACTGGGGACCCCCCAAAATAATCATATTTGAGCTGGGGACCCCCCAAAATAATCATATTTGAACTGGGGACCCCCCAAAATAATCATATTTGAACTGGGGGCCCCCTACCCTGACAAGCACCTAGTGTAGAAGTTGAGGCATTACATTTAGTTTTTGTCTCGTCAGATAAATATTGTGAAATGAGCCGATCTACAAGCTCACAACGCCTTGTGAGCTTGTATCAGCTATTTTCAAATGTTTTGCCTTTTTCTTATGTTATTTGACAATTTGGCCAATGTTTGGCCCATTTTTATTGTATAGTTTGTTGATTACTTTTGATAAATGGTATTTTCTTTCCTTTCTTTCTTTTCTCTTTAGGTATTAAAAAGGCTTAAATTGTCACTTCACTGTCATCTGGGGACCCCCCTGGGGGTTCTGACCCACAGGTTGAGAACCACTGTTGTATTGTACCCTCAAACCTTACCTACCTGGCTTGTTGACAGATCAGTCTATAGGCAAGAAAAAGTCCTGTATTCAAAATTTTACTTGGGTAAAAGAAAAGTACAGAAGTAGCCTATTGGCATCAAAATGTACTTACTTGTTAAGTTCTAATGTAGATCGTTCCATTTCACAATCATATTAATGGTAGATATTGCCCTACACCAAATCTCTTTGTCGAAAATACCCAATCTGAGCTTGTAGATCCGCTATTTATGCCAAAATGCTTGCCCCAGAATAGGGATGCTAGAGTTCAAGTGATTAAGCAGGAATTAGGATCTACTCTGAATGGGACATGTGATTAGAATCCTATTTATGATCCTAAAAGCTCTAATTACTTGCATAAAGGTTGTGACTGGTCATTCAGTTGAATTAGCCTATTCATCTGTAAACCGAGCTCAGAGGACAAAATGACGCCAAGGCAGCCATGTTCTGAAGTTGTTAAAGTCACACCGATGCCTTTGCACAGTATGCCCCATTACATGACAGGATGATTATGTGAGTCAGATATGACTGTTACAGAAGATTGTGTAGGAATAGATAGAAAACATGATGATCTAGGAAGCACAATGACACTTCCACAGTGACCTGTAGACCTACTGTATGCTTTGGCCTGCAGAATGATAAAGAGCCCACGTTGTCAGAAACAACATCCTTAACCCATTAAGACCTGAGGCTGATTCTAAAAATGTCTTCTAAATCCTAACAGTTTTCTGAAAACCCTATGTTGCTATATATCGTTGCTGTCGGGCAGAAACCTCTTATCTCCATATTTTAACTTTAACCCTAACTTTTTTTTGTGAATTAATGCCGTACTTGATCATACCACAGCGTCACACAAAAGCATCAAAAGCAGCAGATCCACAAGCTTGACATATCGGCCTAGTCAGGCAGCACACACACACACACACACACACACACACACACACACACACACACACACACACACACACACACAGTGTACTGTATATATAATCTGTTGCCTTGTATGCCTTGAATTATTGAATATTTATCTTTACTGCATTGTGAACACATGACATATTATAATAACTCTTGAGAACTTGGTCACCAGCAATGACTCACAACATACACAAAGACAAATTCCCGTAATTTACACAAAAACAGAAGTGATAATGAATGAAATACAGGCAGTGTTTTTCTTTCCTTTCCTTTGGTATGTCGACTCATAGCAGAGGACTGGTTTCATAACCAGGACTGGTTTCAAAACTGCTTTTTTGTCTGTTATTGATAGCATATAGCGCCCAAGAAGGTGGTGAGAGTCAGAGCCCGTACACAACCCTGGATGAATGGAGACATCCTAAATGCCATCAAACAAAATGTACTCTGAGTTCAGGAAATGCAAAAATGTGCAACTACTTGAAAAATGCAGGAAACAACGAAATGTAGTAAACAAAATGGTCAAAACTGCCAAAAAGAATTTCTTATATGAAAACATTGAGGCAAACAAAAGCCACCCACAAAAGCTGTGGGAAGCGCTACCGAAATTAAGCTGCAACAACAAAATTCAAACCAAAACTACAAACATCTGCATTATTTCAAGTGGCGCGCTCATTACCGACAAGCAAGCGGTAGCAAACTGTTTTAACAGCTTTTTTACCACCATTGCAACCCAGTTGGTAAGCAAACTTCCTCAGCATTCAGGTCTGTACGGCTCTGACCACATCCATGCTCACTATGACAAACTAGGGGCTAAAAAAGACTCCTTCTCATTCAAACCAGTAAATGTTGATGATGTGCTTAAAAAAACTATTCGCCCTCCAGCCAAACAAGGCCACCGGCCTTACAAAATCCCCACCAGATTCCTCAGAGACGCAGCTACTGCTATTGCCCCCATAGTAGCCCAAATCACAAACCTATCCATCAGCCAGTGTCACGTCCCACAAGATTTCAAGTTGGCAAGAGTAATCCCTCTGCATAAAAAAGGAAGCAAATTAGAACCTGGCAACTATAGGCCTGTTTCCATCATTTGTTCCATCTCAAAGGTTGTAGAGCGATTAATTCAAGAACAAATCAACAGCTACCTCAGCGAGCATAAACTGTTGTTTGAATTCCAATCGGGCTTCAGAACCTCCCATTCCACTGACACATGCCTACTGTATTTGACCGACTACATCAAACGTGAGGTAGACGCGGGCAAATACTGCGGCATGGTCATGTTGGACCTCCAAAAAGCGTTCGACACTGTAAACCATTCAATTTTACTTGATAAGCTGAGGGCGATTGGTTTTGATAGCACATCACTAAACTGGATGAGATCTTACCTGGAGGGTAGAGAACAAGTGGTTTACATCAACGGAACCATGTCCTCATCCCTCCCGGTGAGCTGTGGGGTTCCTCAGGGCAGCATTCTAGGGCCGTTACTGTTCCTTCTATACATTAACGACATGAATGCTGCCTGTAACTGCAAATTGTTTCTGTTCGCTGATGACTCGGCACTCCTGATCTCGGGAGAGGACAAGTTGCAAGTTGAGGAAGCGCTCAGCTCCGAACTCACCAAAATCCGTACTTGGCTTACCGATAACAAACTGTCACTACACCTTGGGAAAACTGCATCCATTCTCTTTGGGACCAAACATTCCCTCAGACAGATGGATGTAAATGATTTCAAGGTCAAAGTCGATGACACAATTATCTCTAGCCACTTTTTGACTATGCTTGCACCTCTTGGTACTCCAACACCTCAGTGTCACTGAAGACTAAGCTTCAAACCTCCCTAAACAAACTGATTCGGCTACTCCTCGGACTGGGGCCCATGACCCACCTTTCTCCCACCCATTTTGCCAGCCTAGGCTGGCTCAGGGTGGAAGACAGGGTTAAACAACAAAAAATGGGACTGGTCTTCAAAATTGTAAATGCAAATTTGCCCGAAATGCTCCCTATTCCCGCATATCTGAGTAAATACCTCCAAAAAGTTAGCGACACCCACAGTCACAATACTAGAGGGAGCGTTAACAACAATATGGTACCACCCACCCATAAAACAAACATGGGCAAATTCTCCTTCTACAGCACTGCCACCCAGGATTGGAATACTCTAACCCCATCCCTCAAAAAATGCAGTTCGCTGGGCTCATTTAGAAGAGCCTTAAAAACTCACCTTTCAGGAGGCCAAAAGAGGAGGTAGTACCATTTTCCCGTTAGACAGACGACCCCCCCCCCCCTGTTCTTGTACATATAGTTTTTCCCCCCCACTTTTTTTGTTGTTGTTGTACATAGTTATCTTTTTCTGTATTATTTGTATTGATATTTGAACTGTGGTGCCACTATATATGTCTATGAATTGAATACCAAGGCCCTCATTGGAAACAAGTCCGCAAGGACTTTCATGAACGGACCTGTTAGACAAAGTATTTTAAATGTAATTGTGCTGTTTTACATTTTTTGCCTAATAAAATATTCAATCAATCAAAAGAGGAAAGTTTTGATCACAGGCTAGAAAAACTAGTAACTGAAGTTCTTTTCCCAGAGAGGCCCCCTGTGGTGTAGCTACTACTACCCAACATTTCATCAGACACAGAACTATAGCTTTGAGCATAAACATTCTCATATAGCTTTAAATGATGAATGAAGGCTTGACTCTGTATCACAACTGTCATGTAGCTACGACGGTTTCATAATTGTGATTGAATTTAAAATAATACCTAATTTCTTGAATATATTAAACATTTCAAACTAGCCTGTTTCTAAACTGTCTGTCTGTCTGTCTGTCTGTCTGTCTGTCTGTCTGTCTGTCTGTCACTTCTAGACCCTGCCAAACAATGCAGTGTGTAAGTCTTCCAGAAGAGGGAGCTCTTCTCTAATTGATCCAGAGAAGGAGCTTCAAAATACCACCACATTCTACCCGTGGTCACTGGGAGGTGCCCAGTCTTCCATAATTTTGTTTGCCAAAACCTTTGAATGTTCACATGTATTTCATCCCTTAATATAAAATGGATTATATTATTGCTAAATGCTGCTTGTTGGGCTTGTATCATGTACATATGTTGTTAGATTTCATAGTAACAGAGACCATACTCATCAGCCCAATCAGTAGAGAATTGTATACTTTTTATATTCTATACATTCCGCATGTTGTAAAAGTGTCATATTGTTCATTTTTCAGCCATTAACAATTGTATTATATTTCTCGTATAGATCATATCAAACCAGTGGTAGAAAGTAACTAAGTACATTTACTCAAGTATTGTACTTAAGTACAATTATTAGGTACTAAAGTTTGCTTTTTACTCCACTATCTAATTATTTGATAGCTTTTTACTTTGCAGATTTAGATTATTAATACAAATCATAGATACAAAATAACACTCAGCTTTCACTTTGGTGAGTATATTTTAATGCCAATACTTATGTAACTAATTTGTAAATAATTGCGAACGCAGCGGAAGGAGGCGCGCCGAAGGCGGAGGCGCGCCGAAGGCGCGCCTCCGCGCAAGTGGAGCTTACTATGAAACCGTGCTCGGGTTGTGTCTCTCTCTGTGTCTCTCTCTGTGTCTCTCTCTGTGTCTCTCTCTGTGTCTCTGTGTGCACTGCCTGTGTGCAGCTCCTCTGACATAAGTAAATGTCCAATTTAGACGTACCATACATCAAATGAAAGGTCTTTGAAAACTGAACACACCTGTCAAGGTTGCGTTTAAGCCCGCCCCTTCCCCCGGAAGCCACGCCCCGGAGAAGGCTCCTAAAAACTCCCCATTGAAACCCCATGTTAAATGAAAAGTGCCCGAATCGCTCCGAAACTTTTTCTACCCCCCCTAAGTGGGGGTCTACGAACAAATACTTCGGGCTCGGATTTTGGCTCCGCCCCCCGGAAGTGGGTGAAACAGGCACTTCAAACACTTTGTTGAATTGTTCAAAAACATTCAAAGTTTTTTTTTTGTGAATTTGTATTTTTCTAAGATGCTCCTTTTAACGCAGATTTTTTTTGTATTTTATTTTTATTTTTTCATTGGTTACTTTTTTTGTAACTTTTTTTTTTCATAATTTCTTTAATTTTTTTTGCGTTCGCTTCCCGCGTTCGCGCGTCTTACTTGTTTGTAACACACATTCCTTTTAACAGAGTATTTGTTTGTTGTAACATTGTTACTTTAACATCTGAGTACCTGCTTTTATAATGTTGTTGTTTTAGGTCAAACATGTAAACATGTTTGGTTTTTCATTCCAATAGAAAAAGTCTAAGTGCTGTGCTCAGCGCTCAGTCAGAATACAGCTGGCTCTTTTTAAACTGGTGGTCCACTCCCTTTATTTAATTATAGCTTGTCTTTCTTTACTGAGACAGATGATGGGAAAGCTACAGTAAGATGTGTCTTTACTGAGACAGATGATGGAAAAGCTAAGAGGGAGACAGTGTAAGACAGAGAGACAGTGGGACTGCTGAGGGGGAGACAGTGTAGAGGAGATGAACAGTAGGACAGCTCAGAGTGAGACAGACAGTGTAGGATAGACAGACAAGGAAAGATACGAGGGATACAGTGTAGGAGAGACAGACAATACAACCGAGAGGGAAACAGTGTGGGACTGACAGATAGTAGGAACGCTGAGTGGGAGACACTGTTGTGAAAGACAGACAGTAGGATAACTGAGAGACAGACAGTGTAGGAGAGACAGACAGCAGGACAACTGAAAGGGAGACAGTATAGGGCAGACAGACAGACAGACAGACAGACAGACAGACAGACAGACAGACAGACAGACAGACAGACAGACAGACAGACAGACAGACAGACAGACAGACAGACAGACAGACAGACAGACAGACAGACAGCATGGCAACTGAGAGGGAGATGGACAGTAAGACAGCTGAGAGGGAGACATTGTAGGAGAGACAGACAGAAGGATAACTGAGAGGGAGATAGTGTCAGAGAGACAGACAGTAGGATAATTGAGAGGGAGACAGTGTAGTAGGAGAAACAGACTACTGAGAGGGAGACAGTGTTGGAGAGACAGACAGTAGGACTGTGGAGAGGGAGACGGTTTAGACCAGCACTGCAGTGTATCTTTCTGTTAATGAAAGCAGAACAACCACCACTTCTCTCTTTTTCTGAGGGGAAAAAATGGAAAAAAAGGAATTCCAACATTCCAACATTCCACAGGACAACGTTCCCGGCTCCTTACGTCACCGTGGAATCAGGCTGACAGACGTTTCCTACACCATGACAGGAAAACAGAGATTAGGCTATTTTTAGAGATTTAATAGACCTAACGGTGATGGAATTTGTTTTCTTTGGTAGCTTTGAAGCTTTTGAAGCAAAGTGTGTGTGTGTGTGTGTGTGTGTGTGTGTGTGTGTGTGTGTGTGTGTGTGTGTGTGTGTGTGTGTGTGTGTGTGTGTGTGTGTGAAACATGTTTTGTACATGTGCCTCACACAGCACATTAGCATGCAGAGTTTCAGAATGAAGAATATTTAATCAGGTAATTTTTCTTACTGATTCTTTAACAGACTGATCCTATGGGAAGTCTGTTTGTTTTACTATGATAATCATTCATATGGATTAGATTACAAACACCAATTAAATAGGACTGAAGCTCATCATTTTTACAATGAACAATGGCTTAAAGCCTCACTATGTAACTTTTCTTTAATGAATAAAATGTAATTTTGCTCTGTATGGTAGAGTATGTTAAGACAATATCATTTATACACTTGGGGTGGTTGTATTTTGTCTTCCTGCTCTTCTATTGAGACATTTAGATCGTGTCAAAGGTCATGTCTCACCTAGGCAGGGGGCGCGTTCGGAAATAAGGCACTGAGCACACTGGCCAATACAAACAACACGTGAGTGTGCTCCCGGGGTCAGTTGCACCACCTCACACTAAGTTCAAACTTAGCCTAGTTATAGCTTAAAAAAGTTATAGCTTATAAAATATATATATATATATTTAAAGATTTGCAAAACAATTCACATAAACAAAAAATAGCAGATCTACAAGCTCATAGCGCGGCACTCGGTGCCGCGCTAAGAGCTTGTATATCTGCTATTTTTGAATAGCCAAAGAAATCTAAAAATGACACAGGTACTTTCCCGGCTAAATGGGTTAAATGGCTTTTTTAAAAGCCATTTAAGCTATAACTAGGCTAAGTTTGAACTTAGTGTGAGGTGGTGCAACTGACCTGGGTGCCCCCGTGCGCATTTCCGAACGCACCCTTGATCTGACGCGAATGTTGGTTCTGGGGATTTTACAAATGTCTTCTAAATCCTAAAGTACTTTTTTCCTAAAGTTTTCTTTTTTATTTATCTTTTTTTACTTATGTTGCTATTATCAAAGGTTTTCAAACTTGTCAAGGACCCCCAAAATAATATGTATTTGACCGCGGACCCCCTCCCATCTAAAAAATATTTTGTTCCAGGGTCCCCCAGAAGCAAAGATTTGAGTTAAAAATGTATATAAAAGATTTGCACAAATTTTCAGGATTTTTCGAAAAAATTGCAGATCTACAAGCTCATAGCGCGGCACTCGGTGCCGCGCTATGAGCTTGTATATCTGCTATTTTTGAATAGCCCAAAGAAATCTTCAAATGACACAGATGCGTTCCCTTCCCGGCCTTAAAGGGTTAACATAACTATACCCACTCACACATAAACTCACGCGCATCCCATATAAGAGAATGTTTCCACATTCCAAAGTTTTCTCCGCGTCCAATAATACGATGTGACATCATGTATTTAATTTAAATAAAACTTTATTACAACCTAAAGTGTTAACAAACCAAAACACATGAACGTTACTTTAACTCCACCAAGGAGGCTGACTGTGAGCAGGATATCTGGGGCCAGTTGCACCACCTCACACTAAGTTCAAACTTAGCCTAGTTATAGCATTGGTAGTAAAGTATCTGTGTCATTTTTAGATTTCTTTGGCTATTCAAAAATAGCAGATATACAAGCTCATAGCGCGGCACCGAGTGCCGCGCTATGAGCTTGTAGATCTGCTATTTTTTGTTTTTTTATGTGAAAATTTGTGCGAATCTTTAAATATATAAATTTTTTAAAAATATATATTTGCACTCATTTTCACGATTTTTCAAAAAATAGCAGATCTACAAGCTCATAGCGCAGCACTCGGTGCTGCACTCGGTGCCGCGCTATGAGCTTGTATATCTGCTATTTTTGAATTGCCAAAGAAATCTAAAATGACAGAGATGTGTCCCCGGATTGAATGTGTTTAAGCTATAACTAGGCTAAGTTTGAACTTAGTGTGAGGTGGTGCAACTGACCCCTGGCTTGCCCCAAAAACACACACAATTTCTGAAGCTGCAATCCATAACTTCTTTAGTACATAAAATGTTATTTGAACCAATCTGTATAGTGGTTGCTGGTGGTCTGTCTCCCTGCTCTTCCATTGAGAAATGTATATCCTTGTTTACCCGACCAAACTGTAATATCTCCTGTGCCCAGAAGTAGAAATCGTGGAGCTCGCTTTGGTAAAACATAATGTGTTAAGGATTGCAGCTTTAATTTACATAACAACACCACACCACAATAATTTTGAAAAAAGAAGATAATGGGTCGCATGCATCATTAAAGGGAAACTTTGCAGATTTTGAACCTATAGTATATCCCATTGCTCTGAACCGAAGAGATTATAATATAGCGTGGGGAAAAACAATTCTATACTCTAAAAATTGTCTCTCTGTCGTGCTTTTCTCCTCAAATTTTGACTCATCGGGCATACATTCCGGTTCACCCGATGATAACAATGGGATTTAGGTTCAAAATCTTGTTCTATTGGGCATATTTTCTAGTTTCCAAGAAACTACCATTTCTGAGCAACAGGTTTAAACCTACTGTGAGAGATTCAGATTCAGATAAATAACAGAATTTCAGATAATGTGCAAATGTACTTCACAAAAATACGCCTACAACAACAACAACAAAAACATTATACATTATAATCACACCCCAAACACTAGCTTGTCTTTTCACTACTCGGTCTCTCTGCCTGCCTGCCTACTATACGGAAAGTCAAAATCTCATGTTTCAAAATAAACACGAAAATCTATATTTTAGAGAAAATGTCTAGAGCCTGACCAATTTATTGGTCGCTATAGCCAATATTGCCTATGAATATATCGGTAATGGCGTATAGCCATATACTGTATGTTGTCCAGTATGCACCAATATGAAAACCATTTTTTTACAAAACGCAGTAAAGATGCTTAGGCTAATTATTAAATTCCCAGTGAAGTTTACGGTTTCAGTACACTCACTGATGTCATTTTTGACAATGACGTTTACTGTCAAACTGTAAAATATCTTGCCTCCATAACATATCTTTGTCACAAGTTTGAAAACCACATTTGAGGGATCATTGCAAAACTGTGTGATAATATAAAGACTGTATATACTGTAACTGTACTGTATATAAGAATACAGGCAGATATCTGAATTTTGTACCTATCGGTATCGGCCCCCAAATCCAGTATTGGCTAGGCTCTAACTCATCAAAACTATGACATGCATAATTTATCCACATCTCTTTAATATCATGCACTCAGACGCACACACACACACACACACACACACACACACACACACACACACACACACACACACACACACACACACACACACACACACACACACACACACACACACACACACACACACACACACACACACACACACACACACAATTTATACAGGGCAGGGGTGGGGGGGCGATATGTAAAATATATGTTGAGAAGAAAGAGAAGAATTTAGAGCAATATTAATTTTTAAGATGTGTTTTATCATCAGCAATTATTCATGTTGTTGTTGTTTTTTTACTTGAGGTCCAGTTCCATAAATCTTCACGTTATAAATGAATGCTCTTAAAGTGACTGAGTAGTTCTCTCTCTTCTCGTGTTCTCTCTGCAAGAAGACAAATGCTGATTCATTCTTCAACATAGTTGTCCATGTAAACGAATCATGTGTTAAAATATTCCTCAATACTATGTTAGCTTTGTCTTTTGTCTATCTTAAGTGAAATGATTCAAATTCAACATAAAACTGTTTATATAGAAATAAGCTGATTTAAATTGCTCTCTTCTAATTGTTTTGTTTTGTTTGTATCCAGTATTGGTCTATACGAAACTGTGTTCATACAAACATTATCGGCTAAATCAATCAATTCCTAATCCAGTGTGTTATATGATCCGGGGGTCACATTGTAATATTTAAAACAAACAATGCAACAACACACCACAACTTCACGTTGCTCATGTCTCAATGTTTATGTATTTTAAGCCGCAGTCATTCAACTAAGCATTTCCCTAAGTACTTTGCTAAGTACTGCACTAAGTCTCACACTAAATATTTATTTTAGAACGAGTGCAATACTTGTCCTCTGTGACTTCTCCTCTCTCTCTTATACTACACTGTAAAATCCTGAGTATTGATTTAACTCTGAGTGTACAAATGGATTTGCAGTGTGTCTTTAATGTCAACATCTGTCTCTCTCTTTGTCTTTCTCTCACACACACACACACACACACACACACACACACACACACACACACACACACACACACACACACACACACACACACACACACACACACACACACACACACACACACACACACACATTGAACATTTCCATCATATTTGAAAACTTCTCAAAATATTATTTTACAGGCATACACCTATGTATCATGATTGATAGGTAGCATGTAGCTGTTTAATGTCCACTTCTCCTCTACTACAGTATACTAATATAACAACTTCTACAATTACTACAACTACACTATTACAACTTTTACTACCACACAGCTACTACTACTACTACTACAGCACTACAACTATTGCTACTGCACTACTACTACGACCACTATTATTATATACTACACCTCCATTGGTACAACTACCATCGTATCAGGACTGATATTACAAGGTTTTACAGTATGTCTGCTTGTAAACTCACCCCTGTACACATATACAGGGTGTGTCCAGACTCTGTCCACAGCGCCAGCAGCAGTAGTGGTCATGATGCCATGTCCGTCCATCTGTCCCCAAATGGAAAGACTGACAGAAAATAAGCTGGGAGAAGAGAGGAGAGGAGCTTTGGTCATCGCTTTGGTTTGATTGAATGCTTTATTAGACAGAAATGTAAACAGAACGGGTACATTCATACATATTGGTCTAAAAGGTCTTCACTTTCCAAGTGGTTGTGGTTCAATTTAATTTAATGTTAAGTTTAAAATTAAGGTTAGTGATTATTAAGGAGTGAATGCAGACAATGCACGTGTGTGTTCTGTGTTTGTGTGTACATACACACCCAATACGCTTGTGCGCACGCGTGTGTGTGTGTATGTGCGTACGTGTGCGTGCGTGCGTGCGTGCGTGCGTGCGTGCGTGCGTGCGTGTGAGTGCGTGTGCGTGTGTGTGCATGTGCGCGTGTGAGTGTGTGTGTGCGTGCGCGTGTGTGTGTGTGTCTCACCTCATCACACCCAGAGCAGCGCGGCCAGACAGACTGACAATAGTGTCGGCCACATAGCAGCTTCTGATTAGTCCAGAAGTACACCAGGTCCACCAATCCCTGGCCACACTCTGAACACAGGAAGCAGCCAGGGTGCCAACGGGAGTCATGGTAACCAGCACGCTCGGCATAAACAACCAGAGAGTCGTCTGTGAACTCGCCATGACAACCGGTACAAAACTACAGAGGAGAGGAGAGGAGAGGAGAGGAGAGGAGAGGAGAGGAGAGGTTTATCCACCCTGACAAACTTGACTGCCATGTCATGAAATGTCAGGATCTAATAATAATAATAATAATGTTGACACTTTATCTGTATAACTTTGAGTATGTTTCTCACACATTCAGACGTGATGTCTGGATTCTGCACTCCATTGGTAGAGCCAGCAGCACTATTGGTTAGTCCCCGGCCTGGGAGTTCTGCCTTGCTATTGGTGCTGCCCTGATCCTTGGTCTCTTTTGCTCTCCTCTGATTGGCTGCTTCTGCAAGAGCCCCTCCCTCAGTGGGCAGGGACACCTCCCCCACGCCCAGCACTTCCTGCTTGTAACCTTTCACGAACAACAACATGGAGGAGATCTAGAAGGAGAGAGGAGCACAGGCAGTATTTTATTGTAGAGTTCAACTAAACCATGCTAACACTTTGGCCTAGCGGCACAAACGTCCACCAAATCCACCAATCTGTGAAGCCGATGGGTTGGGTTGGCTAATCAGAGAAGCCGGTGCATACACGGCCCCCAAATGTAGAGCTAAAATAATAATAATAATGGGCGGGCCCATAAGAATGTGCATTCATGTCATTTATTCGTCTGTATAAGTCACAAACTACCTTTGTGCACAAGCCTGTGAGTCGAGCTCATTGGTCGAGCCTGACGGGCTCGTTCATGTTTTGGGCCCAAACTTGCACTACCAGAGTTGGCCGCTTGAAAACGTTTGCAGAAAATATCATCTAACGTAATGTTTTGTCATGCGATGCAACATAACGTAATGCAAAGTATTGTCATTTTTTGTACTGAAATGTGATGTGATGATGGATTGCTTTGTGCTGTGATGTGATATAATGTAATCCATTGTCCTTCCAACCTCGTCCTCGCTGGTCAGGCTCTGACACTTCATGGGGTCCTGATCATAGACAGGTAGTTGTCCAAGGAGCTGCCTGCGCCGAAACAACCACCCCTCTGTCCCTGAGATCGTTCGCCTGTCCTCTGGGAGTGAGTCCATGTACTGCATAGCCTAGAGGGGAGGAGAGGAGAGGAGGTTAATAGGAGAAGTATGGAAGAGTACTCAGGGACCACGCAAGTCTGGAAAGACACAAGTTGGGAATGCATGTCCCACCCGGTTATGCAATACCTGTTGTACCTGCAGTGGTGGAAAGTAACTAAGTACATTTACTTAAGTACTGTACTTAAGTACAATTTTGAGGTATTTGTACTTTACTTGAGTATTTCCAATTTTCAGTACTTTTACTTCTACTCCACTACATCTCAGAGGCAAATATTGTACTTTTTACTCTACTACAATTATTTGAAAACTTCAGTTACTAGTTACTTTTCAGATATAAACTATGATATAATGAAACATACATTAACCACTTTAACCCTATTTTATACCTAGGCTATTTGAAAATAGCAGATCTACAAGCTCACAACGCGTCGCATCGCGACGCGTTGTGAGCTTGTAGATCGGCTATTTTCAAATATTTAGTACTTTTACTTTTGGTACTTGAAGTACATTTTGATGCCAATACTTTTGTACTTTTACTCGAGTACATTTTTTATTCTGGACTTTTACTTGTAACAGAGTATTTTTATATTGCAGTATTGGTACTTTTACTTAAGTAAAGAATTTGAGTACTTTTTCCACCACTGTGTACCTGTCATCGGACTCACTGTACCCGTTGTTAGAGTACCCAGTGTGGTACCCATTACCACAGCACTAATATGTACAGTATATAGTACAATATGTTACATATTACAATCAACAGGTTATTTATATAAACGGGCACTGGCCTACCGGGAATAATGCAAGTCGGGAACCATGCCAGTTGGGATGCATGACCCACCCGTTTATACAGTACCCGTTGTTGTCAGAGTACCCGATGCCGTTGTACCCAGCGCGGTGTCCACTACCATGGGATCGATCGACTAAATATACAATAGTTGGAGTTCTAATGGAGTCCCATTGGACACGCTAACACTTTGGCGTAGCGGCACAAATCCACAGCTCCACCATTCTGTGAAGCCGACGGGTTGGGTTTGGCTAATCAGGGGAGCCGGTGCCTACACGCCCCCCAAACACACCCTACACAGACCGGTGGACAGACAGATATAGATATATTCGTGGTTTTTCATTTCTCTGACACCGTTGGTCCTACTGGCCACTCCGCACTGCACACCATCCGGTCATCTGCGACACACATGCCAATTTTGAGGTCAAATGGTGAGACAGTGCTCGAGTTATGCCCAGGACAGGCAGACAGACAGATAGACAGACAGACAGACACACAGAGGTTTCTGCAATTTTTCGATATAAAGGAGGAGGACATAAGAGTATGGCTATATAAGAGAAGGATGGAGTACTGTATATGGGAGGGTTAGATGATAGGAGGAGGATATAGGGCATATAGGCCCACTACAGGGACGATCACACCAAGACTACAGGTGCAAACAGGGGTTGTTTCCAGAACCTTTCTTTTTTTGGGCTGCAAGCGCACTCTTGGTTAAAAGCACTGTGCGGTGCTAAAAGTTGAGAATATTTCAACTTTAAGGGGATGTGTCCACTAAGGCTTTTTGTCCTGAGCACAGCGTATGTTTTTAATAGTTTTCAATGGGAGCACCGCATATTTATACTATGCTGGAAATGCCAGCAGCATAATTTCAACTTTGGGCGTTTGGATGAGTGTTTTAGAATAGTGCGTGCGTTTAGTTGTCAACTGGAACAGAATGCTTCGGTGGACACATGGCCTTATAGGCCTATATACGCATCTAAAAGGAGGAGAGGATAGGAGGATTCTGACCAGTTTCTGAGTGAGTCCAAATGGAGTCCAATCATAGTAGGTGGTGTTGAAGGAGGGGTCTTTGCGGGTCACTACAGGATTGGTCACTGTCATCCTGTTCCTCTTGTACAGACGCAGGCCCCCGGCTCCTTTCACCTTGGCCGTCAAATGGGAGCACGGTGAGTCGGTCAGCAGGCGCCCCATTCGCTGGTCGTCGTCTGCATCACTTCCAGGGGCGTGGTCAACGGAGTTGCAGCCGCACGCCACACACACCTTACTGTGGAGGTTTATTATTATTATTATTATTATTGCTAAAACAGACCTGCAACCTCACCGCCTCTTGCTGAAATCGTGCTGTTTTGAATACTCAATATGGCATTCTCTTGAACTGTGTGGAACCAGCCTTGCCAAACAAAACGAAAGCTACATGGAGGAGGGCCATCCAATCAAATGGGTGAACTCACACCATCTGACCAGGAGGGGTGTCCTTGATTGAACCCAACCCAGTGACAGTCAGTTAGTAGTAGCCTACTAAAAATGTCGTCGGGTGGGAAACCTTGTATATCAAAAACTTACTTTTGAGGAAAATGGGGGAAAAAAAGAACCTGTGTTCCAATGGATCAAATGTAGTTATTATTTAGTCACAAGCTCTTAATACCTTTCATTGGTTCAATATTTATAAAAACCCATAGAAAGACGGCTGACACTGTTTTGAGACAGTTCTTACAGGTTAGTCAAGGTGTGAGTAGATTAGATAGGCTTGTAGTTTGCTACAGCTATGTCACAAAATAATTTGTCACCGTAGATTTTCACCTGCCCTCCTCCTCCATGAGTTTGCAGGCCTAGTAGTAACATTCTGGTAGTTCAGGACAGACGTAGAATGAGAGACAAAAAGAGAAAGACATATTCACCTCCAGGAATGTGTTTGGAGT
>NC_137612.1:3898045-3925545 GCF_963280865.1 Gymnoscopelus braueri | reverse complement strand
GTTGTTGTTGTTGTTTGTGTTGTTCTTGTTGGTCCAAGTGTTGTGATGTTTGTGTTCAAACTTCCAAACACTCCGTTCACTCTGGACGTACTCCCCTCAACAATCACTTTTTTATTCCCCTCCTCCCTTCTCCTTTTCTTTCCTCTCCTCTCGTGTCCTCTCCTCGTTTCTTTTCCTTATTCTGCTCCTCTCCTCAATTCTCTCTTCTTTTACGTCCCGGTCGATCGTCTTGTCGTTGGGTTTCCTTCTGTATTTCTCTCACAGCAGGCTGTTCTTGGTTCAGATCTTAGTTCAGACCTCTACCTTCCACGTCCACATGCAGCCCTTTCTTAGTCCAGGATCAAATCCCACAAAGCCTGAATTCTGTCCTGCGTCTCTGTCTTTCAGGCGTACATACAGTAGAGACAGAAATTAGAGGAGTGAGCAGAGATCAAACACCCTTCTGATGTCATCAATGAAACTCCTACAAATGCAACTCACTGTGTCTGGAGTGAGTAAGAATGTACAGTCAGTGACACTGACTGTACATTCTTACTCACTCCAGACACAGACAGACAGACAAACAGACACATACACACACACACACACACACACACACACACACACACACACACACACACACACACACACACACACACACACAGACACACAGAGTTCTACATTTAAATGTGAACACCTCATCTCCATTCCATAATTTCTTAACAAAGACTTCACTTCTCTTCTTTCAGTTCATTCCTTTAACTGCTGTGAACCTCCCTCCACGTGTACACACACACACACACACACACACACACACACACACACACACACACACACACACACACACACACACACACACACACACACACACACACACACACACACACACACACACAAAGTCCTATAAAAACCTCCTCTATTCACTCACCACTGCTGCGTGAAGACCACTGCTGTAGACATGTCTGAGTGGCTAGTTGTCTGTCTGTCTGTCTGTCTGTCTGTCTGTCTGACTGACTCACTGGAGTAGTGAGGTTTGAATGAGCTGGTTATGTTTTCACTCAGAGAGAGAGAGAGAGAGAGAGAGAGAGAGAGGTGTGTAAGAGATAAAGGGGGGGTCAGGAAAGTAAGACAGAGAGACACTGTGTAAGCGTGCATGCGTGTGTGTGTGTGTGTGTGTGTGTGTGTGTGTGTGTGTGTGTGTGTGTGTGTGTGTGTGTGTGTGTGTGTGTGTGTGTGTGTGTGTGTGTGTGTGTGTGCGCGTGCATGAGAGAGAGAGAGACAGTGAGAGAGAGAGAGAGAGAGGTGAAGGGGGGGGGGGGGTCCCCAGTCGAACAAACAGCCAATAGGAAGCTCCATAGTTTCACTCCACCCTTCCGCGCTCTCTTTCATTTGTAATTTTTTTTCACTTGATGACATCACACTTATAACAACTCACAGGAATGTAGCGTCTCACCAGCCTGCTTCAGACAGACAGACAGGCTGGCCTGCTGCAGAAAGACAGGCCGACTTGCTTGAGAAAGACAGGCAGGTAGTAGGCCTGCTGCAGAATAACAGACAGACAGGTCAGTGAGGCAGGCAGGTCTAAACTAACGGAGTTAGCCTGTTTGTCTGGGAAATACAGCTGAGGGAGACAGTAGAGCTGAGGGAGACAGCGTAGGAGAGACAGACAGTAGGAAAGCTGAGAGACAGGAGAGACAGACAGTAGGAAAGCTTAGAGAGAGACAGCGTAGGAGAGACAGACAGTAGGAAAGCTGAGAGACAGGAGAGACAGACAGTAGGAAAGCTGAGAGACAGACAGCGTAGGAGAGACAGACAGTAGGAAAGCTTAGAGAAAGACAGCGTAGGAGAGAGAGACAGGATAGGAGAGGCTCAAGGTTCTGGTGGGATCTGACCCTATAGACCATCTCAGGATTTATGTTGGTCACTGACGCAAATGTCTGAACCCATGCATCTTGGTGATAAATGTATTGACTTATTCAGAGACATCTAGATCTGTTGTCATCCATTCCCCAGGACAGTCTGAGCATTCTAAAGTAGAGACTAACAGGACAGTCTGACCGTTCTAAAGTAGAGACTAACAGGGCAGTCTGAGCGTTCTAAAGTAGAGACTAACAGGACAGTCTGACCATTCTAAAGTAGAGACTAACAGGACAGTCTGACCGTTCTAAAGTAGAGACTAACAGGACAGTCTGACCATTCTAAAGTAGAGACTAACAGGACAGTCTGACCGTTCTAAAGTAGAGACTAACAGGACAGTCTGACCATTCTAAAGTAGAGACTAACAGGACAGTCTGACCATTCTAAAGTAGAGACTAACAGGACAGTCTGACCATTCTAAAGTAGAGACTAACAGGACAGTCTGACCGTTCTAAAGTAGAGACTAACAGGACAGTCTGAGCATTCTAAAGTAGAGACTAACAGGACAGTCTGAGTGTTCTAAAGTAGAGACTAACGGAGTCATTCTTTTTTTTTAAACTTAAATTAATCTGATCTTTCGTGCATAGAGATTGTTTAATACTAATATTAAACAATATCAGTTACTGTATTGTACATCAGTTGCCACACTTTTAGACACCTCACTGAAGAATGCAATTCTGAACATGTACATAAATGGAACTTAATATAATTTATGTAATGAATAAACAAACTGCATCTCTCTTGGAGAAGAAATGTTACGGAGTTGTGGGAGAACACAGAGTTCTCGCCCATCCCTTTATTTTATGTGAGAACAGTCTCTGAAAATCCCTGCATTGTGTAGGAAAAGGATATAAAAACCACCGTTGTTAAATCTCAGAATACCATAGTTGATGTTGCTAAAAGCCCAGCATTGTATTGCAGTCATAAGAAGACAACACACAACTAAACTGTTTTCCTTTAAGAAGGCTCACTGTCTCCACCTGGTGACAGTAGCCTGTGATTTACTAAAATCACAGGAGGGGATATTTGTATTGAAGTAAGCACCAGGTGCAGTACATTAGACTGTACTGTACTGTACCATAATCGTCGCCTTGCTAAACTAATGGCCTATGTCATTTTTTAAAGTTTTTCAGGAAAAATAAAAAACTGATCCAAAACAAAACTATGTAATATTTCTTAATCATTTCACCCAAAATGTTTATAACAAATTATGACTATTTAAATAGAAATAACACTGTCTGTCAGTTATGTAACATAAGAGATTTAAATAGGTTTAAACAGGATTAAATCTGACTCTTTTTTTTACAAAATGGCCTAAATCAGTAAATAATTTGGCCTAAGTCACAAAACCATGTGACTTAGGCCAAAAAAAAGGCAGATTTTGGCCTAAGTCACACTAGGGAGTTAGGCCACTATACTAAAAGGGGAGGGAACAGCATGATCCTTTTCAATTAGGAGATGGGCGACTTAGGCAAAAATATCATTTTCCTCAAAAAATTACTTAGGCCATTAGTTTAGCAAGGTGACGATACTGTATGTACAGTAGGCCTACTACAGTACTGTATAGTACCAGTACAGTACCAGGTGCAGTAGCCTACACTTCTGTACAAATATAATTGTGGGAGAAGAGACTGATGGAAACATCACATGTTTAATATGGGTGGTGTTTTGCATTGCTAACCTGGATTGTAAAGGCGTAGTTTATGAACAGAGATTTTTTTGGATTATGAAGAGGGATTGTTACGTTTTGGCATCATTACTGAATAACTATTAATGTTGAGAGCAGAGGTGGAAAGAGTAGTAGAATATCCTACTGTACTATGTTGAAAAATACTCAAGTAAAAGTTCAAAAATAGCTCTTTTGAAGACTACTACTCGGAGTAACAGTTACTTATGGTCAATGTGAAAGGGTCTATTTCCCCCTCTGACACTAACTTGGACTGGGATTGGGTACCAGTCAGTTACTGAACAGTAAAATTGAACAGTAAGTGACTGTATATGCTGTTACTGTATGTGCATACTGCTACCATGTGTGAGTAGGCCTACAATGCAATGCAATAATTTATTCATGTATTTACACAGGTGTATTTTTGGAATGTATAACCCCACTGCATACATCTTCAACAATAAATGTGCAAAAATGGTAAATAATATTTACCATTTAAAGAACCGTGTGGTAGGCCTATATAAACACATATTATGTGTTTATATAGGCCTACCACACGTGTTTTAAGGCCAAGGACCCCTTAGCTGAGAGACAGATGAAGCAGGGACCCCCACTACACATTGTATAAAATTATGTTGCATAGATTTCATAGATAGCTTCATTGACTACCGGTGTTGTGTAAAGTAGCCTAATGGTTTTTGTTTTTGTTTATTTCAGACATTTAACCTTACTTAACTTAGTAAACTTAACCGTTGGCTCTGTACTTGGTCTGCTCCTTTTTCCCTCTACACCGTTAGAGGGAAAACACTGGAGTATTAGAAAACGATTGGGAAAATTGGGCAATATTTTTTGGAGAAACAAAGTGGGCACTACTTTGGGATAACTGAGCATTCACTTGGGTGATAACTTGGCACTATCAGAGCTGACTTTGTTTTAGTGCCCAGTTCATCGGTATCCATTTGAATCATGTTTCTTTGAAAATTGTAAGTTCACTGCTATCCATTTGAAAAGATTCATGTGGATTTACAAACATTTTTGAAAATAATTCATGCCTGATGTGATAGGCTATATATATTATCTGATATATTTAGTACTTTGCAAAACAAATGAATAATGATGAATGTAGTACACCAGAATGTAATTTGAATCATCAAATTATGAAAAATTAGTTCTCATTTAGGGGACAGTTTCAACTTTGTTTTCCACTTTCCACATTTTCTTTACCAACTATACCAATATTCGGTATAGTCCCAGAGGCACATGTACACATGCTCCAGCCTCTTGGGGCTTATTAACATTGATGAGACTAAATTGTTTTTCTGCTAATGTTTTCTCTGTATTGCCGAATAGCCTAGTCTCTTAAACGGAAGCTACTGGCTACCCTATATCCTCAAGTACTATATATAGCTAAAAACTATTTTAGCTATATCTATTATTTCACTCACTTAAAATGAGTTGGGGAAGTGACATAAAAGTATCATTTGAAAAAAAAATCTGGATAACTGCATTAATAGAATATACTAGATGCCATTCAGGCGGCATAGAGTGGATTGGGTTAGTACACATGCTCTGGAGTCACCCAAAGATTCTGGAGTATTGGTCTGCTATACATACAGCAGTGGCAAAACAATGACTTGCCTGGATATCCCCTTCTCCCACTGTTGATCTTGGATGACCCTGCTACTGAACATTCAGTGACATGTATCCTCCACTAGCAGCCTGAATCCAGATTGCCCTTAGGTTAGGAAGGAGGCTTTTAATCAACTCTCTTGACAAAGTGGCTGCACTAGAGTGATCATCATATAGGCTGCTTGACATTAGGACTTGAAATGGGGGCAGTACCATTCTTATACTGTATGGTGGGGATTTGATTCCACTTTCGGCTCAGCAAAAACATAATTGGATAGTGCTGTGTGATTTACACCGGAATACATTTTGCTGGAACTCTGGTCAATGAGTAAAGCTGTAGGCCTCTAGGTGTCTTTGTACATCGTTAACTTTTTACATTTATTTACTTGATTATTTCAATTATTTTTAATGTATTGTTTGTTTGGGTTGTCTGTAGTTATGTATGTTTTTTGTTCAAATTGTTTGATTATTGTATGTTTGTAGAAGACCCTTAAAATAGTCTATCTATTCTATCTATTAATTGATTAATTCACTTACACACAGCCAGAAAAGGTGCCTCAAAAGTGCGCCAACACTCATGGCAGGTAGACAGCCAGACTGATCATCCACTGAGGTGAAGATTAACCTTTTTTTTAAGAGATGAACATAAGTAAATAAGGATGAACATAAACAACACAACCTCGGCTGGATTTTCTTAAATAAATGTTTTATAGTTCACATTCAAAGTTGTCATAAAGATGTCATATTATACTTCTTAAAAAAATATTCATCCATGCAACAACAATAAAGGAAAACAAAAAAGCTATTTGGGGTAGTAATAATAATAACAATTATAATATATTTATCATATTTCTTTATTTCTACAAGATATATTCTTCTCACATCTATGGAGCGCTGGGGTAATGACATCAACACAGAGACCAATCACACATCATCCCTTTGGAAAGACGAATGGTTTCTCACCGCAAAAAAAAGAAAAAAGAAAAGAAACGACCAGCTCAGCACTAATTTTTATCTTATGTTGACACACATCGGAATATATTTCTGATATTTTGTCCGCAGAAAACCTCAAAGCGGCACTGACTACCGGAGATAATAATGAGAATAATGAGAGAAAATAAAAGAAATACTTTGAAGTTGGGCGCATACAGGTGTCGTTTATCAACCAGTGCAGTGAGACAGCAACATTTAAAATAGACATGAATAGACATGAAAATAGACTTGATAAGTCTGACAATGTGATGGAAATGGTAAAAACATTTTTCTAAGTCTGTCACGTACACTTGATTATAGGCCTAGTGCTGTTTTCCCTTCTCTGATTGCCTGACGGTGGAGCTGAGGTTTTCTGACACTATGGACATTAATCTTGTATTTTCACTGATGAAGCACACATCGTTTCTCTGTGTGAAATGTTATAAAAATAAATGTCCGACTTCCCCATGGCAATGGGAAACCCCCCACCATGACCATCAACACTGTAGCATTACACAAAATAAACCTATAAGCCACCACACACCCAGCTTCTCACTCCTATTATTCAACACACGGGAGCAGAAATCAACCAGTCCTCCCTCTTCCTCTCAGCACACTCAGGATAGACACACAGCGCACACACAGACACACACAGTGGTCATGCTCCCACCACAGTGGCAAGCTGGCCTTCTCATGGCTGCCACCAACAACAAGTCTACAAACACCCAGGCTACCTAATCCTCTTCGACTTTGAATGAAAAGCAGGAAATCATGTTTCATTGATTTGAGACTTTCCCTGGTACCTGCAGTGCCACACCTGGACAGGAGATGGCAGTGTCACCACAACACACACACACACACACACACACACACACACACACACACACACACACACACACACACACACACACACACACACACACGCGCGCTCTAATGGAACAGTGTGACACAATTACATGTACCACATATGATGAAACCCAAACTACACCCAGCTGTACGCTTCCACCTGGCTGCCCTACACTCAGCAGTAACTTAACCGTGATGTGATCTCCTGTCCCATCAAAAGCATGACCTGAAATTCAAACCCTATAGCCATGACCTGTGGCCTTTTAATAAGAGAAGAGTGCCTTCCACGTTTATCCCCTTTCCCTCCAAGTCCTTAATTACAACTGGACAATATTTTCATAGATAGCAGTACTTGATAATAGATTGTTACCAATATAAAAATCTAAACCCTCATAGTCATGACCTATGGCTTTGAAAAAATATAAAAAAGCAGCCATTTCCCGTCGTCAGCCTATAATCTGTTCTGCTTTACATCACAGTCAACAGATGTATGATAAGCTAACGACATTATGAAATGCATTTCCTGTTTAAACTGTTTTAACAGTTTTAGGGACAAAATGGTGCCTGTGAAGGTGCTCCTTTCTAACAAATATACAATAAAATCTACAATTTTCTTGACAAACAGAAATATTAAAAGTCTAAATTAAATACTTATTGCAGTGCTGTTGGAAGTAAACATAACTGCTAATGTCATCCGTTGACAGCTAATGCATGTCTGTTCATCATTGGTTCTAAGGATTGGTTTGTTGTGGTCTTGCTGTGATTGTTGAATTTATTTAGTTTCACACAAGGTCAATAAAGACCCAGAATCTACACCTGCCAATAGTATATTTTACCTAACCCTCTTGAAATTTATCTCAGAAACAATTTTTACACCTGGGTCAACAGCACAGAAGACCAACTTTAGCTCACATGACAACACTCAGTGTTGCAAGTTTGTCCTTCAGACATTTTTTGTTGAAGGAGTTGGTGAAGGGAGGGGAAGCTCCATGTATGGATAAAGGTACAAAAAATAAAACACAATTTAGGAAAATAAATCATTTCACTTACATTGTATGCCTCAGAAGGCAACGCAGGGGGGTGGGGGGTGGGTAGTCATAATTTAAGAGACCTTACCTTCAAAAGAACAAACATGAATAGAATATCAACATAAAATTATACAAAATAAAATAAGCATTTTATTTTGGGGAAAATCCCAAAAGATCTTGCTCAGCCTTACCCTTTATGCCTAAACTTTTTAGGCATTATTTTTTACTATTTTGAAAAACATAGTGTGAAAATAGCCGATCTACATCGACACGTTGCGAGCTTGTAGATCGGCTATTTGAAATATTTTAAACAGTTTTTCAAAGTAGTAAAAAATGCCAAAAAGGTTTAGGCACCAGGGGTAAGGCGGCGCGCACGATGGGGCCCCTTGTTCCAAAGTTGAGTTTAGGGGATAGAGGGTGTTGTTTCAAGATGTATCCACTAGAGGGCCACTGCTGCCTCATGAAGATCCTTCAAGAATCTAGAACTTCATTAGATTGTGGAGTCCAGTCCCGGAGGTCTGGGGCGGTACACAGGTTTTCATCACCAGGGTAATCTCTACAGCCTAAAGTTGAAGAACAGCTAGAGGTGGTCAACACTTTAATTAAACATCGACCCACTTTAATTAAATGAGTCACATTACAAAGACAAAACACTGTGTGTGTGTGTGTGTGTGTGTGTGTGTGTGTGTGTGTGTGTGTGTGTGTGTGTGTGTGTGTGTGTGTGTGTGTGTGTGTGTGTGTGTGTGTGTGTGTGTTGGATGTGGGGGTGGGGGGATTCTGCCAACAGTTATAACCAAAAGAGACATCCACTACCATATAAAACCAGTAATAATCTACACTTCAAATGAAACAGATTGCTAAATAATAAGTCAATGATAATACTGTGTGAAGTATAGTGGATCATATAGATTTCGCTAGTCCTATAGATTTGACACATTGGATGAAGTTAAAGTAATGATTAATCAAAAAATGTCCTCATAACTGTACATAGACCTGTACAGAGATGCACATACAGCATTCTGGAAACAAGCTCTTTTAATTACTTTTGGCAGAATCTCCCGTCTCATGTCACCAGTTCATCATCTGACACAGAACCAAAGGTTTGTCGACTCTGATGGACAACGTTGCTGGAGAAGCTGCATTATTGTTGTTGCTTGAATCCCCCGAAACATCTTGTTGCCAGGACACACGCGATCATCTGTTGCGGAGGTGTAGCTTGGTGCTCAGAATCAAAGTGTTTCCTCTCTGGGTTTTACTGTGCATTTCCAAGGGCAAAACCTGAGAAATACTGTCCACCTGTCTGTCTGCTGGGGGAATGGATTAGGGGTGTGTAGACCAGGTGGTGTGTAGACCAGGTGGGGTGTGGAGCAGGTGGTGTAGACCAGGGTGTGTAGACTAGGTGGTGTGTAGACCAGCAAGGGATGATGAGGTCACTTTCTTCCTCTCTGTGTGTGTGTGTGTGTGTGTGTGTGTGTGTGTGTGTGTGTGTGTGTGTGTGTGTGTGTGTGTGTGTGTGTGTGTGTGTGTGTGTGTGTGTGTGGGTTTCTCAGGATTCATTCGGCGGTCGTCCCAAAAGAAAACTTTAGCGATGTGTGCCAGTGCATGTGTGTCCGTGTATGTGTGTATGTGTGTATGTGTGTATGTGTGTATGTGTGTATGTGTGTATGTGTGTATGTGTGTATGTGTGTGTATGTGTGTATGTGTGTGTATGTGTGTGCGTGTGTGTGCTACACCATGTTCTCGTCTCTCAGGTCCTCCAGGACGTGGATCAGACTCTCCAGTCCAAACACGTAGCCTTGGTCCGGACCATGATGCACTGCGGTGTCTCCCCGGAAACCCTTGAAGGTGGAGTGGGCGAAGTCGATCATACGCACGTCCACCAGGTGGGGGTCTGAGAAGGGGGGAGGGGGGCGGGTGGTGGCGGGGGCGGAGACGGGGGGGTCGCTGTGGTGAGAAGGGGGGGGTGGTGATTGGTGGCTACAGTCTGTCATGGTGGTGGAGGAGGAGGTGGAGGAGGAGGAGTTCTGAGGGAGGTGCTGGAGGGGAGGAGGCGACTGGTGGGAGGTCGTTGGTGCAGATCTCTGCGTGGGGAACGCCCCTCTTTCCGAGCCCACTTCTATCTCCTCTACTGGTCCTGCCACGGTTTCTGACCCCGACCCCGTTCCTAACCCAGACCCCGACCCTGTTCCTAACCCCTCTTCTGCTCCTCCTAACCCCACCCCTGATACCTTCTCTATGCCACACTCATCCTTCTCACAGCAACTCATCTGCTTTTTCTGGCCCTCAGGAGCCAGCAGTGCCTTGGGCCAAGGGCCACGGGTTGTTTCCTTAAGGGCCTGTTGTTGATTTTTGGGCCAGGGGCCAATGTGTTTCTCCGTAGGGGTCTCTTGTTGATTTTTGGGCCTGGGGCCACCACCGTGTTTTTCTGTAGGGGTCTCTTGTTGATTTAGGGGCCTGGGGCCACCACTGTGCATTTCTTTAGGGGCCTCTTGTTGATTTAGGGGCCTCTTGTTTGTTTCTATAGGGGCCGGTGGTGAAGTCTTCTGCTTAGTGCTGGGAACCAATGGGGCCTCAGGTTCCTACAGAAACAAACAGAAACAAACACACATACAATCTGTTAATAGATAAAAGTCAATATGTTAAAATAAAAATAACATATAACATGATTTGTGGTGTGAGAACATGCTTTGAGAATCCATTGGAAAACTGGCAGAAAAAGACTATATATCTAGATATACAGCACGAAGGTCCTATGACCGAAACCTATAAGCTATTTTGCACCTTTCAATTTGAGCACAGAGCACTTTATGAGCAATGCTTGATAAAATAAAATAAAACAATATTTTCTTAGTCTCTGTCATCCTTGAATCATCCTTGGTGTTTTTGTGGAGTGCGAGTCTTTTTCTGCCAGTTTAGTGTTTTTGAGACCCACCGCACCTGCAGTCAACCCTGGACAAAAGGACAAAGACGGGCGCAACACTTTACCTTGGACTTGAGAATCCATTGCAAATACAACGATGATCTACAAACTGATTGGTGGGCCCTAACTGCACTTTGCTTCACATTGTCCGTTATTTATCAAAAAGCAATTCAATAAACAATCCCCATGTGTGAATTATTTTACTTTGGGAATTAACAGATAAGACTAGGGTTGGGTAATGATACCTGACACCACTTATGACACCGGTTCCCATAACACTGGTACCTACTAGGCAAGGCAAGGCAAGCTTATTTGTAAAGCACATGTCAACAACAAGGCAATTCAAAGTGCTTTACACGAAACATTAAGCATTGAGACATTAAGACACGCAAATTCAACACATTATAAGAGGACATTTGAATAAAAGTAGAATTGTATATAGCCTTAAAACAGGCCAGGGATACCACTATATTATTATCTAAACAACTAATTACAGCCCGAGCACTGCACCAGTGCGAAGCCCTATTGAAATTGCAAGGATCATTATTTTCGTAAAACGACGTGACCGTGGCGAAGCGTCAAACTTCCATGTTTCACCGCCAAACAGGAAGTGAAAATATCCGATCTACAGGGTCATGTTTTTCCTTTTTCTCTGGTGCTAGCCAGGTCCTAAGGTCTTGTTGTTGATCGCAAACCACAGCAATCAAAAGGTGATAACTTGGTGCAGGTGCCAAACAAGATAAGAAGCACACCATAGACCCGCAACTGAACAACAAAGGCCATACAGAGTAGATTCACAAACCATGCCTCACTTAATTGCAGTTTTAGATAATGAAAATAAGTCTAATGAAAATTTGCACTCAAATATACTAAACTGGCATAAAAAAGAAAAAAACACAAACGATAGCCATCCCTAGATAAGACACATCATCCATGAAGGTGATATAAATAATAAAAACATGAATCATTGTCTCCCCTTTTAGTTGTTGTTGGGGTATTTGCCAAGTACTGGAATTTGACCTCTGCATTTACCAGTCCTAACTATTAGGAGCAGTGGGCTCTATTAATACAGCGCTCAGGAAGTAGTTGGGGAATCAGTGTCTTACTCAAGGACAATTTGACATTAAGCCTGGGTGACACCAAGGACCTTCCAATTTCCTACTACTTCCTGAGCCAGATACCAGCCAATAAACAATATAAGGCTAGAAACTAGCTTGCATTACAGTATTAGCCTAGATTACAGTATATATTTTTTTTATTATATCTTTAAATTATGATACCACCTGGTACAATAAGGGTAAGTGACCTGCCTCTTTAACAGCATGACAACAGTACATTGATAACTATCGGTATGTATTTGTGGAACTTTGGGCTTTCCTTGAATATTGTACTTGTACTTGTACTTGAATATTGTACTTGTTTTCTTTTTGTATGCTGTAACGTTTGACTGCATTTCCCAGGGCGCTTAGGGGGAGGGAAGGCTTGGCTGTCACTACTGATTAGTTTCAGCAGCCTCTAATTAATCCAGAGGCTATTCATCCTGCATTCATGTTGTGTTGAGTATAGCGGATGAATGTGTTTCCATTCTGAAACAGTACAGTACCTACTGTAGTTGGATAAACAATGTTGCAATGTACATGTAACCGTTCACCTCTTGTGAACATAAGAAATATGGTGGAAAACAACAACTATGTATTTAATTTACCTAATACATTTTATGTTCTCTTCATTCTCCAGTAAAAGCCGAAAGCAAATATATTTTGAAAGCAAAGAGCAGCTACAACTGCACGTGAAATCTAGCCAAGTCTGAAAAAAAAGAATTCTCCAATTGGCAAAGTCAGACCGTACAACCCGGCAGCAATAGTCTGTAAAGGCTGTTTTTAATTGGGTTGAAATGCCTATAACAGATTTAGATTTTTTGACTGAAAGAATTTTCAAGCTATGAAGCAATGGGACTCACTAAAAGCCAAGTGTTTCAGCCAGATGGGCGTGGTTAAGCAGGGTGTACTGTAGCAGTGCACGCTTCTGAACAATAAGGCTGTCTAGTGTGCTAGCACTAGCTAGTGTAGCGTTTCAATCACTTTAATAGATAGAACGTATTTTGGGTTCAGAAACCACATCTAGCTTAGCTTAGCTTGACAAGACGAGGCAATGCGAGCTGGTGAGAATGCAGATCAGGCACACAACACTGTGTGACGCAGGACGTAAGGGCGAAACACCTGGTTTTTAGGGAGAGCAGAGGCTATATGTTTTTATGGTGACAAGTTGACAACCATATTAACTCAATCACATTACAGTGCACACACACATCAAACGTTCTGCATTTCAGGAGAAATAAGTAGGAGGAGCTTAACAGCAGCATTAAATGTTTTATTTTTGTTGTGCAAACGGGAATACGTTTCTCTGAGAACAACAACATTTCTACACATTCAACACCGGCAACAAAATGACACGTGTGAAAAGTTATGCGTAGTGCGTGTGAGTATGTGATTGAGAGAGAGCGAGAGAGCGTGTATGTGATTGGATGCATGCAGTTCTCACCTTTCCCTCATATATGATGAGCAGAGATGAGGAGTAGAAGCGGTATGATGCTTGTTTCTCAAGCGCTTCCGTCAGGGTGCGGAGCTTGCTCAGGATGGGCTCAAAGAGGTCTCGTCTCAGGCCCGAGCCGTTATGCAGGTACTGGTGGAGAGCTTGACGGAAGCCCTCGATGGAGAGACCACGACCATAGTACTTGTTCCTGCACAGGTAGTGACCCGTGTCCATCTGGTACACCTGAACACACATGATCACAATCAGGATCACAATCCAAATGTGAAAATAATATTCCTGGCTCCATTAATTAGTAGCGCTGCTACCTCTAACACCCATCGTAGCTGATTAATAATAATTAACTAATTGATACAATTAATAAAACCATTAATAATAAGTAACTAATTATGAATATGATTATTATTGCAGTGCTAGTAGTAGTAGTAGTAGTAGTATTACCTGCATCCCACAGACTCTAACGCCCAGGGTAGCTGAGGTACTCTGTTCACATTTCTTCATCTGACGAGCTGCTTTCTCCTCTGAGGCATCGTCACCATGCTGCCTGGTTCCCATCTTTAGGTCCAGAATACAAGGGTACGAGAAGTGGTGGACAACGTTCTCCAACAACAGGAATTCTGGGATAAAAAGCATGGCTAAGGAATAGCAACGACAAAGATGGCTTGACCAAAGTCTGTGAGATTGTCTGGCGCTCTCTCTCTCTCTCTCCGTCATCGTGTCTGAGTTTCTTTCTACTAAAGGTCTACCTTCTCTGATTTGTTTCTGTTTTTCTCAACCTGTTTCCCAAGCAGGTGGCTAAATTTAATATATACAACACACTAATATTTAACGGGTCAATGTTTACACTCAAGAATTAAATTAACACTCACATTCTTACAGTGTACAAATCATCAGAATACATTTTATTGTTACTTCCATAATACACACTAGGCATACACGGGAGTAAAGTACAGAGCACCATGAGTTGCTCATGGTGCTTGTCACATTTAAAAACAACAGACACATTAAAAAGAAGCAAAGGCATTAAAAAGTAGAGAGAGCAGACAGCATTGGTGAAAAAGATAGAGGAGATACAGTAGATACAGTACTATTCAAAAGTGCTATTCATCTCAAGATGTTGGTTTTGGGGGCAGTACATGGCGAGCATTTAGGGTTGTGATGGTTTGTAACATCTCAGTTAACACATTGAATGCCAAAAACGGTCCGGACCGTTTTTGAGGGTCCAAACGAGAAGTGCCGAAAACGGTCCGGACCGTTTTTGACCCAATTCTATTTTTATACATGTGGGCCACGTGGGGCGCTAAAACGAAACTTTGACATCACCCAAGGAGTTTCTGAGAAGAAGAGGCTGGATCTGGCTCCATGTCAAAAATCCTTCCGGTCGGCGTTTTCAATGTTATCTCCTTGACTAAAAGCTTAATATCTCCATTTCTTTTTAATGTGGTGGAAACGAGCCGTTTTCGATCGGCGATCACGCTGCAATGGAGGGTCGCGTTAGAAATATTATTGTTCCAGGCGTTAGTCGGGACCCTCCGCCGTCTCGCACGCACGCTTTGTTTACATGCACTTCTGCGTCGGGGCTTCTCACAGCACGAAATGTATAACGCAAGTGGATGGAAGAAATGCTGGCACTCAACGTATAATATTTTAATAAACCTCTGGCACCCAATGTGTTAAGGATACTGTAGAGTTTTCTGTCCTTGGACTCAGACCTCATGCGACTGAGTTGTTGTTTATGGCAGCGGAGACTCCAGGGGTTGTGAGTGATTCTCTCTGAACTCAGACCAGCGTTACCATCCAACATCTGGAACGGGACCTCACAGTGGACCAGCATCTCCAACCTGGGACTCTTCAACTCACACAGACTGCAGAAGAGCAGAGGGAATTAGTTTAACCCATTGAGGCCTGAGGTTTTGATTCTACAAAATGTATTCTAAATCCTAACAGTTTTTTTGAAAAAAAATATGTGCTATGTCAGTGGTTCTCAAACTCTTTCATGTCAAGGACCCCAAAATATATATGTATTTGGCTGCAGACCCCCATCTCAAAATATTTTGTTCCAGGGACCCCCAGAAGTTGAGTTACAAATGCTCGCTTTAAAAAACGTATTCAAAGATTTGCACACATTCGATTAAAAAAAAATAGCAGATCTACAAGCTCATAGCGTGGCACTCGGTGCCGTGCTATGAGCTTGTATATCTGCTGTTTTTGAATAGCCAAAGTGTAAAATAATGCTTTTTAGCTCAAATAAAAAAATGACACAGATGCTTCTCCCGAATAGGTTAATGATCATTTATAGGAGAAAACAGGATGAGAAGAGAGGAGAGCAGGGGAGGAGAAAAGTGAGGCAGTGGAAAGACGACAACAACAATACTACTACAACTAATAATAATAATACTAAACTTGATGAGGGGAAATTGTAGCCATCAGGAGCCCCAGGGTGGGTGGATGAGCCAATGGTTTATCACACACTTTGTGACTGTATTCTTGACATTTACGGCAAATCATTTACACTCATTTATATGAACAATTTTGCTTATCATTTCGCAGCTTATGAAAAGGCGTCTATCATGCTGCGTTCACACGGGCACAAACAAACATACAGGCTACCATTCATTTTCAAAGGAAGCCGACATGCGACATGAAGACACAAAGCAACATCCCACGTTTGTAGATCTGCTACAAAAGATACAAAGATACAAAAGATACAAAGATACAAATTGAAGTTGAGCTGGGTTCAACTTCCAGATACAAAGATACAAAACTACAACTGTAGCTCCGATGACGCAGCGCTTGATGACGTCAACGACCGTGTTGAGCAACACAGATACAAAGTGACAGAGCGACAAATATACTGTGTATCTTTGTATCTTTGTATCTGTCCGTGTGAACACAGCATTTCTGTGAAAAGGACTACTAGGGCAAAATTTCCATTTTGGTTCTGCTAACCAGTAAGGAACAACTAGAGCCGACAAATCAGCCTCAGCAAAGCAGCCTTGTACTGTCAGTGTCTGATGAGTGACAGCACACCTTATGTGTCTCTTTGTGTATCAGTAGGTGTTGTGTGGAAGAGACAGGCATGCCTACTGCTGGTTGCAATCTTTATACTTTGTTACATGCCTGTAGCTGAAGGGACAGGAGTGACTTAGCTAGTAAGATTCCATACACCAGATGGATAGTTTGCACCCCGATTGACTAGTTCCCGTAAACACCCACACGGAAAGCGTACCTCATAAGCCGGAGGGATTATTGCTGTGCGATTATTAATTCATAAATATGACATTGTTGTTCTTGACCGATTAGAAAAATATTCTGGAAATGATGTCTGTCGGCTGCTGACACTGACTGGCGTAGTAGTTTGTGAGGATTAGCTGTGTATAGACAGACAGACAGACAGAGCGCTCCTCTTCCCAGCGCTGTGCCCTCTGCACATCAAGCAGAAAATAGTTTTTACAATTTGTTTTTACTATTTACTATATACTTTTGGAGAGGAGCGCTGCTTATCGATGTCACATTTGGTCCTGCTGGCTGTGTCTGACAACCCGGTAATTTACAGAACCGACATTGAACCGTTACCACAACCAGGTTTACTGTTGTTTCAGATGACACGTTTGAGCACGGCAACGATTGACCCATCCCATTAAAATCCAAGGACAGGAGAGGAGATGTAGCTAAAGCTGGGCGATATTGACTAAAACTATTTCTGAACGAATACCTACCTCAATGTGCATAACGTGATGATATTTTGAGGATGACTCTTGGTGCTTTGATAAGATATTTATACTCAAGAACTTCTTAAGAAATCATCATTGTATGATATCCTAAAAGGTAAAGGCATTCATTGTACATTTCACTCTAATAGAACTGTATGCTGAGTTAATAAAATTGCATCACTTCACTGTAATGCAGCATTTAAGCTATATAATAACATTATGATAACCAAAATCCTGAACATTATCTAGTCTCACATCACTATATCGATACTGTATATCGCCCAGCTCTATGTCGGGGGCATGATTCAGGATTTCCGTTTACTTACTTCTCAGATGAGTCGCTCTCATGCGCCTCCCTCCTCTCTCCACGGTCCTCCTTGTGTTCTGAGGTAGAAGAAGAGCGATGAAGGCTGCGGCGGGAATGCTTCCTTCTGGGCTGCTCTCTCTCTGGTGGGTAACTCTCCTCAGGCTCAAACACTCCCTCCTCTACGTATGGATACGCCACCAGATTGATGTAACCGTCTGAATCTCCTTCAAAACACACCATCACTACACCTACAGGAGAGGAGGGAGGAGAGGAGAAAGAAGTGAGGAGGAGAGTGAGGAGAGGAAGATGAAAGGAGAGGATACGAGGAGGGGAGAATAGAGAGAAAATATATACAGTACAGGATCAAAAACTGAAATGCAACCCAATGACCGAAAGACAAGACGAAAAAACACTGAATATTTTTTAAATCAACTAACTTGATTATCAATTACATGTCAGTGGTCTGTATTTCTATAGTGCCGTTATGCAAAGTGCTTTACAATGTGCATTACATTCATAAATTCACACACCGACGGCAGAAGCAAACATACCTGCCCATCGGTAGCAGTTAGTGTCTTGCTCAAGGACACTTCGATGCAAAGCTAGGAAGGGCCTGGACCGGTTCCTAAACAGCCGCTCAACCTCCTGAGCCACACTGAGTGCGCTTGTTGCGAGCAAGCCCACTAATAAACAATGGAGGTCCTAGAAATGTTGCATGCATGCATGGCTGAGGGAGTACCAAAGAGTTCTGATACAGAATAGAGACCTACCTTTGTACTCTGGTGTGAACTCCTTCATGTCAGGAGGCAGAGACTCATAAAACCTCTGTTCTCTGCTGATCATTGGTTTACACACCGTGTGGTCGTCATAACGCATCATACTAGTGTGACCGCCCACCTACACACACACACACACACACACACACACACAGATTATAATAGAAAATATACATCCAAAAATATATATCTAAGAGGTTGATAAGAGAAAGGAAAAACTACCTTTTCTTTTGGTATCAACATTAACCATTAGCACCAACCTGTTTTAATAAGCCCACAGTAGTTCATTGAGAAATATCATATGTTCAGTATACGTGAAAAAACAACAACAAAATAGGGCGATTAATAAAGAAAACCCACATCCACCCTCCTCAAGACAGACAGCTCAAGATAAACTATGTCTAGACAAGTGAGCAGCTGAGCCTACTCAAAATGAAAGAAGGATGCACGTGAATCGACTGTCAACTAAAGGCAGCACACGTCTGGAGAGGTGGAGAGGTGGAGAGGTGGAGAGATGGAGAGGTGTTGCATCTAATACATTTTGCATCCAGATACCGGTTCCTCGAGCAGGTGACTTTATTACCGGCAAACTGAAAGACATGCACGGTACATGTTTGTCTGCTGGAAATGTTGTGCCTTTACCTATAACGTGGTGTGTGTGTGTGTGTGTGTGTGTGTGTGTGTGTGTGTGTGTGTGTGTGTGTGTGTGTGTGTGTGTGTGTGTGTGTGTGTGTGTGTGTGTGTGTGTGTGTGTGTGTGCGTGTGTGTGTGCAGTGGTGGAAAAAGTACTCAAATTCTTTACTTAAGTAAAAGTACCAATACTGCAATATAAAAATACTCTGTTACAAGTAAAAGTCCAGAATAAAAAATTTACTTGAGTAAAAGTACAAAAGTATTGGCATCAAAATGTACTTAAAGTATCAAAAGTAAAAGTACTAAATATTTGAAAATAGCCGATCTACAAGCTCACAACGCGTCGCGCTGCGACGCGTTGTGAGCTTGTAGATCTGCTATTTTCAAATAGCCTAGGTATAAAATAGGGCTAAAGTGGTTAATGTATGTTTCATTATATCATAATTTACATCTGAAAAGTAACTAGTAACTAAAGTTTTCAAGTAAATGTAGTGGAGTAAAAGTACAATATTTGCCTCTGAGATGTAGTGGAGTAGAAGTAAAAGTAATGGAAATTGGAAATACTCAAGTAAAGTACAAATACCTCAAAATTGTACTTAAGTACAGTACTTAAGTAAATGTACTTAGTTACTTTCCACCACTGTGTGTGTGTGTGTGTGTGTGTGTGTGTGTGTGTGTGTGTGTGTGTGTGTGTGTGTGTGTCTCAGCAGAGTTATTTCTGGTTAAATTATTGGATGTTTACTACAACAGAACAATGAGAAATGCTGCAAGTCAGATATTTGCTTATTGCATTTGCCCGAGTGTTCCTATTTAAAGAGCCAGTGCCACGATTTTGGTGTCTATCATGTGGTTAAATTGTGTGAGGATGCATTCCCTGTGTATTTTTGGTTTCTTCTCTGTTGGCATAATCATTTTCCTGTTTCAATCAGTTCTCTAGAAATTCATTTCCAGCAGCACACATAATAATGTCCTAACCTGGTGTACAAAGGGCTCCAGAGACACGCCCCCGGCTCCTCGAGCCCCTCCCCCATGGCCTGGCCTCGCCCCCGACAGCTTGGTTTCCATGGCGTTGGTGTGATGAGGGAGGCACATGGCTCCTGCGGCACGCACAGCACCTCCTGAGGAGGGAGAAGCAGGAGTCACAGTCAACAGGTGTGTGTCTGAGACACAATACATACTCAAGTTTGCATGCACGAACACGCACCCCCCCCCCCCCCCCCCACATACACACGCACACACACACGGTGGCAGTCAGACAGTAAACATTCAGACAGAGAGATACTGTAGATCACCGTTTCCCAAACAGTGGGTCGGGACCCATCTTTAGGTCGCGGACCCCCTTTTCTTAGTTTCCTACATTTCAAAAAATACATTATTTCAAAGGATTTAACAAAGTTTAAACCAAAAAAAAACACAACTTTTCATCAATTAAAAACATTTTTTCAAAAGTATTTCAAAAATCAAATAATTTCCATAAATACATTTTAAAAAGTTGTAAAAATAGCAGATCAGGGGTTGACACTAACGGTTGCCCAACTGCCTGTGGCAAGTAAATAAAACGTTCAGGCAGGTGGAGTTTGCTTTTAGGTTGCCCGACGGGCAAGTGTGTTTGAGTGGGGAAGCAACTGTCTTTAGTTTTCTATAAACACAACACAAGATGTCTGTGGTATCTAAAATAAGTCATATTGTATAGCTATTGAAATATTTGGCATAAATATTGAGGTATGTCCATATCTCACAGCCCCAGAATTCGGAAGTAAAGTAATTTTTTTTTAAAAATTGAACGGTAATTAAAATATTACCTATCATGATTTACTCTTTGGGCAAGTAGAACATGACCTGTACTTGCCCGATGGGCAAGTGCCTCTGAGACCTTAGTGTCAACCCCTGCAGATTCACAAGCTCACGACGTGGCACGAAGCGACGCGTTTTTCAACAAATCTTGAAAAGAATTGGAAAATGTTGAATATTTTAACACCACATATCTTGTATGGGGGTCACAGGCACAAAGATCGTTTCAGATGAGGGTCCACGGCCAAAATAATTGTTCATTTAGGGGTCCGACCGTCCTTGACATAAAAAGTATGAGCACCACAGCTGTAGATAGACAGACACACACATACATACACAGACAGATAGGTAGAAAGACAGAACGGTACCCTGGCTGTGGGTGCGTGGCCGTGGCGTGGGCGAGGGGGGTTGCACGCTGGCCCCAGGAGGGGGAGGAGCCAGCCCGACACACACCTCACCCAGCCTCCTCCAATCGGAGCGCTCCAATCCACCGCTCGACAGCCCCGGAAACCAATCAGGATGGAGAAGAGGGGCGGAGGGGCGGGGGGATGAGGGGAAGGGACGCTGGTCTCAGTCAGACAGGGTCACAGCTTCCTGCGGAGGCACAGAAAATAATCATTACAGTTTTTATTTTCAATGCAATTAAAGTGTCTTTATCCGTTTTGGGGCTCTGTAAGTAGTAGAAGACTGGTTATAGAGGGCAGCTCCCACTGATCAACTGTAGACAACTGGTTATCAGTAGCCGGGGACCAGACCAATCTGCCAGTGCAAAAAAAAGAAATTGCCCTCTGCGATTTGGGTCTGGCACCGCTCCGTTGTGAATCCATTTCCTGCTCCCCAAGTCTGGGGTGACCAATCAGGGCCCAGTATTCAAATATGGGAGACTGTGATTGGTAGTTGCTTGTAGGTCTAACCAATTGTGTCCAGAGCCACTGTTTTGATCCCGCCCCTTGGGGAAAAAAACTTCCTCATAGAAGCACCAGACTCATATCCATGCAGTGATATAGTCTGGCTAAGTGAGGCTAGGTTCAGTGGTCAGTGTTTCCCCTATATGCTTTAAGGGGTGGCGGCCCGCCACTGCTTAACTCATTCAGTGCCTGACTTATTTCTGGCAGTTTGGCTCTGAGTGCCAGAGCCAAAATTCATTGTAAAAAAAAAAGTGCTTAGGAGCCGAGATACAGCCTTTTTCAGTAAGAAGTTAAACAAGAAGTGAATGGAGCTGAACATTTTCAAATCATCATATCTTGGGTTCTGAACATTAGAAAAAAAAACAAAAAAACTTAGACGTCCAGTGGCACAGCCAGGGCTTATGATACAACGGACGTCTTAGACGTCCAGTGGCACTGAATGAGTTAAATCTGGCCGCCACAGTATGATTTTTTTTTTAAATCATGGACAAATCCGTGATTGGCAGGTAATGTGTTAAGTAAGAAGTGTGAGTACTTCCTCCACCACTGTCTTTTTTGTTTTTGTTATGTGTTTCAATTACTGTGCACATGTACTATATAAGTCTTCGTGTTTGAGCACAAATATGCATTTTGAGAACCCAAAAATGTTCCTTCAGCTTCTGGCTAGGGGAAACACTGGTGGTGGACAAAGTACTCAACCAAAGTACTTGAGTCAAAGTATAGAGATACTCCTGGTCAAATATTACCCAACTACAAGTGAAAGTTTCTGTGTCAAATTTGTACTTGAGTTAAAGTACTTGCTTTTAAAAATACTTACTTATTTTAAAAATAAGTATTCAAAAGTACAAATTACAGACCAAACTAACATAATGGAACAAGACACCCGGCAGACAGAGACAAGAGTCCGAAATATTTAAAGAATGGAATAGAAAGGTCTGTCACTAATACGTTTCAAAACAAAAGCCCTGTTTATTGCCAATTATCACTCTGGAAAAACAATCTAAATGCATTGCCCGGCTGCATGAGCTCAAAATGGGCTCATGGGGGCTCAGCCTGATACACTCGCCCTTGGCTGGATAACCTTGGGAAAGGCAGGTGATAATCTATAATTATAAATTGTAGACAGGTCAGCTGTCAGTCAGCTACTACTACTATTATTAATAACTACTACTTCTCCTTTTATAGTCAAGTGGCAAGGGTTGTGCAACTGCAATTACGATTCTTCCCGCTAGGGGGAACATAGTTAAAAGTCACATGTTTTTTTTTATCAGTTACAGACCTTGAAAAAGGCCATCCATGCTTTTATTTAATCCCATTTACACTATACAGAACATCTCCTTGTGCCCTCTCCTCAGCTGGCGTACAGTAGGTGTAACATATCTGTCCACCATCCTGGAGTCAAGGGGTTCAAATCCACCACATCCGGCTTGGACGAGTGACTCTACAAACACAATTGGCCATGTTTGGGGAAGGGAAGCCAGGCGGGGAGGGTGAGGGACGAGGGTTGCCACGACAACTACTAGGGGCAGTGTGCCTACTGTGCCAGTCAGCCGGAGGTGTTGAATGGCAGGAGTAGGACAGAGGTGCTACCCGACGTCCACCCAGTGTGTGTGCTCCTCACTGGCAGGTTTGTCAGTAGGGTACAATAGCAGTGGCAACACAGCACAGACATTTTGGGGGAGGGTTAGTTGGCATAACAACTAAAAAAGGGGTTTGTTATGGCTGGGTTAAGGCTGGGTTGCCTACCGAGGGTCTGTAATCTTTGGAAGTCAATCAAAGCCACCCGTAATGGAATATGTATGTATTTGTATGACTCATACAAAATTGAGTAGTAGCAAAAAGTGTGTTTTGAAAAAAACGCAATACGGTGGAAAATCTAGTCTGGCATAAAAGGGTGGTGTCATGATCCAAGGAATCCAGGGGAAAAAACGTGTAAGACCTCTAACTTCTAAGACCTACGGTTCAAGAGTTATAGGCCAAACGGGAAGCGGACTGTTATAGCGCCACCATGAGGCCAATTTGAAAGATCTGGGGTAGAGGTTCTTCCTTGGCCTACCGGGAGCGTGCATACAAAGTTACATGCAAGACACACGAACGGACAGGGGTGAAAACAGTCTTCAGTAGTCCAGCCAGGCAGAGACTAAAAGAAAAAGCTATCTCCCGTCTCCAAAATGCTAAATTCAGCTGCTAGACTGTTCTGTTTCACTTCTGAGAAACACAACCAGATTACACAAATCCTTGCCTCTCTAAACTGGTTGCCTGTGAGTTTCAATTTGATTTCTTTTTTTTTTTTGGGGGGGGGGGGGCTTTTCTGCCTTTATTGATAGTACACAGTGGAGATAGCCAGTGAACAGGGAGAGAGCAGGGGTCATCACCATGCTGTCTTGTGGTGGACATTTTGGTCGAAATATTTTTTTTGGCACGGACATACAAAATGAGTGGAAAATAATATTACCAGAAACACATAAAGAGCCATATAACAGGTCTGTAACTCTGAGCGTGTATAAATGGAACCAAATGGAAATTGTTCCATTTGTACACGCTCAAAGTTACGGTGGTCATTGCAAATAAAACATTCGAGAACCACTAGTACTAGTAGGACTCCTTATGTGTCATACATGTCATAGTAAATCAGAGAGAGTCATACGTACATATTCTGAAGAAAACCAGGAGACTTGACATTCAGTAATTGGGTCTTATGATCAAAATATGAACATTATAATGGTGTGTAAATCAAAACAATTGCCACGGACAAGACCAAGTCTTTGCCACGGACACATTGATGACTGGGGGAGAGAGAGAAGGGGAAAGACACACAGCCAGTGGTGGAAAGTAACTAAGTACATTTACTTAAGTACTGTACTTAAGTACAATTTTTAGGTATTTGTACTTTACTTGAGTATTTCCAATTTTCAGTACTTTTACTTCTACTCCACTACATCTCAGAGGCAAATATTGTACTTTTTACTCTACTACAATTATTTGAAAACTTTAGTTACTAGAAACTTTTCAGATATAAACTATGATATAATGAAACATACATTAACCACTTTAACCCTATTTAACCACTTTAACCTAGGCTATTTGAAAATAGCAGATCTACAAGCTCACAACGCGTCGCATCGCGACGCGTTGTGAGCTTGTAGATCAGCTATTTTCAAATATTTAGTACTTTTACTTTTGGTACTCGAAGTACATTTTGATGCCAATACTTTTGTACTTTTACTCAAGTAAATTTTGAATTCTAGACTTTTACTTGTAACAGAGTATTTTTATATTGCAGTATTGGTACTTTTACTTAAGTAAAGAATTTGAGTACTTTTTCCACCACTGCACACAGCAAAGGTCGTCGGGACCTTTGCCCACATATAGGCAGCATCAGAGCCTATATGTGGTATGCGCCTGGACCGCTAGGCCGGCGGGCGCCCGAGTTTCAATTTGATTTCAAGATTTCACTGATGGCGTCTGGGTGACGCAGTGTGGTACAGTACCTGACTGTGTGGTACAGTGTGGTACAGTACCTGACTGTGTGGTACAGTGTGGTACAGTACCTGACTGTGTGGTACAGTGTGGTACAGTACCTGACTGCCAGCGCTGTGGAGACTCGGGTTAGATTCCCCCACAGTGCCTCCAGCTTTGCCGGGCGCTCCAATGAACACAATTGACCACGTGTGAGGGTGGGAAGCCGGTGATAATATTTTGATAATTCTACCGTTATAAAGAATGAATAATCGGCCAACATGTTTTTGCTTATTTTTTTTCATATTGTGGTAAAGAAGGCGCTGGAGCAGTGGTGGAAAAAGTACTCAAATTCTTTACTTAGGTAAAAGTACCAATACTGCAATATAAAAATACTCTGTTACAAGTAAAAGTCCAGAATAAAAAATTTACTTGAGTAAAAGTACAAAAGTATTGGCATCAAAATGTACTTAAAGTACCAAAAGTAAAAGTACTAAATATTTGAAAATAGCAGATCTACAAGCTCACAACGCGTCGCATCGCGACGCGTTGTGAGCTTGTAGATCGGCTATTTTCAAATAGCCTATGTATAAAATAGGTAGCCTGGTAAACCCTCCCTCCGGAAATCTCATTTCCATTTGATTTCACTCCAGGAATCAAATACAAATGAGATTTCCGGAGGGAGGGTTTACCAGGCAATAAAATAGGGTTAAAGTGGTTAATGTATGTTTCATTATATCATGATTTATATCTGAAAAGTAACTAGTAACTAAAGTTTTCAAATAAATGTAGTGGAGTAAAAGTACAATATTTGCCTCTGAGATGTAGTGGAGTAGAAGTAAAAGTATTGGAAATTGGAAATACTCAAGTAAAGTACAAATACCTCAAAATTGTACTTAAGTACAGTACTTAAGTAAATGTACTTAGTTACTTTCCACCACTGCGTCTGGGTGACGCAGTGTGGTACAGTACCTGACTGCCAGCGCTGTGGAGACTCGGGTTAGATTCCCCCACAGTGCCTCCAGCTTTGCCGGGCGCTCCAATGAACACAATTGACCATGTGTGCGGGTGGGAAGCCGGTGATAATATTTTTATAATTCTACTGTTATTATTGCCTGCCAATAACGCATATATGCGTTTTTAGAAGAAAAAAAAAACATTTAAAAAAAAAATTTGACCCAAAGACCAAGGAGATATGATTTTTCGAAGATCTAGATTCCTATCCACTTCCTTGTTAACTTAAAACTTAAACATTCTGTATCTCGGCTCCTGAGTACTTTTTGTTTTTCAATGAAAAATCTCTGGCAGCCAACAGCTAAAAATCTGAAATAACTCTGGCAGCTGGTGAGTTAAGAATGAATAATCGGCCAACATGTTTTTGCTTATTTTTTTTCATATTGTGGTAAATCAAAGGGTTGAATAAAGAAGGCGCTGGAGCAACTCGGATGATTGGAGCCTTTTTACTTTAATATAGAAAAGGGTGCAAAGCAAAAAAAAAACGACAACATTTCGATGTCAGATCATATCTTCGTCAGGTCGTCGGCCTGACGAAGATGTAAACTGACATCGAATCAGCTGCTGTCCGTGGTGCTAGTCAAGGGCTGGTCACTGTTTGCCGGATGGGAGCTGACATACAGTAAATCGCATAATCGCTAGACCCTTTTTACAGACGTATCACAGACATACATGCATATATGTGTGTTTCACCGAGGCCAATTGACTATATTCACACAGCGGCCATTTTGCTCTCACGTCATATTTGCGGGTGGGGAAGAAATGCCCGGGGTGGCATTATTTTCATTAACTTAACCCATTGAGACCTGAAGCCGATTCTACATGTCTCCTAAATCCCAACAGTTTTCTGAAAAACGTATGTTTCTATATCAGTGGTGCTCAATCTTTTTCATGTCAAGGACCCCCAAAATTATATGTATTTGGCGGCGGACCCCCATCAAAATATTTTGTTCCAGGGACCCTCCAGAAGCAAAGATTTTAGTTAAAAATGTTCGCTTTAAAAATATATATATTCAAAGATTTGCACACATTTTCACGATTTTTCAAAAATAGCAGATCTACAAGCTCGTAGCGCGGCACTCGGTGCCGCGCTATGAGCTTGTATATCTGCTATTTTTGAATAGCCCAAAGTGTAAAATAAGGCTTTTTTAGCTCAAATCTAAAAATGACACAGTTCCAGGTCTTAATGGGTTAATAGCAAAATGGCCGCTGTGTGAATATGGTGAATTAATCATGTGACACTACTGCTACTACTAGAACCATTATCGCTGCTGTTACTACAACTACTACAATTGTTATTGCTACTGTACTAGCACTGCTGCATTCTAATATAATATAAGTACTCCTACAATGTATACAGTGTATAGTATAGATTCTACTAAGCTTTCTCAA